>NC_136298.1:10429427-10897636 GCF_964198595.1 Lampetra fluviatilis
TAAATTACTCAATATTGTCAACTGCCGTTATGTGGTGTAAATTTCAATCCCACGTGTTACGATAAAGAGACACGTACCGTATCACATTGACAGGTGAATGTTTACTTTTAGACCATATGTTACACTTCTGTAATGATGAGGCATGGACCGTTCGATGGTTTCTACCAAAATAAATGAACACTTTCATCGCAGCCATATCTGATTCACGTTGTCAGGCTGGGTACATGCGTATGAAGTGGTCATTTCACAATGTCAACTTTAATTTTCATAAAAATATCATGAACAGGAATGGGCAGGGTAATTACTTCCCTTCACTTGTGTTTCCCCCTGGCGCTGCACATACGTCCCATGCAGCCTTATCTTACACACAACAGGCAGTCACTATTCTACTTGCATAGCAAAAACCTTGAAGAATATTTCATCATTATAGTGTGGTTGATGCATACACGAGACTGAGGGTATTAGTATAAAAAATATATAAATTTGCTATGCACGAACATTTTGCATGCAAACATATTAACCTTACGATCAAACGTGACTCTATACTCAGCAGAAGGTTTTCAAGCAGTCAGTGTGGCGCCACTCCTGCCACTAACGACAAGCAGGAGTCGCAAGTTCGATAACTTGGCCTTGAAAGCATTTGAAAATTATTACGGTATATATGGCTTTTTAAGGTACAGCAGAAAGAAAAGCGACTTGTTAGCATTATCAAACAATTATGGAACTATACAAGTACAAAATAATCAAATGAAAATGTAGCAATAGTTTGATGAATTAGCATTGTCCTCATCAACTTCACTTGGCCAGGCAAGGACCCGCTGACACATCAAGTTTCCATTAGAAGCGTCACCTGGGCCAAACAGGTTTCAGGGCAGCAGTGCAATCCAGCCCAGATGTACAAAGACAAATAATGGCACAGATGGCAACCACGGATATACTGTAATGCCTATTCTACTCTACTATTACATCCCATGTTTGACGAGTTACATAATTAAATCGGCAGGCAACATTTAGAAATTAGTAACTTGACAATTAGTATACGCGGATTTGTACACTGTAATATCAATTACATTGATAACATTTTTAACTGAATGCAGCGGTTCCCAACATTTTCCAGTGTGCGGACCCCTTTTCAACCTCCAAGCATTTTGCGAAACACCACATGCCACAAGTTATTTGGATTTTCCCCGGTGAGAATGCTGTTGTTTTTATTTTCCGCGAACCTCCTGCAGTAGCCTCACCGACCACCAGGGGTCCCCGGACCACCGGTTGAGAAACGCTGATAGAATGCATTTCATCTACCCTTTATTCTTTTTGTAAGGACAAGGCAGGTGAATATTGTCATCACATTACATTCTGTGCAATGATTGGCTCTACATGTCAGAAAGTCGCGACGGTGCGGTTGACCACCAGTGTTGCCAACTCAGCAATTTTGTAAGATCAGGTTTATTTATTTACACGATTTTATTTAACTCACTTCGTTTGTTGTATCCTCAAAAAATAATTCTTGCAACTCAATTTTTACACACTTCCCAATGTGCTATCGACAGCAAACTTCGTATAAGTATGTCATGCTGATGACAACACGATATTCTATCATAAAATATCCAAAACATATATTTTATTTATTTATCTTACTGTATGTTTTGTCATATCCAAAAATCTTGTAACTCAATTTCAACCGTATTCCCAATGTCGTATCGACTGCAAACTTGGTATAGGTATGTCATACTGATGACAAAACGATATTCTATCATTGAAAATTTTTATTATATTTAAAAATATATATTTTTTACGGCTCTAATTGTCGACGATCAACTCACGTTGGCTGTAAATCACCACGGTCCCTTACGTTGGGGAATGTCGGAGGGGAGGGGCGAAGGGGGCAGGGGGAGGGGCAGCTCGGAGAGTACATTTCATTAAAGCGTGTTTTTTAAAGTATGTTTACATATTTTATTATTAACCTGTTGAGAACTCTAAGAGGCCAGTAGCATCTCGTTTGCAAGAATGTTGAGGCATTAATCTGCCTGTAGGGGGCGATGATCACTACGTACAATATTAATCATTCAGACACTGTCTCCCCGACAGACCTGGTCTTCACCTGAGGACGGCTGCTTGCGTTGTGGCCGAAACGTCGTGAGAATAATTTTATGTTTTATTTTTATTATTTTATTATTTCCCTTCTACGTGACTTTACCGAAAGAACCAAGAAGATGAATCCCTGCAGTCACGAAAGCTTTAAATCGAAATGTAATATTTTATAATGTTTTATTTTTATTATTTTATTATTTCCCTTCTACGTGACTTTACCGAAAGAACCAAGAAGATGAATCCCTGCAGTCACGAAAGCTTTAAATCGAAATGTAATATTTTATGTTTTATTTTTATTATTTTATTATTTCCCTTCTACGTGACTTTACCGAAAGAACCAAGAAGATGAATCCCTGCAGTCACGAAAGCTTTAAATCGAAATGTAATATTTTATAATGTTTTATTTTTATTATTTTATTATTTCCCTTCTACGTGACTTTACCGAAAGAACCAAGAAGATGAATCCCTGCAGTCACGAAAGCTTTAAATCGAAATGTAATATTTTATAATGTTTTATTTTTATTATTTTATTATTTCCCTTCTACGTGACTTTACCGAAAGAACCAAGAAGATGAATCCCTGCAGTCACGAAAGCTTTAAATCGAAATGTAATATTTTATAATGTTTTATTTTTATTATTTTATTATTTCCCTTCTACGTGACTTTACCGAAAGAACCAAGAAGATGAATCCCTGCAGTCACGAAAGCTTTAAATCGAAATGTAATATTTTATGTTTTATTTTTATTATTTTATTATTTCCCTTCTACGTGACTTTACCGAAAGAACCAAGAAGATGAATCCCTGCAGTCACGAAAGCTTTAAATCGAAATGTAATATTTTATAATGTTTTATTTTTATTATTTTATTATTTCCCTTCTACGTGACTTTACCGAAAGAACCAAGAAGATGAATCCCTGCAGTCACGAAAGCTTTAAATCGAAATGTAATATTTTATAATGTTTTATTTTTATTATTTTATTATTTCCCTTCTACGTGACTTTACCGAAAGAACCAAGAAGATGAATCCCTGCAGTCACGAAAGCTTTAAATCGAAATGTTAATCGAGTTATTTGTTGTAATTTTGTTGTGTGTCCCCCGCCATCGCTTCACATCAAGAGCCACGAGCAAGCCACTGCCTTTGAAACACCCTTTGGCCTCTACAAACCACTTGTGTGCTCAACGAAAACTAAAGCTGGGTCCGGAAGAAGCAGCCGAGATCCCCTGGAGATGCGAGCGACGGACGCCGGTCCCGAGGGCCACCGCTGGGGCTGGGAGGCCCAGACGGCGCCTCACGGGCACGAGTGGCCAGGGCCCCCTAGCGGACACAATGAGGCACAGCGTGCGGTACAAACACAACTATGAGACAGCGTTCGACTTTGTCATTGCTTTGGCCTCACCAAGTGAATTACAGTCAACTGAGTTGTAAACATGTATAAACATAGACGTAACTTCAACCGAGAAGATGGATACAAATTGAGCAATCATTGGAAGGATGTTATTAACCAGGTAAAACCTTAACGGATGGTGTTGGCGTCATTTCCGCATCTCCAGCTTTCTTCAGCCTCCCAATCTCTCTTTTAATTGTTGATTTGTTTGCATCGTATGGCTTAAACTCTGCGAGTTGTATTAATTTCATAGAACAATGAAAATAACCCCAGAAAAATATACTGTACTCACAAGGCCCGTGCCGTCCTCGCGTCACACGTTAAGATTGTCATATTCGTCTGCAACAAACGGAATAAGAGTTTACATTCCAGCATCAACAACGTAATTATGACCAAAGTACACGATTAAAAATAGTTGAACCGCACAAGCAAATAAACTCCAATGGAGTGGATGGATGAAATCAGTGGACGTGTCCCTTGGACTCTCAATAAGTTAAGCAACATTGCAGCGCCTGCCGCTGGCGATGTTGTGGTCGATGGCCAAAGTGAAGTGGGGCCACGTGGCGCTCTCTGCAGGTCGTCTCGTGCGCCCTCTACCTTCTGCCAGAGGTGGGACAAAGTCATTGTTATGCAAGTCCAAGTCGAGTCGCAAGTCATCAAATTCATGACTCGAGTCTGACTCGAGTCCAAGTCACATGACTCGAGTCCACATCTCATAGGTGGGACAAAGTCATTGTTATGCAAGTCCAAGTCGAGTCGCAAGTCATCAAATTCATGACTCGAGTCTGACTCGAGTCCAAGTCACATGACTCGAGTCCACACCTCTGCCTTCTGCCTCCTTCCGCTGCAGCTTGAGGGCTTGGTAGTGGCCTTCGCGCTCCTGCCGGGAGGCATCTGCCAGCAAGTTGTTGACGTTGTCATTCATACCATTGGAACCTCCTTTGCCAGTAGCAAAATATGATGATTGGTTTTTTAACCCCTTTTATCTGGCCAGATAAAAGGGGTAAAAAAAACAATTGCCAGATAAAAGAGTAAAAAAACAATTTATCGTAATTTATGTCGTAATTTATACGTTGTAATTTAAACGTAATTTATAGGTCGTAATTTCGACGTCGTAATGTATACGTTGCAATTAATACATTGTAATTAATACGTTGTAATTCATAAGCGCCATCTGACTTCAGTTGACGATCGCAAGCGTCACGTGACAGCAGACATCCTCGTCGTCACAAAGTGCGTGACATAGCGACGCGTGAACAAATGACAGCTACTACCATTGTTGGTCACCGATGGCGATTCCAGCACTTCGTAGTCGCTTCCTCGCTGTGGATCAGGACCTGTCGTGAAACAAAAACTCCACTGTGGACTTCACGGCGATGCCACTCCTCTCGACCCATTAGCGAACGTGAGGAGGCAAAAGCATCAATGGTCACAACGCGTGTTCTTGATTTTGCTCTGTTGCCTGCACTACAGTAGCCTGTGCTTCACTGTCAACTTCATGAACTGTTTATTCAATGTAGTTATCAGGAAATCTTCAAATAACATGGGTATGATTTCATTGAATCTGACGTTTAAACAAAACTGTGAACCTGTAATGGTACAAAGCGTATAGATCAAAGCATATTGAAGTTGTTATGCTATTAATGTATCCTGGGAAGCCAGAGTCTCAAGAATATTTTTCAAGTGCGTCCTGCAAAGGGATGTCTGGCCACTGTGAAGTAAGTGTGTTTTGCATATGGGTGGAAAATAGTGCCGCATAAATGCGGAAACTTACCATCCCTCATCATCGATTGCAAGTTCAATCCTTGATAAGCACTGTCTTGCTCTGGCTGAGACTCTGCTAAGAATATGAAATAGTGTTTTTAATTGAATCGAAATAAAACCAAGAGTTAACATATTTGTGTCGCATAGAGTTAGCCAAACTGAACGAGTGTTATTTCCACAAAAAATATATATACTTGTCAAAACAAAAGGTGTGGTTTACCTCTTTGAACACACAGACCACATGCTATTAAAACTGTGGTGGTCAGCACACACTACTGAATTTCTTTTAAATACCAAACGTTTAATTTGATTCTGGAACGCATTTTAAATATTACGTTTTCTTTCATTGCCCACAACTCTTAAACAGTTTACCAACATTTACACATAAACGGTGTACACGGGTCTCAATGGCAGCTTCTCAAGTGGCTCTCGGCTGGGTCATAATGAACGAGAGCTGTTTCCCCTGCTAGGAGGAGGCATTGCTGGCAGTGACGTGTGGATGGTCTCACATCTGCACGAGTGTTGCTGTGTGTAGCGCACAAGGCTGACAGCCACACATAGAGACACCGCAGCAATGCCGACATCAACAGCGATCCCAGACAAGGGGTAACCCCCTCCTCCATTAATGAAATGACATGCGGTTGTAGTGACCCTTAAAGGAGCTACGCAACGTGTATTGGGTGAACGGGGTTCAGTGTGAGGAATGCTGTTTGGTTGTAGAGTGGTGGGTGGTGCCAATGACCTGCATTGAGCTTCCTTCTTCTGTAGCCCAACACAGCAACAACAGCAGCTCCAGCAGAGAGCAACACAGCCAGCACCACTCCAACAGCCACCAACACGTACGGAGATGCCCCTGGAACTGTTGCGAAATACAAAATAATGCATGAACTAAATAAACGATGAAATAATTTAAGTAATTTCATAAACACATTTTATATTTTCATAGAATGAAAGGAGTGCAGTAACATGCATTTCACAGCCGTATACTTTGACGTAACAAGAGCTTTAGTTTAAAATTAACTTTCCCGACCTGCAATTTAATATTGAGAGCCAGTGATTATATCGTAAAAGCGGGAGACGTAATTTAGATAATAAAAATAGAGCAAAGTGTTTGTTTTCCATGACAAAAATGGGAAGTCTTGTACCTTGTGACGTAATCAACTCCATTTCCAACCGCCATGATCGGAAATATCCTTCAACCTGACAAGTGTAAACCCCCCCTGCATCATCATTCACCACTGAGATGGTCAGAGAAAAGTCGTCGTCGTCAAAAGCCGAGGACAAGATGTTTACGTTGGAGTTGAGGTGGGAACTGAATGCAGCGTGAGGTCCGGCTGGGTGAGCCGCGAGTATCGTACGGACTGTGCTGTCACCACGTGGCCTCCAGTACCAGGTGACCGAACGAGACTCATTGGAGGAGCTCCTCCACACAAACCCAGGGTCAGACTCGTTGCAGGGCAACGTGATTCCTTCACCAATTTGAGACGCGTAATTCCTGGTTGCCTGATGCTCTGAGTCTGCAAATCGTGTAAAAACAATAGTTTAATAGTTTAATCGACAACCAAACAAATACAGGATGCCACAATACAGATACATATGATAATTGGAGTTTTTTACCCTTTTATCTGGCAACAAAACTGACACCTTTTTTTACAAGGAGTCATGTTTGCATAGACCACAATACCTGCAGTCGTAATGCAAAAAAAACATAACTCTAATAATGTATACACTGTCCTTGAAGTTGATTGGTCCACACTCGAGACAGCTTTTCCTAGAGCCTAGTCTCACATGGTGTTGGACCAAATGACGCTAAAAGGCGCACAGATACATATCTTACAGCTGCAGGTATAAGCATGGACATTGTGTCAAGCTCACCAATTCCTTTAATCAATGTAAGTGTTTTTTAATACACGCAAGATGTAACTTAATTCATGTACTTGATCAAAGTATTTATTCTCAGTATGTGCTTTTATAATGTAACTGAAGTAACGTGAGATGTGTATTTACCATTTTTCAGCACGTTCACATTGTACGCTACCTCTGAGATCTCTCCACTCTCCCTTTTCACGGCACACTTCAACAACCCACTGTGAGCAGCGTTCACTTTCACCAACACGATGCTGCTTTGATGGCTGATCTCAATCCCATTGTGAATCCATCTGACCATGTGTGCATAGGAGTCGTTAGAGAGCTGGCAGGTCAGACTGATGCTCTCTCCTTCTGCTACGGTATTGGATGCGTTGGACAAAACTAAAGAACACGAAACAAAAATCAAAATTTACGACTCATTGATTCAAAATCACAAGCCAAACTAGAATACAAATCGTTCTGAAGTTTGAGGTATGGCTTATCCCTGGTCACGTGGAATCCACAACTGTGATAAGATTCCAGGAGATCGGAGCCTGGAGTCCTCACAGCGCAGTTTAGATCATGGAATGCCTCCTGCACTGCTCCTTGTTGTATCCTAAGCCTTCTTCCAAACTTGATATTTTTATATATTATCTTTTTACTTGATATATAATGAATGAAAACACCCCAAAAAGCAGCAGGCTGCAAAAACCAGGTGTTGTTAAGTAATGAACTGGAGGAGGGCTAGGATGACAGAATTTGCAACCTTGCTTCAAGGAAGGAGGGGGCCTGATGAACGGGCATATGTCACCCGTGCAGGCGGCAGAGACAGTGGGAGAGTCAGCCAGACATAATTAAGGCAAAAAGCCAACCATCCTGCATGGTTTTAAGGAATTAAATTATTAAATCCAGGGTGAGTGGTCAAATGAAGTGGGTCAGCAACGCTGTGTGCACAGGGGAGGGAGCTGATTAACAACCCTGCCCGGCTGAACCGTGAGGGGGCCTTTGACCTGAAATTAAGAATAACACTCCCAGAGCAGAAGGTTGGATGACCACAGTGAGACGAATAAGAGCGTTGTATATCAAGGATGCAGACTCAGCTGAATAACAAGGCTGCGGAGGTCACCAAAAGTTCGTGTTCGCCTAGTTAAGTCGAAAAGCTCAATTATTCTGTATTGCTATTAAAGCAACGTTAAAATCAGAATTTAACAACAGGGTAGGCTAAAGTTATTGATATTCACACCCACTCCAATTAAACCAGGCCACAAGTTACGCCTACTGAACCATCACCATCATTAAGTCAATATGAAATGTTATTTCCATACCTTAATATACAACTCGACCCAAAGCATATGACAATCAGAACCTTCCTAAGTCAAAATTGAATCGCACCCAGACAGGAGCGAATAGTCGATATAAGGTTGAAGAGGGTATGAACAATAAGAGCGCGGCGAACTGCAAACGTAAGCAAAAGCCGGGAACGACACCAACCCAGCGACACCAGCCAGCAACAGCGAGTCGGGCTTCGACAGGCCATAAAAGTAGAAATAATAACTCTCGGGGTCAGGGGACATCAGAAAAAGCAAGCAGACCAAAACCAGAACTGACTCCAAGGTTCAACCGCCCTCACCTACAAGGAGTGACGGAAATTAATGAGGCCTTGAGTTAACGGCGTCAGCTGGACAGCAACAACAACCGGCGAGCAGAGACAGAGTGAGGCAAAAACCTGCGAGGCTATGAAATGCAACTTCATGTCAGTGAAGCCTGACCAACAAGTTAAGTTAATGACATCACAATACATAATATCGTACATAACATCAATGTTAACGCTATTCACCGTCAACTATATTCCGCTTATATAACCATGCAGACACCAAGGAATACGAATTCCTAGGATCAAGAAACTTACCCCTTAACCTAAGATATCGGAAATAAATTAATAATAACAAGCCTATGCATGAAAGACAAAAGTAAAACTTATGAAAAGCCAGGATAGCGGGATAAATCACCACCAGGTCGAAATAAAATACATAATAAAAGAGCGATGTTAAACCCAGGGTCGGAGAGAAAGGGAGATCCCGGCCGTCTTTGTATCCCCGCAGCGCGGGATGGGAGTGTGTATGTGCTCGGGGAGGCACCTCCACTTGGGCCAAGCACCACGATGGGAAACGACACACCTTAGGCTACATACAGAATCATAACTGGGAAATGGTAAGGGACAAGTGTTAATTTAAAACTTTTTAACCATGTCTTTGTGTGCTGTGAGGATCGGAGGGAGTGTGCCCCTCCCTCCAGGTCGTGCAACACGGACAGAGGTGCCTGTGAGGCGGTTTGTAACGTCTGTGTTTTGGTTCATGAAGGAGGCCAGACAAGAGATAATATTGCACCCAGACAGAGAGACGACTTCGAGGCAATTGTAACATCTGATTGTTTGCTCATGGATTTTATGGAGGGAGTATGACAACGGAAAATACCATGGGTGATGCACACAAGGACACACGGACGTACGGACACACACATGAACACACCTACACACGGACAGATCCTGACACAGTAAATCAAAAGAAAACCCCGCCTTGTGGGCAGGACCCAAAGGGATTTTTCGGCATAAAAGAAAGGACCCTGAGCATTGGAAACCAGTTGGACCAGGAGAGTCAACTCATCACGAGGGCGACCAACGGGTCGACTCATGAGCGAGCTCGACCGGAAGGGTCGGCTCGACTCATCAGCCGAGTTCGACCAGGGGAGTCATCTCATCACGAGTTCGAACAGCGGGTCGGCTCCGGAGCGAGCTCGACCGAGCGGGTCGGCTCGACTCTTCAGCTTCTGGGACTCAGCCGAGTTCAGCCGGCTCTCGGGGCTCGACTCGAGCGGCTCCCCGTCTCCTCTGCAGGCGGGCAAGACCCGCTTGACAGCTCAACCTGCCGCGTCAGAGGCCCCTGCTGGCAGCCAGGGTCGCGGTCTGGCGACGAGAGGACGACGGTGCGCTGCGAGCGAGCTGCGGGCGCCACCTACCGACCGGGTTCCGAACTACGACAGCGTATCAACAGGCATCCAACCAATTCCCCACGGCGACAGAGGAGCGACTAATACGTATGACGCGCACCGCCCCCTCACCACACGACCACCAGGCGTTGTTTGACATAAAGAACCGACTCCGAACACTGACTATTGAAGACAACTCTTACCACTCAAACCCACTCGAACCCATAAGCCATCCGTGGCTGTGAAGAAAAACTCGAGACCGAGTGATGGCCATCCGTCATTTATAAGAGTATTATCTTTAATATTTAGTGGACTGTACTCTTAATCGCATAAATTCCCAACAGATCCATCAATACGAATTGATTCTTGGCACCTCCTTCCGCCGAGCCACTCTGTTGTCAGATAACCTGCGATGTATCTGTTGAGATTGGTGCCTTTAAGAATAATAACTGTTTTGATTGTGTTTTATCGCCGTATAATCTTTCAAGCATCTTTCATTCATTAACGTTAAGGTTTTCTTAGCATAGTATTTGCACGTTTTAACGACTCTCTCTCTCACTAACAACCATCGCGTTACGCGGGATCCATGTGCCGTTGTCAAGTGAAATCAGACAATCATTGATGATACTGTATTGATGCCGTGTTGACGTTCCGGGATTGAGAGTTCGCATACTATATCATAGTTGAGGTTGAATTAGTAATAAATTGATTAATACAGAAGTGGTTGTGTGATTCTTTCCTGAAGTCTATGCATAAGATCTGCTTCTGCGTTGAGATCTGAACTTGGTGACCTTAATAAACACACTAACACATACTCAGTAAATGTTAAAGCGATAACGGGGCGAACCGGGGACCTAAGATAAGCGAGAATGAGACGAACCTAGACAACGATGCCGAGTTAATCTAAGTTAATCTTGTATACTTACACCACACCTGCATAACTGCATACGATTAATTGCCTTATTCCGATCGATAACCCACCCTCGTCACCGAGGCGGGGTCTGGTTATCATAACGACTTGCATCATCATAATTCCACCCACTCGCATAATTACTACGATTACCTCTCGAATTGGCATAATTAAATGTGCATAATTACCTCAATTAACATATTTCCGGATAATTACACATTTGGCCAAATTTCAATTGATTATTATTATTTTCACTGAATATTCATAACCCACACATACAACACAATAATTTCACCCACGCACGCATACAACACATCAAAATTTTCACACCCAACATATACAACATAATGGGGGCTCGGGTCCGGGATTTCTCGCAGACAGTTTATGCATGAATTCAGGAACGAATCACTGTTGTGTTAATCAAAGTGTTGTGAACTAACGTTGCCTTGTGATTATAAACGGGGGTATACACGCGCTCTGAAGGGAAATACCAGAGTAGCAGAGTATAACAAAGACAGCTGGGCTGAAATTATTTGCTCGAGTTGAACTGACGCATCCTGTGATACAATTGTGTATAAGTACTCTGAAAAGGAATGTCAAAGTAACTCCTGCCACTTGAGATGATAGGATTAAGAATAATTTTTGAATGGGTGACGGGGTACGGGGAGCTCGTATTAAAACGTACCGACCAATCTGTTACAAAGCAGTACAGTCAGAGAGACATATGGGGAGGGAGCTGTATCGATAACACGAACACACCTCGGAGGAAACTAATTGACTGGATAAAATGTAACAGAGGCGAACACGATGCAAAAGCTGCAGAGAAGGCAGGACAGGACTCATTCCTCCTCACACAGGCATACAGTCAGGGATGGTGGAATAAAGGAAAATTCGGAAAGGAAACAGGAGAGAAATCGTCTCTAATAAACGAGGAAAAATGTCCTCACACCATCGTAAGGGAGGAGAAATCAGGGCTCGCGACACCAGCGGAACTCACAGACGTGGATCCACAGAATAAATATGGAAGTAACATTAAATCACACTCATTCGAGAGAAGGGATGGAGAGATACATATGCAAACAAAAACATGTGAGATTGACAACTTCACAGATAGAGGGAAGCAAAATGTTAAAGTAAAGTTAACGGGACGTGCTCCGCTAAGGGCAGAGGCAAAAACTGAAGGGAAATGGCAACACGAGCGACACGGCACTGGGCGCGCACACAGAAAATGCACACCGCTTAATCACGCCCCACACAGAACAGATAAAAGTGACAGATTGCCTGATGATAACTTGTTTGATGATGACGCTGACGGCGATCAACTTTCGGAATACTTTTTCAACAGTAAAACCCTTAAATTGATGGACAAGGCTCTAGTCAGAATTCCCGATTTTGACCCCCACAATAAGTCCATGGATATCCACACACATATCGCGACAGTGGAAGAGGAGGCAATGATTAGAGGGTTGATGAGACGGGATGAAAAAGCGAGTTTGTTGAAACGAAGCTTAAATAAAGATTCTATTACATGGGTAAAGTCACTACCACACAAGGTTAGGAATGATTTTAAACAACTGAGCCTGGCAGTGATTCGGAAGTTTGGAGAATATTCGACACTCACTGAGGGGTTTTATGCTGTAAAATCGATGACCCAGGGCATGGACCAAGATCCACGTGACTACCTCGTACAATTTAAAAGAGCGTATTACGCAGGCGATGTGAATCAATACCACGAAGGAGATAAAATGTTCAAAATTATGTTTTTTGAATCCTTGAGCCCAGAGATTACAGAAAGGGTGAGAATGGTTTTGAATCCAGAAACCGCATCCTTACGCCGCATAGAGAGCAAGGCGTACATGGCGTGGTTATACAGAGCTAAGAATCATAATTCGGATCCAGAACACAGGGAGAGGGATAAGGAACCCAGCCTCTCAGAGAGGAATAAAAATCACCGAGCAGTCCCACAATGCAGGGCGGAGCAAACAAACACGCACACATGGCAAAATAACCCAGAGAGAGGTTGGCACGAGAATGAGAGCGGCATAAAGCCGAACATTCAGGAGAATCGTAGGGGGGGGAGGTTCAGAACAGAACCATATCAACACCCCATGCCACGACACACACGAGGCCAAAGTTGCACACTAAGATGGCGAGATAACCATCCAGCGGGAAGGTACACAGACTGCGGAGGTATGGATGCGAACATGCAGGAGAATCGTAGGGGGGAGAGGTTCAGAGCAGAACCATATCAACACCCCATCCCACGACACACACGAGGCCAAAATTACGCACAGAGATGGCGAGATAACCATCCAGCGGGAAGGGGTTACACAGACCGCGGAGGTATGGATGCGAACATTCAGAGGAATCGCAGGATGGGAGGTCAAACACAATTGATCCAATTCCGACCAATTCCTCCACCGGCTATATCAGGAGGGAATAGAGGAATAACACAGAATGCGGTCCAAAGACATGATGAACTACCCACAGTGAGCGCGAGCAAGCGGCCAACACGCGCCCCACCTGTCGAGGTATTAAACCCGAAGCTCAATGAGGAATACAGGCAGGCAGCAAGTCACAGGGCGGGCAGAAACGTGGACAGTACTCCCGTAAATGACGCGCGGATTGAATACAAGGACAGGGTTGCATTGAAGCGTGATCGGACAGTACAAAAACCGACAGCAGGGACACGCCCTGAGGAGCGCAGGCATGAGCCTTTGAATGGAAAATATCCAAGGGAAACCAAAATTTATGTGGATCGGAGTGCTAAAATGGAGACGAATGTCCATGACGTATCGGGAATGGTGTTGGAATCCAACACACTCGTAAAAACAAAGAGGGCAACATTACGAGGGACAGAATTAAATCGACACACTGACTCGGCAAATGTGCATGTAATCGCAGAGAGAGCGAATGCCAGTGATGACGGAGTAGAGAAGTTGGTTGTGTGCGCGAATTCTGATTATGTGCAGCACAATTTTACACCCCACACTCCCACGACGCGAGAGAGTGAGAGGGGAAATTACAAAAACGAACCGGAAAACCGTGATCGAATGATCAAAGTGATAAGTGGTAAACCAGACACTCAGAACTTGGTAAAAAGATTGCCAGGATGTAACAGGAGGGAAATAACGCAAAAATGCGTTCGAAACCGCTACATAGCGTTTCCCAGGATTTAACAAAAACAGGGAAAAATTAATATCCGTCGGAGTTATGAGGGATGAGAACCATGTAACTGGTGATATCGATGTTCAAGTTTTGTGGTATTTTTTTTTTGGATATTTCAAATGTAATCTTGTTAAGATTGTGATACATGCGCGCTTTGGAAGGAATGCGTTATGGATTAGTACCGATGTTTAACGTGGTGTTTTATTTTTTTTTTTGCTTATTTCAAAGTAACCATGTTACGATGGTGATACATATGCGCGCGTCGTAAGAATAACCGCCGAGAGTGAGGGCGGCTTATAGATTCATAACACAAAAAAGGGGCATTTACTTGGTTTGGAAATTCGCCAGTGGCCAAGTCGACCCCTGATAATTATTCAAACGGCCGGATTGTTGTGTCTATTTTTTTTAATTAAGAACAATTCAAAAAAATATAATATTTTTTTTTAATTTATATATATACCTTTTTTTTTTTAATTAACTAATGAAAACAACTCACTTCTCCTCACAAGAACACCAGGAATCCATGAAACATGGAGGGCGGTTAAAGTGTTGAGAGTTCGGTCACAAAGAGGTCATGGACATCCAAATGGACAAAAGATGTATGGACTAGCCTCCCAAGACATCTAGAGATACAGATAAGGGCAGAATAAATAACGGTTGAAACTTCGCGTTTCTTAACGTTTTCCGTACCGAAAAGTAGAAACTTAACAAAGATAATTAACCAACAAACAATAATATTTTTTTTTCTATTATTATATGTTTCCTACCTACACGACCTTCCAAAAAAAATAAAAACTAAAGAATACGAATTCCAGGAAGCTTAAGTGCATAGTACACTTAACCTTAGGACATAAAAAATTAACTCAGAATAAAACACCAATCTCTGGGGAACTAAACTAATGGGCATATCACACTACGATAATATGTAACATGTTTTCCAGGAAATGGCAGCCCTCCTGCTCACGCTCCTGCTAACGTACCTTGCCAAGCTAGAAGGGAGCCAAGGCCTGATGATGCCACCCAAGAATAACCGTAGAAACTATATTTTTAACGATATCTCCTATAACACGTAGTCAATAGAATAATTTCTCCCTTCCTTATCGTTTTACCTTCCTTTAGGAAAACATTTTCCTCTCTTGTCACATATAACCATGTAAGTTGTGACACGTACGCGCGCGTTGTAAGGAAATAGCAGCAAAACTTGAGGACAATCGATGGTTCATGATGGAAGGGTATACATTTTTTTAAAAATAACCCGTGGCCATTTGACCACTGGCCATTTTTAAAAGGGCGGAATGTTGTATCCTAAGCCTTCTTCCAAACTTGATATTTTTATATATTATCTTTTTACTTGATATATAATGAATGAAAACACCCCAAAAAGCAGCAGAAGCCCTATGTTGATTATTATACTCAGTGGCTGTTATCCTGGCCTCTCCTGAGTTTGTTAAATTGATCTCAGTTGCTCCACTGCCTTCACCACGCCGCCAGGTGATAGAGCTGGTATGGGGATTGTCGTGCTGTGTCGATCCAGGAGTGTTTTTGTCACACGTCAAGGTGACTTCCTGTCCCACAGCAACAACATACCTCCTGGAGAATGCCTGTAAATGAACACTCGCTTCAAAAGTGAAACGACAAAACGGCAAAATATAAATATTGAACACTCCGGTACGGGTTTTAAATGTACGGTGCGCAACAAGTTGAACGTACATACTGTACGTAAACACAGTGTGGTGTATAACAGCACGTGAATAATAACCCACCGATGCTGGACAAGATACAGATGACAACACTCATCCACACCGCACGCCTCCCCGTCCCCGTGTCCATGGCTCAGAGCCACGGCGCCGTCTGCTCAGTTCTCAGCACGCACCACGTTTTATGTCGCGACATCCCACCCACAGCTTGCTGAGGTTTCACTTCCAACCACAGCTCCCACACAAAACCCCAGCCTCTCTCTAGAGCACGGTTTCATCATCACACTTCCTTTTACTGTATCAGCGCCAAATAAAAACAAAAACGTTACCACTGTTATCGTGCTCAAAAAGTAATTTATTGACCTAGAACAAAATACGAATTCATAACTAACATTAATTACCATGAACGTGCTTGGGTATAGAAGAGTCGCCTGACGCCGTTGGGAACGTGCGTGTTCAATTCGCGTCCGTGCACGTCAAGTCTGGTGGTGTGCGTCCATGCGCCATCCGCCTCCCTGGCCATGAAGTCGGAGGCGCTGCCTGGACACGGCTCGCTGCTGTTTGACCCAAGGCTCAGCAGAGCCGCAGGGCCCCATCAGCGTGCAGCGAGATGGAACATTTGTCCAGGCTCCAGAACGCCAGAGGCCCAATAAATATAACAAACAAAATCTGTATTCAGAAATATGACTTTATTAATTCTGTATAATTGTTTTAACAAGAATAAAATGAAAACTCTCCGGTTCTTTCGGTAAAGTCACGTTGATATAAAAAATATATAAAGAAATAACATGAATACTTGCTTCATTAAGTGTTATTTCTTACGTTGTTTTAATGTCAGAAAGGGGGGGGGGGTATTTTCTGATCCGGTGTCCCGGGGGTAAAGACGTCTAAACCCGGCCCTTCTCCCTGCTCACACGGTCAATGTTGCTACTACCAGACCCTCTGTGGGTGCTCTCCATTTGAGTCAGAACAAGGATGATGTGAATGGTTCGCTGGTAAACAACACTACAGGCAGATGGAGCAAGTTCCGTAACTTCCCTTGCACAGCCAATAGATTATAAATACTTGTCATTTGGGTTTTTTTAAGTACAGCAAAGCAGAATTACAACTTGCTTTACAGAATCAAGTTGAACAATATAACCGAAAAAATATACAGATTTCGTTTTTTTATCAAATACCATGACCGCCCTTTGTTTCACAAGGTAAAAACCCAGACAATTCGTTTCTGTTACAACTGCTGCATTTATAGTGGCAGACTTCTATTCAGAAAGACCGTAATAACAGCTGGCAATGACGACTGATGAGCATTTAAATAGCCACGCGTTTGGTTTTCACGTCTTCATATTTGAAGCCCAAGCCAGAATGATTTCTCATTAAATCGCATTCCGTGTGAACAGCACAGCACACTGTTACTTCTGCTTTTGAACACAACTGAAAGATTACGAACCTTCAGCGATTATTCTAATATACCGAATGTTAAATATGCACATAACCCATCTTAATACTGGATTGTTGATAACTCAAAACGTGAATTTAAATCAAGTAAATAACATCATCGAACTAAAACAATGTTACATGGAAATACTCGGCTCCATAAAAGTAATTGCACCGCATATGGAAAATGTGTATCGCTCATTCATACAGGTCGAGGAGTCTCAAAAATGGACTTCTCAACCCGTGCAGCATTTGCCTCCTTGGTCATGAGGTCAGAGCCCGTCTCTGGACGCTGTTTGCTGCTGTTTGACCCAAGGCTCAGGTGATGCTGCTCCCCGTTGGATCCATTCAATAGCAGCAGCCACCACAGAGCCAACTGTGGGACACTGGGGTGGATTTCTCACTTCAACAACAAGATTATTACTCGTGGATACTTACAGATGTGTAAATTACTCAATATTGTCCACTGCCGTTATGTGGTGTAAATTTCAATCCCACGTGTTACGATAAAGAGACACGTACCGTATCACATTGACAGGTGAATGTTTACTTTTAGACCATATGTTACACTTCTGTAATGATGAGGCATGGCCCGTTCGAAGGTTTCTACCAATATAAAAGATGAACACTTTCATCGCAGCCATTTCTGCTTCACGTTGTCAGGCTGGGTACTTGCGTATGAAGTGGTCATTTCACAATGTCAACTTGAATTTTCATAAAAATATCACGAACAGAAATGGGCAGGGTAATTACTTCCCTTCCCTTGTGTTTCCCCCTGGTGCTGCACATACGTCCCATGCAGCCTTATCTTACACACAACAGGCAGTCACTATTCTACTTGCATAGCAAAAACCTTGAAGAATATTTCATCATTATAGTGTGGTTGATGCATACACGAGACTGAGGGTATTAGTATAAAAAAAATATTAATTTGCTATGCACGAACATTTTGCATGCAAACATATTAACGTTACGGTCAAACGCGACTCTACTCAGCAGAAGGTTTCCAAGCAGTCAGTGTGGCGCCACTCCTGCCACTAACGACAAGCAGGAGTCGCAAGTTCAATAACTTGTCTTGCTACATTTTGAAAATTATTGTACGATATATATGGCTTTTAAAGGTACAGCAGAATGAAAAGCGACTTCTTAGCAGTATCAAACAATAATTCTACGGCTATAAAACTACAAAATAATCGTGAGCAGGCACAGATGTGTCATGGCGAAGGAGGCAACTTCGTAGGGTGAAAATTTTGACGTAAGAAACCAGGACCATCTTAAGTGAAAAGGTATTTAGAACGACAAAAATGCGTGCTGGCCTTGTGGGAAACATTCACATCGATGTTCCTAAGTGGCCCTGATGTAGATATTGCCTTTGGCAGAGACACCATGGCGGCTGATGCTGGACGTCCAAGCATCACCTGTAAGTGGGCTAAGCGATTGTGGTTTTGTTATCCCCCCCCCTCACCGCTTCACATCAAGAGGCACGAGCAAGCCACTGCCTTTGAAACACCCTTTGGCCTCTAGAAACCACTTGTGTGCTCAACGAAAACTAAAGCTGGGTCCGGAAGAAGCAGCCGAGATCCCCTGGAGATGCGAGCGACGGCCGCCGTTCCCGAGGGTCACCGCTGGGGCTGGGAGGCCCAGACGGCGCCTCACGGGCACGAGTGGCCAGGGCCCCCTAGCGGACACAATGAGGCACAGCGTGCGGTACAAACACAACTATGAGACAGCGTTCGACTTTGTCATTGCTTTGGCCTTACCAAGTGAATTACAGTCAACTGAGTTGTAAACATGTATAAACATAGACGTAACTTCAACCGAGAAGATGGATACAAATTGAGCAATCATTGGAAGGATGTTCTTAACCAGGTAAAACCTTAACTGCCTTATGGTGTTGTCTTCATCTCTGCATCTCCATTTTGTCTGCTCGCTGTCTTTAAAATTGAATTGTTTGCATCGTATGGCTTAAACTCTGCGAGTTGTATTAATTTCATAGAACAATCAAAATAACCCCAGAAAAATATACTATACTCACAAGGCCCGTGCCGTCCTTGCATCACACGTTAAGATTGTCATATTCGTCTGCAACAAACGGAATAAGAGTTTACATTCCAGCATCAACAACGTATTAATGACCAAAGTACACGATTAAAAATAGTTGAACAGCACAAGCAAATAAACTCCAATGGAGTGGATGGATTAAATCAGTGGACGTGTCCCTTGGACTCTCAATAAGTTAAGCAACATTGCAGGGCCTGCCGCTGGCGATGTTGTTGTCGATGGCCAAAGTGAAGTGGGGCCACGTGGCGCTCTCTGCAGGTCGTCTCGTGCGCCCTCTACCTTCTGCCTCCTTCCGCTGCAGCTTGAGGGCTTGGTAGTGGCCTTCGCGCTCCTGCCGGGGGGCATCTGCCAGCAAGTTGTTGACGTTGTCATTCATACCATTGGAACCTCCTTTGCCAGTAGCAAAATATGATGATTGGTAAAAAAAACAATTGCCAGATATAAGGGTAACAAAACAATTTATCGTTGTAATTTATTTCGTAATTTATACGTTGTAATTTAAACGTAATATATAGGTCGTATTTTATACGTCGTCATTTATAGGTCGTAATTTATACGTCGTAATGTATTCGTTGCAATTAATACATTGCAATTAATACGTTGCAATTCATAGGCGCCATCTGACTTCAGTTGACGATCGCAAGTGTCACGTGACAGCAGACATCCTCGTCGTCACAAAGTGCGTGACATAGCGACGCGTGAACAAGTGACAGCTACCATTGTTGGTCACCGATGGCGATTCCAGCACTCCATAATCGCTTTCTCGCTGTGGATCAGGACCTGTCGTGAAACAAAACTCCACTGTGGACTTCACGGCGATGCCACTCCTCTCGACCCATTAGCGAACGTGAGGAGGCGAAGGCATCAATGGTCACAACGCGTGTTCTTCATCATGGGACCTCCTTTGCCAGTACCAAAATTTACTAAAAAGGTTTTTCCCCATTTTTTCTGGCAACAAAACTGACACCTGTTGCAAGGAATTATGCTTACTTTAACCACAATACTTGCAGTCAAATGCAAACAAAAAACAACCCTATTAGTAACGCGTGTTCTTGTTTTGGCTCTGTTGCCTGCACTACAGTAGCCTGTGCTTCACTGTCAACTTCATGAACTATTTATTCAATGTAGTTATCAGGAAATCTTCAAATATCATGAGTATGATTTCATTAAATCTGACGTTTAAACACAACTGTGAACCTTTAATGGTACAAAGCGTATAGATCAAAGGATATTGAAGTTGTTACGCCAGTTATGTATCCTTGGAAGCCTGAGTCTCAAGACTATTTTTCAAGTGCGTCCTGCAAAGTGATGTCTGGCCACTGTGAAGTAAGTGTGTTTTGAATATGGGTGGAAAATAGTGCTGCATAAATGCGGAAACTTACCATCCCTCGTCATCGATTGCAAGTTCAATCCTTGATAAACTCTTTCTTGCTCTGGCTGAGACTCTGCTAAGAATATGAAATAGTGTCTCTAATTGAATCGAAATTAAACCAAAGGTTAACATTTTGTCTCGCATAGAGTTAGCCAAACTGAACGAGTGTAATTTCCACAAAAAATAAATATACTTGTCAAGACAAAAGGTGTGGTGTACCTATTTGAACACACAGACCACATGCTATTAAAACTGGTGGTCAGCACACGTTACTGAATTTCTTTTGAATACCAAACGTTTCATTTTATTCTGGCACGCATTTTAATAGTGCGTTTTCTTCCATTGTCCAGAAGTCTTAAAAAGTTTACCAACATTTACACATAGACGGTGTACACGGGTCTCAATGGCAGCTTCTCAAGTGGCTCTCGGCTGGGTCAAAATAAACGGGAGCTGTGTCCCCTGCTAGGAGGAGGCATGGCTGGCAGTGGCGTGTGGATGGTCTCACACCTGCACGAGTGTTGCTGTGTGTAGCACACAAGGCTGACAGCCACACACAGAGACACCGCAGCAATGCCGACATCAAAGGCGATCCCAGCCAAGAGGTAACCCCCTCCTCCATTAATGAAATGACATGCGGTTGTAGTGACCCTTAAGGGAGCTACGCAACGTGTGTTGGGTGAACGGGGTTCAGTGTGAGGAATGCTGTTTGGTTGTAGAGTGGTGGGGGGTGGTGCCAATGACCTGCATTGAGCTTCCTTCTTCTGTAGCCCAACACAGCAACAACAGCAGCTCCAGCAGAGAGCAACACAGCCAGCACCACTCCAACAGCCACCAACACGTACGGAGATGCCCCTGGAACTGTTGCGAAATACAAAATAATGCATGAACTAAAGAGACGATGAAATAATTTAAGTAATTTCATAAACACATTTTATATTTTCATAGATTGAAAGGAGTGCAGTAACATGCATTTCACAGCCGTATACTTTGACGTAACAAGAGCTTTAAATTAAAATTTACTTTCCCGATCTGCAAAGTAACATTTAAAGCCAGTGATTATATCGTAAAAGCGGGAGACGTAATTTAGTTATTAAAAATAAAACAAAGTGTTTGTTTTCCATGACAAAAATGAGAAGTCTTGTACCTTGTGACGTAATCAACTCCATTTCCAACCGCCATGATCGGAAATATCCTTCAACCTGACAAGTGTAAACCCCCCCTGCATCATCATTCACCACTGAGATGGTCAGAGAGAAATCGTCGTCGATGTTTACGTGGGAGTTGAGGTGGGAGCTGAATGCAGCGTGAGGTCCGGCTGGGTGAGCCGCGAGTATCGTACGGACTGTGCTTTCACCACGTGGCCTCCAGTACCAGGTGACCGAACGAGACTCAGTGGAGGAGCTCCTCCACTCAAACCCAGGGTCAGACTCGTTGCAGGGCAACGTGATTCCTTCACCAATTTGAGCCGCGTAATTCCTGGTTGCCTGATGCTCTGAGTCTGCAAATAGTGTAAAAACAAAAGTTTAATAGTTTAATCGACAACCAAACAAATACAGGATGCCACAATACAGATAATATGATAATTGGATTTTTTACCCTTTTATCTGGCAACAAAACTGACACCTTTTTTTTTTACAAGGAGTCATGTTTGCATAGACCACAATACCTGCAGTCGTAATGCAAAAAAAAACATAACTCTAATAATGTTTAACACGTCGGCTTTTGCGACCAATGTTATTCATGGAGGGTTACGACACATTTATAAATAACGCGATCTAAACCCAAAAACGTTGATTATGAATAACTCTAATAATGTATGCACTTTTTCTTGGTTCTTTCGGTAAAGTCACGTAGAAGGGAAGTAATAAAATAATACTTCCCTTCTACGTGACTTTACCGAAAGAACCAAGAAGATGAATCCCTGCAGTCACGAAAGCTTTAAATCGAAATGTATGCACTGTCCTTGAAGTTGATTGGTCCACACCCGAGACAGCTTTTCTTAGAGCCTAGTCTCACATGGTGTTGGACCAAATAACGCTAAAAGGCGCACAGATACATATCTTACAGCTGCAGGTATAAGCATGGACATTGTGTCAAGCTCACCAATTCCTTTAATCAATGTAAGTGTTTTTTAATACACGGAAGATGTAACTTAATTCATGTACTTGATCAAAGTATTTATTCTCACTATGTGCTTTTATAATGTAACTGAAGTAACGTGAGATGTGTATTTACCATTTTTCAGCACGTTCACATTGTACGCTACCTCTGAGATCTCTCCACTCTCCCTTTTCACGGCACACTTCAACAACCCACTCTGAGCAGCGTTCACTTTCACCAACACGATGCTGCTTTGATGGCTGATCTCAATCCCATTGTGAATCCATCTGACCATGTGTGCATAGGAGTCGTTAGAGAGCTGGCAGGTCAGACTGGTGCTCTCTCCTTCTGCTACGGTGTCGGATGTGTTGGACAAAACTAAAGAACACGAAACAAAAATCAACATTTACGACTCATTGATTCAAAATCACAAGCCAAACTAGAGTACAAATCATTCTGAAGTTTGAGGTATGGCTTATCCCTGGTCACGTGGAATCCACAACTGTGATAAGATTCCAGGAGATCGGAGCCTGGAGTCCTCACAGTGCAGTTGAGATCATGGAATGCCTCCTGCACTGCTCCTCTACTCGTGATTACAGCAGCAGAGCACAGAGACTCCAGGGTGGGGATGGTGAAGGGGTGAAGAGGAGACCACGTGGCCACTGATCACGAGAAGCACCGGCCCAGGAATTGTCTAAACCCAAATCCCTCGACCTAAACCTGATTGTGAACGTGAACTCAGAGCAGGACTCTGAATGGCCAACAGCAGCAGCGCTACTCGTAATTCTCACGTGAACTCTTCATATGGCAACTTGAAAAAAACTCAACCTGTTTAAATTAGCGAGAAATATTGTGTAAATATAAGTAAGTACGCTATACATTAACTATTGTATATGTCTCTTCAATAATTTGGACTACATTACTGTAATAAAACAAGTGAATGTAATACCAGTGCAACTCCATTTTTATTGAGAAAAGCAATAACTGCAAAAGATATCAGTTCCACAAGTAAAAAACACGGGAATATTCCCGTGAATGTGGCTGTGACACGACCGTTTTCATGATGGAACACTGCAAGGGCGATGGCATGATGGGCAATGAGAATCAGATGATGCGCATCTTATACTGAATGTAACAGCAATGACAGCTTTATGTGCAGCAGCAGTAACAATCGTTCATGTGAACATAAACTCACTCTGGCATTTACGTCACAATCATTAACAGTACTGTCCGACATTTAATTTTAATAAGATGCTGAAACGTGTTAATACGTAGAATATATAAATGTTCATTTTAGATAATTTATATATATTTACATTTATATATAAATATATATAAATATAAATTTTCATTTTTAATGAAAATGAAATATAAATTGAATATATACGGAGAATATATAAATTTTCATTTTATATAATTTATATCAATATAAATTTATATCTAAATATATAAAAAATATTACATTTAATTTTTAATGAAAATGAAATATAAATTGAATGTAAGTTTTCATTTTTATATTCTATGACTTAATATTCTCTTACCTTTGATTGTGATCAGTTCCATAGTGAGGGTGCCTGTCCTATAGTAGCCAGTAAACTCACATGTGTAAACCCCACCACGTGAAAATGTAACTGTCGACAATGTTAAAGGAAACTGATCTTTAGAATCAGACGATTGCAATGGATCTTGTAGGTTCTGATCAGAACCCTTTGTTGTGCCATGCGATCTCCATTTCCAAGTGACAGCGCGTGCCAGCTGTGAACGATCTCTCCACTTAAATCCAGGATCAGATTCATCACATGACAAAGTGACCTCCCCACCCTCGTGTATGAAATATTTCTTCACTGCGGGTGCCTTCCTAACCTCACTTCCTATAAAACAAGCAGTCAATTAACCAATGCACACTAATTATCAAACCATATACTAAATGTAAACGTGTATTTGTTGCATTGGACATTTTAAAATTCAATGTAATAACTCAACACGTCAGGTAATAACAGTACATTTAAATACATTTAACAGGACACTTACCAGTTGATGTAAACTCCAATTTGTACGAGGCAAAGGGACTGTTTTGCTGCTTTTGTAGAAAACATTTCCATTCTCCCTGTTGAGATCGTTTTACTTTGTTCAGTGTCAGCCGATTGCCTTGGTGAATGTAAGTGTCGCCATGATACCAAACCAGACCTGTTCCATAGGCACTGTTTGAGATGAGACAGGTCAATGTGACATTCTCTCCTTCTTTCACAGAGCTGGGTGGATTGGCTGAAACTAAAGAGAGCAAAAGCAGTAAAACAAACTCAGACATCAGCAGTGACTCCGTGCTCCAGACTTCTCCACTACTCATCTTGTGGACGAGACCACAGCAGCGACGCTCAGCGAGTCTGGGCGACTCCTAAACGGTCCCCGTTCACCACAGAGCTCTGTCAATGTGAGTACGATAGGTCTGCATCAGCAGGAGATTTTTCTGTTCACAGGTGTGCTGGAAAACATGTGGCTGCACTACACCACAGGCAGAATGTCACGGGCGATGGCTGTGGATGTGACGCCAGTGCGAGTGCCATGGGAAGCCTGGGTTGCCATCTCCATGGATCGTGGTACAATCGTCAGTCTCGTGAGATTCCTCGGACGTGCGGTGCTATCACGTTGGAAGAATTCATAATGGGCAATTGCAGCAGTGTGTTTTATGCTTTACTAAACTCATTACAGCCATCAACATTCATGGACTATTAATAAAAAATCGTACACTATGAATAATGAAATGCATTCCACTTTCATATTTAAGTGCATATGCTTGTGCAAAACAGTAAAATATCATTTACCTTGCATTGTGATCAGTTCTCTTGTTAAGCTGCTTGTTCTAAAGTAGCCAGCAAAGTGGCAAATATAGAGCCCAGCATCACTGTATTGCACGTTTGAGATTTGAATAGAGAAGTTGTCTTGATCAAAAGCAGACTCCAATGCTGTTATTCTGTAAACCAGTGGTATAGCGGTATTTTTCGATACATCTCTAGTCCATTGACCAGTTTGCTTAGGATACTGGACAATCGTTGGGCTGCCACTACCCTGCCTCTCCCATTTCCAGATCACAGCCCGGTCAGAGGAAGGGTGATCTTTCCATTTAAACTCTGGATCAGATTCAACGCATGGCAAAATGGCCGTCTGGCCCACAGAAACAAAATACTTTCTGGGAGCAGGTTCCTTTACTTCACAAACATCTACAAAAATATAAGAAAAGAGAGAAATTATTACACTTTAAACATTGAAATTACGGACAAATATTTGACAATTTTAATGATACTTTAAGTTATTACACCTCCACAGGGGATGCACCACATACATCATATTCATCACATCTATAATATACTGATTGCATTGGTAATACAAATTAAGCATATATTTAAAATATCACGTGTGAAATTAAATTCACCGAGGGTGTCATTTTTTTTTTAACATTTCTGGGGCTGCCCAAACCCCTGGACCCCCCCCCCACGCCTTCCCCCAACTGACGGGGATAGCAAAAGGTAGAGAAGGGGATAAATATTTTCCAGGGATCAACCCCAGACAGCTCCAGCTGAAATCAATCCCTGAATACACTTACTCTGTGATGAGACTTTCAAATCGAGAGAAGCAGAGGCTTGGTCAGTTTGGGGTTTTACACCACATGTCCATGCTCCCTCTTGACATCGTTTGACTTTGTGTAATGTCAGCACAGAATTGCCTTTGTTCATCTCAATGCGACCGTGAGTCCAAACAATACTTTGTACATAGGCACTGTTTGAGATGTCACACTTCAATGTGACAGTCGCTCCTTCTGTCACAGAGCGGGATGGGTAGGCTGAAACTAAAGAAAGCAAAACCAGTAAAACAAACTCAGACATCAGCAGTGACTCCGTGCTCCAGACGCCTCCACTACTCCTCTTGTGGACGAGACCACAGCAGCGACGCTCAGCGAGTCTGGGCGACACCTAACCGGTCCCCGTTCACCACAGAGACCTGACGGGCTGTGTGACAGGGGGCGGTGTGAGGGGCCTGCATCAGTACCAACGTCTCTTGTTGCACTGACACTCCTGCAAGTAAACGCGCGGCTTCGGTAGGAGAGCGCTAAACATGACTCCCGGTGCAATGCCACCGTGGGAGCGATAGGAAGTCTGTGCCGTGTCACCTCCACGAGTCGCAGTGCCACGGTGAGGCAGAGGACGTGAGGCAGCGAGGACAATCTACCGGTGGCATTGCAGTAGAAGGGTTCGTCACGTGCAGTACCAGCGAGACGCATCACCCTCGTGTCAACTCTTTGCAGCGTTTAAACCACAACTTGATCTTGACGGATAAAATGTGATGAAAGTATATCACGATTAAAAATGTACAACAAATAATCATACATTTCACTTTGAAGTGTAGGAAGGGTGCTTGTGCAAAATAGTGTAACACATTTCCGTACCTTCCATTGTGATAATTTCCACCTTTCAACCAGGCAACTGTAAAACCCAGCGTCACTGTGCTGCACATTTGCGATTCGGATAGAAGCGCTATGTTGATTAACATCCTTAGTGAATGTTATCCTGGCCTCTCGTGAGTTTGTTAAATCGATCTCGGTTGCTCCACTGCCTTCACCACGCCGCCAGGTGATAGATCTGATATTGGGATTGTCGTGCTGTGTCCATCCTGGAGTGTTTCTGTCACACGTCAAGGTGACTTTCTGTCCCACAGCAACAAAATACTCTCTGGAGGATGCCTGTAAATGAACACTCGCTTCAAAAGTGAAACGACAAAACGTCAAATTATAAATATTGAACACTCCGGTACGGTTTTTAAATGTACGGTGCGAAACAAGTTGAACGTACATATTGTACGTAAACACAGTGCGGTGTATAACAGCACGTGAATAATAACTCACCGATGCTGGACAAGATGCAGATGACAACACTCATCCACACCGCACGCCTCCTCGTCCCCGTGTCCATGGCTCAAAGCCACGGCGCCGTCTGCTCAGTTCTCAGCACGCACCACGTTTTATGTCGCTCCTGCAGCCGCCTTCAGTTGAAGTGTCGCGACATCCCACCCACAGCTCGCTGAGGTTTCACTTCCAACCACAGCTCCCACACCAAACCCCAGCCTCTCTCTAAAGCACGAATTCATCGTCACACTTCCTTTTACTGTTTCAGCGTCAAATAAAAAAAACGTTAGCACTGTTATCGTGCTCTGAAAGCAATTTATTTACCAAAATAAAATACGAATTCGTAACTAACATTAAATACCATGAACGTGCTTGGCATAGAAGAGTCGCCTGACACCATTTGGAACGTGCGTGTTCAATTCTCGTCCGTGCACGTCAAGTCTGGTGGTGTGCGTCCATGCGCCATCCGCCTCCCTGGCCATGGAGTCGGAGGCGCTGCCTGGACGCGGCTCGCTGCTGTTCGACCCAAGGCTCAGCAGTGCCGCAGGGCCCCATCAGCGTGCAGCGAGATGGGACATTTGTCCAGGCTCCAGAACGCCAGAGGCCCAATAAATATAACAAACAAAATCTGTATTCAGAAATATGACTTTATTAATTCTGTATAATTGTTTTAACAAGAATAACATGACCAATTCTAGCTTCATTAAGTGTTATCTCTTACGTTGTTTTAATGTCAGAAGGGGAGGGAGGTCTTCTCTGATCCGGTGTCCCGGGGGTAAAGACATCTAAACCCGGCCCTTCTCCCTGCTAACATGGTCACTGTTGCGACTATTGTGCGTGTTCTCCATATGAGTCAAAACAGGGATGACGTGATGGTTCGCTGGTAAAGAGCACTACAAGCAGATGGAACAAGTCCCATTGCATGTCATTTGGGTTTATTAAGTACAACAAAGCAGAATTACAACTTGTTTTAGAACATCAAGTTGAACAATATAACCGAATAAAAATACAGATTCCGTTTGTAGCAAATACAATACCAGTCCTTGTTTCACAAGGTAAATACCAGAGGTGTGGACTCGAGTCATGTGACTTGGACTCGAGTCAGACTCGAGTCATGAATTTGATGACTTGCGACTCGACTTGGACTTGCATAACAATGACTTTGTCCCACCTATGAGATGTGGACTCGAGTCATGTGACTTGGACTCGAGTCAGACTCGAGTCATGAATTTGATGACTTGCGACTCGACTTGGACTTGCATAACAATGACTTTGTCCCACCTCTGGTAAATACCCATTCACACAATAAGACTCTATTACAACTTGAATTTATAGTGGAAGACTCCGTTTCAGAGAGACACGAATCACAGCTGGAAATTACTGATGAGCATTTAAATAGCCACGCGTTTTGTTTGCACGTCTTGATATTTGAAGCCCAAGCGAGAAGGATTTCTCATTAAATCGCATTCCGTGTGAAGAGCACAGTACACTTTGTTACTTCTGCTTTTGAACACAACTGAAAGATTACGAACCATAACAGATAATTCCAATATTTTGAATGTTAAATATGCACAAAACCATATTAAGACTGGATTTAAATCAAATAAATAATATCACCGAACTAAAAAAATATTACATGGAAATACTCGGCTCCATAAAAGTAACTGCACAGCATTTGGAAAATGTGTATCTTTCATTAATACAGGTCGAGGAGTCTCAAAAATGGACTTCTCAGCCAGTGCAGCATTTGCCTCCTTGGTCATGAGGTCAGAGCCCGTCTCTGGACGCTATTTGCTGCTGTTTGACCCAAGGCTCAGGTGATGCTGCTCCCCGTTGGATCCATTCAATAGCAGCAACCACCACAGAGCCAACTGTGGGACACTGGGGTGGATTTCTCACTTCAAAAACAAGATTATTACTCGTGGATACTTACATAGGTGTTAATTACTCAATATTGTCAACTGCCGTTATGTGGTGTAAATTTCAATCCCACGTGTTACGATAAAGGGACAAGTATCGCATCACATTGACAGGTGAATGTTTACTTTTAGACCATATGTTACACTTCTGTAATGATGAGGCATGGCCCATTTGATGGTTTCTACCAAAATTAAAGATGAACACTTTCATCGCAGCCATCTCTGCTTTACGTTGTCAGGCTGGGTACTTGCGTATGAAGTGGTCATTTCACAATGTCAACTTTAATTTTCATAAAAATATCACGAACAGAAATGGGCAGGGTAATTACTTCCCTTCCCTTGTGTTTCCCCCTGGTGCTGCACATACGTCCCATGCAGCCTTATCTTACACACAACAGGCAGTCACTATTCTACTTGCATAGCAAAAACCTTGAAGAATATTTCATCATTATAGTGTGGTTGATGCATACACGAGACTGAGGGTATTAGTATAAAAAAAATATTAATTTGCTATGCACGAACATTTTGCATGCAAACATATTAACGTTACGGTCAAACGCGACTCTACTCAGCAGAAGGTTTCCAAGCAGTCAGTGTGGTGCCACTCCAGCCACTAACGACAAGCAGGAGTCGCAAGTTCAATAACTTGTCTTGCAACATTTAGAAAATTATTGTACGGTATATATGGCTTTTTAAGGTACAGCAGAATGAAAAGCGACTTTTTAGCAGTATCAAACAATAATTCTACGGCTATAAAACTACAAAATAATCGTGAGCAGGCACAGATGTGTCATGGTGAAGGAGGCAACTTCGTAGGGTGGAAAATTTTGACGTAAGAAACCAAGACCATCTTAAGTGAAAAGGTATTTAGAACGACAAAAAATGCGTGCTGGCCTTGTGGGAAACATTCATTTCGATGTTCCTAAGTGGCCCTGATGTAGATATTGCCTTTGGCAGAGACACCATGGCGGCTGATGCTGGACGTCCAAGCGTCACCTGTAAGTGGGCTAAGCGATTGTGGTTTTGTTATCCCCCCCCTCACCGCTTCACATCAAGAGCCACGAGCAAGCCACTGCCTTTGAAACACCCTTTGGCCTCTACAAACCACTTGTGTGCTCAACGAAAACTAAAGCTGGGTCCGGAAGAAGCAGCCGAGATCCCCTGGAGATGCGAGCGACGGACGCCGTTCCCGAGGGCCACCGCTGGGGCTGGGAGGCCCAGACGGCGCCTCACGGGCACGAGTGGCCAGGGCCCCCTAGCGGACACAATGAGGCACAGCGTGCGGTACAAACACAACTATGAGACAGCGGGTCGACTTTGTCATTGATTTGGCCTTACCAAGTGAATTACAGTCAACTGAGGTGGACACATAAATAAACATAGACGTAACTTCAACCGAGAAGATGGATACAAATTGAGCAATCATTGGAAGGATGTTCTTAACCAGGTAAAACCTTAACTGCCTTATGGTGTTGTCTTCATCTCTGCATCTCCATTTTGTCTGCTCGTCCTCTAAACGCTGTCTTTAAAATTGAATTGTTTGCATCGTATGGCTTAAACTCTGCGAGTTGTATTAATTTCATAGAACAATCAAAATAACCCCAGAAAAATATACTATACTCACAAGGCCCGTGCCGTCCTTGCATCACACGTTAAGATTGTCATATTCGTCTGCAACAAACGGAATAAGAGTTTACATTCCAGCATCAACAACGTATTAATGACCAAAGTACACGATTAAAAAATAGGTTAACAGCACAAGCAAATAAACTCCAATGGAGTGGATGGATGAAATCAGTGGACGTGTCCCTTGGACTCTCAATAAGTTAAGCAACATTGCAGCGCCTGCCGCTGGCGATGTTGTGGTCGATGGCCAAAGTGAAGTGGGGCCACGTGGCGCTCTCTGCAGGTCGTCTCGTGCGCCCTCTACCTTCTGCCTCCTTCCGCTGCAGCTTGAGGGCTTGGTAGTGGCCTTCGTGCTCCTGCCGGGAGGCATCTGCCAGCAAGTTGTTGACGTTGTCATTCATACCATTGGAACCTCCTTTGCCAGTAGCAAAATATTATAATTGGTTTTTTAACCCCCTTTTATCTGGCCAGATAAAAGGTGGGTAAAAAAAACAATTTCCAGATAAAAGGGTAACAAAACAATTTATCGTTGTAATTTATTTCGTAATTTATACGTTGTAATTTAAACGTAATATATAGGTCGTATTTTATACGTCGTCATTTATGGGTCGTAATTTATACGTCGTAATGTATACGTTGCAATTAATACATTGCAATTAATACGTTGCAATTCATAGGCGCCATCTGACTTCAGTTGACGATCGCAAGTGTTACGTGACAGCAGACATCCTCGTCGTCACAAAGTGCGTGACATAGCGACGCGTGAACAAATGACAGCTACTACCATTGTTGGTCACCGATGGCGATTCCAGCACTCCATAGTCGCTTTCTCGCTGTGGATCAGGACCTGTCGTGAAACAAAAACTCCACTGTGGACTTCACGGCGATGCCACTCCTCTCGACCCATTAGCGAACGTGAGGAGGCGAAGGCATCAATGGTCACAACGCGTGTTCTTGTTTTTGCTCTGTTGCCTGCACTACAGTAGCCTGTGCTTCACTGTCAACTTCATGAACTATTTATTCAATGTAGTTATCAGGAAATCTTCAAATAACATGGGTATGGTTTCATTGAATCTGACGTTTAAACAAAACTGTGAACCTTTAATGGTACAAAGCGTATAGATCAAAGGATATTGAAGTTTTTACGCTATTAATGTATCCTGGGAAGCCTGAATCTCAAGACTATTTTTCAAGTGCGTCCTGCAAAAGGATGTCTGGCCACTGTGAAGTTAGTGTGTTTTGAATATGGGAGGAAAATAGTGCCGCATAAATGCGGAAACTTACCATCCCTCATCATCGATTGCAAGTTCAATGCTTGATAAGCACTGTCTTGCTCTGGCTGAGACTCTGCTAAGAATATGAAATAGTGTCTTTAATTGAATCGAAATTAAACCAAGGATTAACATTTTGTCTCGCATAGAGTTAGCCAAACTGAACGAGTGTTATTTCCACAAAAAATAAATATACTTTTCAAAACAAAAGGTGTGGTTTACCTCTGAACACACAGACCACATACTATTATAAATGTGGTGGTCAGCACACGTTACTGAATTTCTTTTGAATACCAAACGTTTCATTTTATTCTGGCACGCATTTTAATAGTGCGTTTTCTTCCATTGTCCAGAAGTCTTAAAAAGTTTACCAACATTTACACATAGACGGTATACACGGGTCTCAATGGCAGATTCTCAAGTGGCTATCGGCTGGGTCATAATAAACGAGAGCTGTTTCCCCTGCTAGGAGGAGGCATGGCTGGCAGTGGCGTGTGGATGGTCTCCCACCTGATGCTGTGTGTAGCACACAAGGCTGACAGCCACACATAGAGACACCGCAGCAATGCCGACATCAACAGCGATCCCAGCCAAGAGGTAACCCCCTCCTCCATTAATGAAATGATATGCGGTTGTAGTGACCCTTAAGGGAGCTACGCAACGTGTGTTGGGTGAACGGGGTTCAGTGTGAGGAATGCTGTTTGGTTGTTGAGTGGTGGGTGGTGCCAATGACCTGCATTGAGCTTCCTTCTTCTGTAGCCCAACACAGCAACAACAGCAGCTCCAGCAGAGAGAAGCACAGCCAGCACCACTCCAACAGCCACCAACACGTACGGAGATGCCCCTGGCACTAATGCGAAATGCAAAATATGAAAACTGCAAGAACCGATGAGATGAGGAAAAAGTTTAAGGAAACAAATACAGTTTTGTTTGCACAATTTTTTAAAGTAGTGTGGTGACATTTACTCAAATGTGTTTCACAGCTGCGTAGTATGACATACCAAGAGCTGTTGCTTTAAATTCACTTTCCTGATCTGCAAGTTAACATTGAAAGAGAGTAATGATCATTCAAACATTATAGACAGGGCGGTTTCTTCATTAGGGCGATTGGGCGACGCACCACCAATCTCAGCCGTTACTGTGCCTCTGGATATAGTCCAATCAGCGTCATGTCACGTTCTGTGGAGTACCGCCTCTTTTTGGGCGATTTCACTCCGGCTGAGAATCGCCCAGAGTGGTCCCATAGACTTACATTCAAAGATGTTTTTTTTCGAACGGCGGGCGCTGCAATGCATTCTCTATGGCTTCCGGGAGGGCTGGCACTAACGTGCTTACGTCATCATACGTAAGCACGTTTCAGTCAACAATATTACTTGTCGCCACCTAGTGGAATCTTTAATAAAATAAACTGAGTGGATTGTAATAATAGTGAGATAGAAACAAACAAGATGTATTGTAAGAGTCAATTTATTTTTCATTAATATTAAAGAAGTGAAGTTGCCTTTGCATGGGTGGACCTTATCCTTATCAATCATCCAGACATTTGCCCCCCCTGAGAGATTTTGCAGGAGCCGCCACTGATTATAGATTTAATATAGAACGTACAAAATAATGTCAAGTGTTTTGTTTTAGGTTATTAAAAGGAAAGTATTGTACCTTGTGTTGTAAACAGTTCCGACATCAGACTCCCTGACCGATAATATCCTGTCAGCTGACAAGTGTAGACACCTGCAGAACTTTCATTCACCACTGAGATGGTCAGAGAGAAGTCGTCGTCGTCAAAAGCGGAGGACGATATGTTTACGTGGGAGTTGAGGTGGGAACTGAATGCAGCGTGAGGTCCGGCTGGGTGAGCCGCGAGTATCGTACGGACTGTGCTGTCACCACGTGGCCTCCAGTACCAGGTGACCGAACGAGACTCAGTGGAGGAGCTCCTCCACTCAAACCCAGGGTCAGACTCGGTGCAGGGCAACGTGATTCCTTCACCAATTTGAGCCGCGAAATTCCGAGGTGCGTTTTGGTGTGCACCTGCAGATCGTGTTAAAACAATGGTTTCATTACCAAACAGACAACTGCAGGATGCCACAATACAGCTACATACATTGCACCTGAAGGTATAAGCATGGCAATTGTGTTGAGCTTACAAATTACTTAAGTCAATTTAAATTTATGTCCGATGTGTGTAGTGAGAGTCCCACACGATCCCTGGGACGGAGTAATCAAGCAGGCTGGAGTAAACACTCCACGCTCTGATTGGTGAGGGCACGGGGAGCAAGGGGATTGTCCTGAACGTTCAGAAGGGAAAAGAACTGGAGGGTTGTGTGAGCGTCAGGTGGGATGGTTAGGCCAGGTGAGGGTAAGAGAAGTGACGATTGGTGGAGACGGAGTGCGACGAGGTGCGGAGCCAGGAAGAGGTTAAAAGAGGGAGTTGGAGTTTGGATTTCGGGGCTTTGCGGGAGAGAGAACGAGAAGGAAGGTGTGGACCCGTGCCGTGAAATAAAGACCTTACTTACCTTGTGGATGAAGAAAAGGGCTGGAGTCTTCTTTCATGTGTATTCATTTCATTTTTAATTTAGAATGATGGCAATTACTGCAGTTTATATATATAACACACTTGATCAGAGTATTTATGTTCAGTATGTGATGGCAATGTTTTTATGATGAAACTGAAGTATGGTGAGATGTGTACTTACCATTTTTCCGCACGTTCAAATTGTACGCTACCTCTAAGATTTCTCCACTCTCCCCTTTCAGGGAACACTTCCACAACCCACTATGAGCAGCCTTCACTTTCACCAACACGAGGCTGCTTTGATGGCTGATCTCAATCCCATTGTGAATCCATCTGACCATGTGTGCATAGGAGTCGTTAGAGAGCTGGCAGGTCAGACTGATGCTCTCTCCTTCTGCTACGGTGTCCGATGTGTTGGACAAAACTAAAGAACACGAAACAAAAAAACAATATTTACGACGCATTGATTCAAAATCACAGGTCAAACTAGCAGAGGTGGGACAAAGTCATTGTTATGCAAGTCCAAGTCGAGTCGCAAGTCATCAAATTCATGACTCGAGTCTGACTCGAGTCCAAGTCACATGACTCGAGTCCACATCTCATAGGTGGGACAAAGTCATTGTTATGCAAGTCCAAGTCGAGTCGCAAGTCATCAAATTCATGACTCGAGTCTGACTCGAGTCCAAGTCACATGACTCGAGTCCACACCTCTGCAAACTAGAGTACAAATCATTCTGAAGTTTGAGGTATGGCTTATCCCTGGTCACGTGGAATCCACAACTGTGATAAGATTCCAGGAGATAGGAGCCTGGAGTTCTCACAGCGCAGTTGAGATCATGGAATGCCTCCTGCACTGCTCCTCTACTCGTGATTACAGCAGCGGAGCACAGAGACTCCAGGGTGGGGATGGTGAAGGGGTGAAGAGGAGACCACGTGGCCACTGATCACGAGAAGCACTGTCCCCCAGGAATTGTCTAAACCCAAATCCCTCGACCTAAACCTGATTGTGAACGTGAACTCACAGCAGGACTCTGAATGGTCAATAGCAGCAGCGCTACTCGGAATTCTCACGTGAACTCTCCATATCGCAACTTGAAAAAAACTAAACCTGTTTTAATTAGCATGAAATATTGTGTAAATATAAGTAATTACTCTATACATTATCTATTGCATGATATGTCTCTTCAATCATTTGGACTCCATTACTGTAATATAACAAGTGAAAGTAATACCAGTGCAACAACATTTTTAGTTCCGCAAGTAAAAAACACGGGAATATTTCCACGTGAATGTGGCTGTGACACGACCGTTTACATGATAAAACAATTAGGCTTTCATCTGCAAGGGCGATGGCATGATGGGCAATGAGAATCAGATGATGCGCATCCAATGCTGAATGCTACAGAAATGACAGCTTGTATGTGCAGCAGCAGTAACAATCGTTCATGTGAACATAAACTCACTCCGGCATTTACGTCACAATCATGAACAATACTGTCCGACATTTCATTTTAATAAGATCCTGAAACGTGTTAATACGTAGAATATATAAATTTTCATTTTATATAATTTATATATATAAATTTATATATAAATATATATAAATTTTCATTTTTAATGAAAATTAAATATAAATAGAATATATACGTAGAATATATACATTTTCATTTCATATAATTTACATAAATAAATGTATATCTAAATATATGTAAATATACGTTTTCATTTTTAATGAAAATGAAATATAATGAAAATGATTTAATTTTAATTTTGAATGAAAATTTATATTCTATGACTTAATATTATCTTACCTTTGATTGTGATCAGTTCCATTGTGAGGGTGCCTATCCTATAGTAGCCAGTAAACTCACATGTGTAAACCCCACCACATGAAAACGTAACTTTCGACAATGTTAAAGGAAACTGATCTGTATAAGAAGACGATTGCGGTGGATCTTGTAGGTTCTGATCAGAACCCTTTGTTGTGCCATCATGCGATCTCCATTTCCAAGTGACAGCGCGTGACAGCTGTGAATGATCTTTCCACTTAAATCCAGGATCAGATTCATCACATGACAAAGTGACCTTCCCACCCTCGTGTATGAAATATTTCTTCATTGCGGGTGCCTGCCCAACATCACTTCCTAAAAAATAAACAGCAGTAAATTAACCAATGCACAATCATTATCAAAACATATACTAAATGTAAACATGTATTTGTTGCTTTGTACAGATTAAAATTCAATGTAATAACTCATCACGTGAGTTAATAACGTGACATTTAAATACATTTAACAGGACACTTACCAGTTGATCTAAACTCCAGTTTGTACGAGGCAAAGGGACGGCTGTGCTGGGATTGTAGAACACATTTCCATTCCCCCTGTTGAATTCGTTTTACTTTGTTCAGTGTCAGCTGATTGCCTTTGTCAATGTAAGTGTCACCATGATACCAAACCAGACCTGTTCCATCGGCACTGTTTGAGATGAGACAGGTCAATGTGACAGTCTCTCCTTCTGTCACAGAGCGGAGTGGGTTGGCTGAAACTAAAGAAAGCAAAAGCAGTAAAACAAACTCAGACATCAGCAGTGACTCCGTACTCCAGACTCCTCCACTACTCCTCTTGTGGACGAGACCACAGCAGCGACGCGCAGCGAGTTTGGGCGACTCGTAACTAGGGGTCGGCACGGTTTGGCTCAAACCACCAAACCGCGGTTTGAACCGAACCAAATCGGTTTGGTTTGGCTCTGTTTGAACGGGTTCGGTTTGGTTTGGGGCTACGAAAACCGACTCGGTTTGGCTCGGACAGGGTGGAACCGGCTCAAACTAGTTTGGTTGGTTGTAAAGGCGACACGAAAGGACATGCTGTAGTTGCCTTTGCCTGCGAATTCACTTTGCAATTGCATCTCCATGGCTCGAGCGGCTCAAGACGGCGCCATCCCCGGCGGCTCCAGCATCACAAGGTATCTCATCCACGACGTGGAAGAGACCAAACACGCCGGTAGCGACGAGGAGCCGATGGCGAGCGAACGTGAGAGCCCGGACGCCACGCGCGGCGACACGCGGCAGAGCCTCATGCGCACCCTCGGCGCCGCAGCGCTGCAGACCGCGACGCAGCCCAAGCCCAAGAGGCCCGTGTGTCCCGAGCGCTGTGGCACGACGAGTACTTTGAGACGAGCCAGGCCGCGGGCGACGTGCAGAGCCGGACCTGCAAGATCTGCACCCTCCAGTACGCGGGCTCCACCTCCTCGGGCACCCGTATCAAGCATCTCAAGACCCATGGGATCGTCGACCCCGAGTCGCCCACGGTCGTCACGTCGCCGCCGACGGGGAAGGGTTTGCTCGTGCAGTCCAAGATGGCCACGCCCATGTCAGCGCACGCGAGCAAGGCCATGGACAGCTTTGTCGCCGAGTACATCGCGACGAGTGGTCTAGGCCATAAACACGTAACATCGGATCCCTTTACGACTCTTCTTCAACGAGCTGCCCCGGGTTACGAGCCCAAGTCTGAGCGCACGGTCAAGCGCCGCATGCTCGAGATGTATGTCGTCCTCAAGCTACTCGTGCTACAGTACTTTACTACTTTTGGCTCTTGCGTCTCCTTGACCTACGACGGTTGGACAAACGACGCCATGACCGGCTTCTTCTCGGTCACCCTCCACTGGATGGACCCGGCGTCGTTCTCCATGTGCAACTGCATCATTGACTTCTTTTGGGTGGCCCCGGGCGAAGGCGTGGGCAAGCGCATGGCGCAGCGCCTGCACGAGCTGCTCGACGACTTTGGCGTGTGGCCGCGCCTGCTCGCCGTCGTCACCGACAGCGGTTCTGACGCCGTCGCATCCGCCAAGTCCCTCACGCTCCTCGAGGGGAGCAACCTGCGCTCGACGTGTTGCTTGCGGTGCATCGCGCACTGCGTCAACCTCGGCGTCAAGTCCTCATTCGGCGCGTTCGAGACACTGCTGCGCAGCTTCCGCGCGACGCTCGGCGCTATCCGCAAGAGCAAGACGAAGAGGGCGGCCTACACGTCGCTCGCGCGGCACTACCTCAAGTGCCCGCTGCAGCCGCCTTGCCTCGACGTGGTCACACGTTGGGGTAGCACGTACGTGATGCTCACGGCGTCGCTAAGGCAGCGCCAAGTGATCGACGCCATCTGCCTTGAGCCCGGCTGGTCGCGGAGCCAGGCCGGCTTGTCGGACGAGCAGTGGGAGCAGGCGGCGCTGCTCTGCCAGTTCTTGGAGAAGCCGGCGGCCATCTCCGATGCCATGGGCGCCGAGGAGTACTGCACCATCTCGAACGCCATCACGGCGCAGGAGGCTCTCTTGAGCCACTGCATGACCCACCGCCCGAGTCCTCATGTGGTCGTGAGCTCGGCCACCGTGACCATCTCCGACTACATGGTCAAGTACAGCGACCTTCTCTCGTCCGAACCAAGCCGCGTCGCCCGCTTTCTCGACCTGCGCCACCCCAAGCCCGCGGCCTCGAGCACCGAGTACAGCAATATCAAGGACATGATGACGGACATTCTCAACCAGCGCTACCCAGCGTTGACGACGGACGCGGCGCCGAAGGCGGCGCCGCGTGGGGGCATTAACATCCTCTTTGACATGGTCTACGCGCCCAACGCTCACGACGGCGCCGCCTCCGAGGTCGACCGCTTCCTGCTTGAGCCGACTCAGGACCTGAGCATGGACGTCGTCGAGTGGTGGAAGCTGTACGGCGGCAAGTACCCGCGCCTACGACGCGTGGCCCTCGACTATTTGACTATCCCGGCGTCGTCCGTGCCCTCCGAGAGAGCAAACTCGGCCGCCAAGCGCTCCTTTCTCGACCGACCAAACCTGCACAAGTGCACACTCAAGGCCGAGATGTGTGTGCGCTCGTGGGCGCGGATGTTGCCTAGTGTTGGGGTTTCACTGCCATTGAACTACCACACTGCGTTCAAGGACATTGGGCGTGCCAAGCTTGAGGAGATGGCTGTGGACGACATCGTCGTCCAGTACTTGCTAGTGAATCTCAATATGAAGAAAGCCTGCGTAGAAATTAGCGATTAATACACTTGATATTTGTATTGAATGCGAATATTGTTTGCCGCGCATCTTTTCGGTTCAAGCCAACTCAAGAGGTTTGGTTTAGCTTAGTTTGGTTTGGTTTTGGTTTGGTTTGGTTCAGTCGTCGCTGGTTTGGTTTGGTTTGGCTTGCTCAATTTGAAACCAGTTTGAGTCGGTTCAAACCGTGCCGACCCCTACTCGTAACCGGTCCCCGTTCACCACAGAGACCTGACGGGCTGTGTGACAGGGGGCGGTGTGAGGGGCCCGCATCAGTACCAACGTCTCCTGTTGCACTGACACTCCTGCAAGTAAACGCGCGGCTTCGCTAGGAGAGCGCCGAACAGGACTCCCGGTGCAATGCCACGTGGGAGCGATAGGAAGTCTGTGCCGTGTGACCTCCACGAGTCGCAGTGCCACGGTGAGGCAGAGGACGTGAGGCAGCGAGGACAATCTACCGGTGGCATTGCAGTGGAAGGGCTCGTCACGTGCAGTACCAGCGCCACGCATCACCCTCGCGTAAACTCTTGCAGCGTTTAAACCACAACTTGTTCTTCACGGATGAAATGTGATGAAAGTATATCACGATTAAAAATGTACGACAAATAATCATGCATTTCACTTTGAAGTGTAGGAAGGGTGCTTGTGCAAAATAGTGTAACACATTTCCTTACCTTCCATTGTGATAATTTCCATCGTTAGACTCTCGGTTCCAAATTCCCTTTCAAGGCAACTGTAAAACCCAGCGTCACTGTGCTGCACATTTGCGATTCGGATAGAAAACCTATGTTGATAATCATCTTCAGTGGCTGTTATCCTGGCCTCTCGTAAGTTTGTTAAATCGATCTCGGCTGCTCCACCGCCTTCACCACGCCGCCAGGTGACAGATCTGTTATTGGGATTGTCGTGCTGTGTCCATCCTGGTGTGTTTTTGTCACACGTCAAGGTGACTTCCTGTCCCACAGCAACAAAATACCTGCTGGCGGATGTCTGTAAATGAACACTCGCTTCAAAAGTGAAACGACAAAACGGCAAATTATACATATTGAACACTCCGGTACGGTTTTTAAATGTATGGTGCGCAACAAGTTGAACGTACATATTGTACGTAAACACAGTGTGGTGTATAACAGCACGTGAATAATAACTCACTGATGCGGGACAAGATGCAGATGACAACACTCATCCACACCGCACGCCTCCTCGTCCCCGTGTCCATGGCTCAGAGCCACGGCGCCGTCTGCTCAGTTCTCAGCACGCACCACGTTTTATGTCGCTCCTGCTGCCGCCTTCAGTTGAAGAGTCGCGACATCCCACCCACAGCTCGCTGAGGTTTCACTTCCAACCACAGCTCCCACGCCAAACCCCAGCCTCTCTCTAGAGCACGACTTCATGGTCACACTTCCTTTGACTGTTTCAGCGCCAAATAAATAAAAAAAAACGTTACCACTGTTATCGTGCTCAAACAGCAATTTATTGACCTAGAACAAAATACGAATTCATAACTAACATTAAAAACAATGAACGTGCTTGGGTATAGAAGAGTCGCCTGACGCCATTTGGAACGTGCGTGTTCAATTCGCGTCCGTGCACGTCAAGTCTGGTGGTGTGCGTCCATGCGCCATCCGCCTCCCTGGCCATGAAGTCGGAGGCCCTGCCTGGACGCGGCTCGCTGCTGTTTGACCCAAGGCTCAGCAGAGCCGCAGGGCCCCATCAGCGTGCAGCGAGATGCAACATTTGTCCAGGCTCCAGAACGCCAGAGGCCCAATAAATATAACAAACAAAATCTGTATTCAGAAATATGACTTTATTAATTATGTATAATTGTTTTAACAAGAATACAATGAATACTCTCTGGTTTTTTCGGTAAAGTCACGTAGATAGAAAAAAGAATGAAATAAATAACATGAATACTAGCTTCATTAAGTGTTATTTTTTACGTTTTAATGTCAGAAGGGGCTTGGGTCTTTTCTGCTTCGGTGTCCCGGGGGTAAAGACGTCTAAACCCGGCCCTTCTCTCTGCTCACACGGTCACTGTTGCTACTACCAGACCCTCTGTGCGTGCGCTCCATCTGAGTCAGAACAGGGATGACGTGAATGGTTCGCTGGTAAACAACTGCAGGATATAGAGCAAGTTCCATAACTTCCCTTGCACAGCCAATAGATTATAAATGCTTGTCATTTGGGTTTTTTAAGTACAGCAAAGCAGAATTACAACTTGCTTTACAGAATCAAGTTGAACAATATAACCGAAAAAATATACAGATTTCGTTTTTTATCAAATACCATGACCGTCCGTTGTTTCACAATTGCTGCATTAATAGTGGGAGACTTCTATTCAGAAAGACCGTAATAACAGCTGGCAATGACGACTGATGAGCATTTAAATAGCCACGCGTTTTGTTTTCACGTCTTCATATTTGAAGCCCAAGCCAGAAGGATTTCTCATTAAATCGCATTCCGTGTGAATAGCACTTACTTCTGCTTTTGAACACAACTGAAAGATTACGAACCTTCAGCGATTATTCCAATATACCGAATGTTAAATATGCACAGAACACATCTTAATACTGGATTGTTAATAACTCAAAACGTGAATTTAAATCAAGTAAATAACATCATAGAACTAAAACAATGTTACATGGAAATACTCGGCTCCAGAAAAGTAACTGCAAAGCATTTGGAAAATGTGTATCGCTCATTCATACAGGTCGAGGAGTCTCAAAAATGGACTTCTCAACCCGTGCAGCATTTGCCTCCTTGGTCATGAGGTCAGAGCCCGTCTCTGGACGCTGTTTGCTGCTGTTTGACCCAAAGCTCCGGTGATGCTGCTCCCCGTTGCATCCATTCAAACTCTGAGACACTGGGGTGGGATTTATAACTTCAAAAACAAGATTATTACTTGTGGATACTTACAGATGTTGTTCTGCCTCACGGCAGGGGTTTTGCCTCACGGCAGGTGGCGGGGGGGGGGGCAGTATGTACACAGGAATTTCCTGTTTTTGATGCTAATTTTGGTCACGTGACCAGGAAGTTGCGATTTAAGATTCCCGCTCAACCACGCGGGCGTCGGCCATTACACACATAATTTAAGATGGCGGCACACATTGCGTCCCAGTGAAGCCAGCCGCAATTGTATACCCCCCTTACGTTAACATCAACTGTTCTGCCTCACAGCAGGTGTTTTACTCAACGGCAGGAGTGGGGGTGTGAGTACACCGGAATTTCCTGTTTTGAGGTTGAGTTTGGTCACGTGAACAGCAAGTTACGATTTGACAGTCTTTCAACCATGAGGCTGGCGTCTGCCGTTACACAGAATTCAAAATGGCGGCACACATCGCGTCCCAGTGAAGACAACTGTAACTGTACATTGTGGGACTTTAAGAATCATTGTCTGTAAGTTCGTTTATGTTCTTATAATATTGGCAATGCTGTTATAATGTTAGAATGACCGTTATAATTATGTAAATGCCTTTATAATGCTGTTAAAGTGTTATTATAAATACGAGGCCTAGTTAACAACGAAGCCTGCAACTTTCCTTATTGTGAATGTTACTTGTAATTTAATAAGTCGAGTCAAACTTGTACCCAAGTAACTATATTGCGATCCTGAGAGCAAGGATGACGAAATATCTCATCCACAATTTAGTGTTATGTGTAATACTGTACATTTGGGGTGCAGTGTGATGAATACATGATGTGCCTTTATGTAACACAGCAGCGTATGCTCTTGTATAGTTATTCAGTGGTAATGTAAGGGCCTGGTCCATCCAGGATCTATTGTTTAGAAACATGTTATCTAAGACAATGTTATGATGCTGTGGTGTTCATTCATTGTGTTGGTGTTTCCGGGTATTAACAGATGTTGTATCTGTGCTGTTTTCTTACCAGTTTTACCTCGTTAAAATCAATAAATGACGTTTGGAGTCGGATGTTTACCCTAGCTCTGAGGGTTTATTGGACGCGAGGTTATCTACTCAGGTTGTGGTGCAACGCAGCACACAGCGAGGCCGAGACAGATGTGTAAATTACTCAATATTGTCAACTGCCATTATGTGGTGTAAAATTCAATCTCATGTGCTCCCCGTTGGATCCATTCCAATCGAAGCAGCCACCACAGAGCCAACTGTGGGACACTGGGGTGGATTTCTCACTTCAAAAACAAGATTATTACTCGTGGATACTTACAGATACGTGTAAATTGCTCAAGATTACAAACTGGCATCATGTGGTGTAAAATTAAATCCCACGTGTTACGATAAAGAGACATGTACCGCAACACACTTCTGTAATGATGAGGTATGGCCCGTTCGATGGTTTCTACCAATATAAAAGATGAACACTTTCATCGCAGCCATTTCTGCTTCACGTTGTCATGCTGGGTACATGCGTATGAAGTGGTCATTTCACAATGTCAACTTTAATTTTCATAAAAATATCATGAACAGAAATGGGCAGGGTAATTACTTTCCTTCCCTTGTGTTTCCCCCTGGTGCCGCACATACTTCCCATGCAGCCTTATCTTACACACAACAGGCAGTCACTATTCTACTTGCATAGCAAAAACCTTGAAGAATATTTCATCATTATAGTATGGTTGATGCATACACGAGACTGAGGGTATTAGTATAAAAAAAGATTAATTTGCTATGCACGAACATTTTGCATGCAAACATATTAACGTTACGGTCAAATGCGACTCTACTCAGCAGAATGTTTCCAAGCAGTCAGTGTGATGCCACTCCTGCCACTAACGACAAGCAGGAGTAGCAAGGTCAATAACTTGTCTTGAAACATTTGAAAATTATTGTACGGTATATATGGCTTTTTAAGGTACAGCAGAATGAAAAGCGACGTTTTATCAGTATCAAACAATAATTCTACGGCTATAAAACTACAAAATAATCAAATAAAAATTCATCAATAGTTTGATTAATTAGCATTGTACTCAACAACTTCACTTGGCCAGGCAAGGACCCACTGACACATCAAGTCTCCATTAGAAGCGTCACCTGGGCCAAACAGGTTTCAGGGCAGCAGTGCAATCCAGCCCAGATGTACAAAGACAAATAATGGCACAGATGGCAACCACGGATATACTGTAATGCCTATTCTACTCTACTATTACATCCCATGTTTGACGAGTTACATAATTAAATCAGCAGGCAAAATTTAGAAATTAGTAACTTGAGAACAATTAGTATACGCGGATGTGTACACTGTAATATAAATCACATTGATAAAATGTTTAACTGAATGCAGTGGTTCCCAACATTTTCCAGTGTGCGGACCCTTTTTCAACCTCCAAGCATTTCGCGGACCACCACATGCCACGAGTTATTTGAAATTCCCTCGGTGAGGATGTTGTTTTTATTTTCCGCGAACCCCATGCAGTAGCCTCACCGACCACCAGGGGTCCGCGGACCACCGGTTGAGAACCGCTGATAGAATGCATTTCATTTACCCTTTATTCTTTTTGTAAGGACAAGGCAGGTGCATATTGTCATCACATTGCATTCTGTGCAGTGATTGGCTCTACATCTCAGAAAGTCGCGACTGTGCGGTTGACCACCCGTGTTGCCAATTCAGCGATTTTGTAAGATCAGGTTTATTTATTTACACGCTTTTATTTAACTCACTTCGTCTGTTGTATCCTCAAAAAATAAATCTTGCAACTCAATTTTTACACACTTCCCAATGTGCTATCGACAGCAAACTTCGTATAAGTATGTCATACTGATGACAACACGATATTCTATCATAAAATATCCAAAACATATATTTTAAAACTTTTTAAACGTTTTTATTGAACTTACTGTATGTGTTGTCATATCCAAAAATCTTGTAACTCCATTTCAACCGTATTCCCAATGTCGTATCGACTGCAAACTTGGTATAGGTATGTCATACTGATGACAATACTATATTCTATCATTGAAAAATTTTCAGATATTTAAAAATATATATTTTTTACGGCTTTAATTGTCGACGCTCAACTCACGTTGGCTGTAAATCACCACGGTCCCTTACGTTGGGGAATGTCGAAAGAGGGGAGGGGCGAAGGGGGCAGGGGGAGGGGCAGCTCGGACAGTACATTTCATTAAAGCGTGTTTTTTTAAGTATTTTTACATATTTTATTATTAACCTGTTGAGAACTCAAGATGCCAGTAGCATCTCGTTTGCAAGAGTGTTGAGGCATTAATCTGCCTGCAGGGGGCGATGATCACTACGTACAATATTAATTTAGTTATTTGTTGAGTAATTTTTTGGTGTGTACCCCGCCACCGCTTCACATCAAGAGCCACGAGCAAGCCACTGCCTTTGAAACACCTTTTGGCCTCTACAAACCACTTGTGTGCTCAACGAAAACTAAAGCTGGGTCCGGAAGAAGCAGCCGAGATCCCCTGGAGATGCGAGCGACGGCCGCCGTTCCCGAGGGCCACCGCTGGGGCTGGGAGGCCCAGACGGCGCCTCACGGGCACGAGTGGCCAGGGCCCCCTAGCGGACACAATGAGGCACAGCGTGCGGTACAAACAACTATGAGACAGCGTTCGACTTTGTCATTGCTTTGGCCTTACCAAGTGAATTACAGTCAACTGAATTGTAAACATGTATAAACATAGACGTAACTTCAACCGAGAAGATGGATACAAATTGAGCAATCATTGGAAGGATGTTCTTAACAAGGTAAAACCTTAACGGATTCATGGTGTTGGCGTCATTTCCGCATCGCCAGCTTTCTACAGCCTCCCACTCCCAGCCCCACCTACTTCCCCCCCCCCCCCCTGGCATTTTGTCTGCTCGTCCTCTAAACGCTCCCCCCCTCCCTCTATCTCTATTTTAATTGTTGATTTGTTTGCATCGTATGGCTTAAACTCTGCGAGTTGTATTAAGTGCATAGAACAATCAAAATAACCCCAGAAAAATATACTGTACTCACAAGGCCTGTGCCGTCCTCGCGTCACACGTTAAGATTGTCATATTCGTCTGCAACAAACAGAATAACAGTTTACATTCCAGCATCAACAACGTATTAATGACCAAAGTACACGATTAAAAATAGTTGAACAGCACAAGCAAATAAACTCCAATGGAGTGGATGGATGAAATCAGTGGACGTGTCCCTTGGACTCTCAATAAGTTAAGCAACATTGCAGCGCCTGCCGCTGGCGATGTTGTGGTCGATGGCCAAAGTGAAGTGGGGCCACGTGGCGCTCTCTGCAGGTCGTCTCGTGCGCCCTCTACCTTCTGCCTCCTTCCGCTGCAGCTTGAGGGCTTGGTAGTGGCCTTCGCGCTCCTGCCGGGGGGCATCTGCCAGCAAGTTGTTGACGTTGTCATTCATACCATTGGAACCTCCTTTGCCAGTAGCAAAATATGAGAATTGTTTTTTTTACCCTTTTATCTGGGTAGATAAAAGGGTAAAAAAAACAATTGCCAGATAAAAAGGGAAAAACCAATTTATCGTAATTTATGTCATAATTTATACGTTGTAATTTAAACGTAATTTATCGGTCGTAATTTTTACGTCGTAATGTATACGTTGCAATTAATACATTGTAATTAATACGTTGTAATTCATAGGCGCCATCTGACTTCAGTTGACGATCGCAAGCGTCACGTGACAGCAGACATCCTCGTCGTCACAAAGTGTGTGACATAGCGACGCGTGAACAAATGACAGCTACTACCATTGTTGGTCACCGATGGCGATTCCAGCACTTCGTAGTCGCTTCCTCGCTGTGGATCAGGACCTGTCGTGAAACAAAAACTCCACTGTGGACTTCACGGCGATGCCACTCCTCTCGACCCATTACCGAACGTGAGGAGGCAAAAGCATCAACGGTGACAACGCATGTTCTTGTTTTGGCTCTTTTGCCTGCACTACGGTAGCCTGTGCTTCACTGTTAACTTCAATAACTGTTCATTCAATGTAGTTATCAGGAAATCTTCAAATAACATGAGTATAATTTCATTAAATCTGACGTTTAAACATAACTGTGAACCTTTAATGGTAAAAAGCGTATAGGTCAAAGGTTCTTGAAGTTGTTACGCTATTTATGTATCCTGGGAAGCCAGCGTCTCAGTGTGGCACATTAGGAATGGATCACTCTTTTAATTATGTCCTTGTGCAGCAAGGGAGTAAAGTGTGGTTCTGTGAAAGTCCTGATGTGCTGTGCAGTGCATCAATGCATGTGTGTACAGCAGCATGGGATGACTGAGTTTGAGTTGGGCCTGTAGGTGGCCTGGGAGGGTTATTGAATGACCGCGCGGATACACTAGCCACATGGTTAATGGCGACTCGGAATAATTGCTGTGTGTGCCACGTGCTGGTGCATTTTACAGAGTGACGGTGCTGTTCTTCACAAGATTGCTATTAACCACAATAAATGTGCTTGCCCCCGATTTCGAGCACCTGCCCACGTCCTTCATTTCGAGTGTGCAACATCAAGACTATGTTTCAAGTGCGTCCTGCAAAGGGATGTCTGGCCACTGTGAAGTAAGTGCGTTTTGCATATGGGTAGAAAATAGTGCCGCATAAATGCGTAAAAACTTACCATCCCTCATCGTCGATTGCAAGTTCAATGCTTGATAAACCCTTTCTTGCTCTGGCTGAGACTCTGCTAAGAATATGAAATAGTGTCTTTAATTGAATCGAAATTAAACCAAGGGTTAACATTTTAGTTTCGCATAGAGTTAGCAAAACTGAACGAGTGTTATTTCCACAAAAAATAAATATACTTGTCAAGACAAAAGGTGTGGTTTACCTCTTTGAACACACAGACCACATGCTATTAAAACTGTGGTGGTCAGCACACACTACTGAATTTATTTTGAATACCAAACGTTTCATTTTATGCTGGCACGCATTTTTTTATATTCCGTTTTCTTACATTGTCCACAACTCTTAAAAAGTTTACCAACATTTACACATAGACGGTGTACACGGGTCTCAATGGCAGATTCTCAAGTGGCTCTCGGCTGGGTCATAATTAACGAGAGCTGTTTCCCCTGCTCGGAGGAGGCATGGCTGGCAGTGGCGTGTGAATAGTCTCACACCTGCACGAGTGTTGATGTGTGTAGCACACAAGGCTGACAGCCACACATAGAGACACCGCAGCAATGCCGACATCAACAGCGATCCCAGCCAAGGGGTAACCCCCTCCTCCATTAATGAAATGACATGCGGTTGTAGTGACCCTTAAAGGAGCTACGCAACGTGTGTTGGGTGAATGGGGTTCAGTGTGAGGAATGCTGTTTGGTTGTAGAGTGGTGGGTGGTGCCAATGACCTGCATTGAGCTTCCTTCTTCTGTAGCCCACCACAGCAACAACAGCAGCTCCAGCAGCGAGCAGCACAGCCAGCACCACTCCAACAGCAATCGACACGTACGGAGATGCCCATGGCACTAATGCGAAATACAAAATATGAAAACTGCAAGAACTGAGATGGAAAAAAAGTTTACGGAATCAAATACAGTTTTGTTTGGGCAATTTTTTAAAGCAGTGTGGGGACATTTACTCAAAAGTGTTTCACAGCTGCGTAGTATGACATACTAAGAGCTGTAGCTTTAAATTTACTTTCCTGATCTGCAAGATAACATTGAAAGAGAGTAATGATCATTCAAACATTAGAGACATAATTTGGAACGTACAAAATAATGTCAAGTGTTTTGTTGTAGGTTATAAAAAGGAAAGTATTGTACCTTGTGTTGTAAACAGTTCCGACATCAGTCTCCCTGACCGATAATATCCTGTCAGCTGACAAGTGTAGACACCTGCAGAACTTTCATTCACCACTGAGATGGTCAGAGAGAAGTCGTCGTCGTCAAAAGCGGAAGACGAGATGTTTACGTGGGAGTTGAGGTGGGAACTGAATGCAGCGTGAGGTCCGGCTGGGTGAGCCGCGAATATCGTACGGATGGTGTTGTCACCACGTGGCCTCCAGTACCAGGTGACCGAACGAGACTCAGTGGAGGAGCTCCTCCACACAAACCCAGGGTCAGACTCGGTGCAGGGCAACGTGGTTCCGTGACCAATTTGATCCGCGTAATTCCTGTTTGCGTTTTGCTCTGCACCTGCAGATCGTGTTAAAGCAATGGTTTAATTACCAAACAGGCAGGACGGCACAATACAGCTACATATCTTGCACCTGAAGGTATAAGCATGGAAATTGTTTTAAGCTCACAAATTACTTTCGTCAATTTAACTGTACGTCCGATGCGTGCAGTGAGAGTCTCACACGATCCCTGGGACGGAGGAATCAAGCAGGCTGGAGTAAACACTCCACGCTCTGATTGGTGAGGGAACGGGGAGCAAGGGGATTGTCCGGAACGTTCAGAAGAGACAAGAACTGGAGGGTTCGGTAAGCGCCAGGTGGAATGGTGAGGCCAGGTGAGGGTAAGAGAGGTGATGATTGGTGGAGACGGAGTGCGACGAGGTACGGAGCGAGGAAGAGTTTAAAAGAGGGAGTTGGAGTTTGGAGTTCGGGGCTTTGCGGGAGAGAGAACGAGAAGGAAGGTGTGGACCCGCGCCGTGAAATAAAGACCTTACCTTGTGGATAAAGAAAAGGGCCAGAGACTTCTTTCATGTGTATTAATTTCTTTTGCAATTTAGAATGATGGCAATAACTGCAGTTTATATATAGGATGAAACGTAACACACTTGATCAGAGTATTTATGTTCACCATTGGAACCTCATTTGCCAGTAAAAAATATGATAATTGGTTTTTTACCCTTCTATCTGGCAACAAAACTGCAGTTAAAATAGGTGTCAGTTTTGTTGCCAGATAGAAGGGTAAAAAACCAATTATATTTATGTTCAGTATGTGATTGCAGTGTTTTTATGATGGAACTGAAGTATGGTGAGATGTGTACTTACCAATTTTCTGCACCTTCAAATTGTACGCTACCTCTGAGATCTCTCCACTCTCCCTTTTCAGGGAACACTTCCACAACCCACTCTGAGCAGCCTTCACTTTCACCAACACGAGGCTGCTTTTATGGCTGATCTCAATCCCATTGTGAATCCATCTGACCATGTGTGCATAGGACTCGTTAAAGAGTTGGCAGGTCAGACTGATGCTCTTTCCTTCTGCTACGGTGTCGGATGCGTTGGACAAAACTAAAGAACACGAAACAAAAATCAACATTTACGACTCAATGATTCAAAATCACAGGCCAAACTAGAGTACAAATCATTCTGAAGTTTGAGGTATGGCTTATCCCTGGTCACGTGGAATCCACATCTGTGCTAAGATTCCAGGAGATTGGAGCCTGGAGTCCTCACAGCGCAGTTGAGATCATGGAATGCCTCCTGCACTGCTCCTCTACTCGTGATTACGGCAGCAGAGCACAGAGACTCTAGGGTGGGGATGGTGAAGGGGTGAAGAGGAGACCACGTGGCCATTGATCACGAGAAGCACTGGCCCAGGAATCGTCTAAACCCAAATCTCTCGACCTAAACCTGATTGTGAACGTGAACTCAGAGCAGGACTTTGAATGGCCAACAGCAGCAACGCTACTCGTAATTCTCACTTGAACTCTTCATATGGCAACTTGAAAAAAACTAAACCTGTTTAAATTAGCGAGAAATATTGTGTAAATATAAGTAAGTGCGCTATACATTAACTATTGTATATGTCTCTTCAATAATTTGGACAACATTACTGTAATGAAACAAGTGAAAGTAATACCAGTGCAACAACATTTTTAGTTCCGCAAGTAAAAAACACGGGAATATTCCCACGTGAATGTGGCTGTGACACGACCGTTAACATGATAAAACACTTAGGCTTTCATCTGCAAGGGCGATGGCATGATGGGCAAAGAGAATCAGATGATGCGCATCCAATACTGAATGTAACAGCAATGACAGCTTGTATGTGCAGCAGAAGTAACAATCGTTCATGTGAACATAAACTCATTCTGGCATTTACGTCACAATCATTTTTAAGTTCACTAGGTTTGTTTTCTACCTGATGACGATTGCTTGTGTTGCAATCGAAATGTCGTGTTATATTATCTTTCGACGTGACTTTACCGAAAGAACCAAATAATAATTGGTAGCAGTTTACATTCATGGACTATTAATAAAGCAATTGTACACAATGAATAATGAAATGCATTCGACTTTTATATTTAAGTGAATATGCTTGTACAAAATAGTAAAATATAATTTACCTTGCATTGTGATAAGTTCTCGTGTTAAGCTGCTTGTTCTAAAGTAGCCAGCAAAGTGGCAAATGTAGAGCCCAGCATCACTGTATTGTGCGTTTGAGATTTGAATAGAGAAGCTGTCTTGATCAAAAGCAGACTTCAATGCTGTTATTCTGGAAACCAGTGCTATAGCGGTATTTTTCCTTACATCTCTAGTCCATTGACCAGTTTGCTTTTGATACTGGACAATCGTTGCGCTGCCACTACCCTGCCTCACCCATTTCCAGATCACAGCCCGGTCAGAGGAAGGGTGATCTTCCCATTTAAATTCTGGATCAGATTCAACGCATGGCAAAATGACCGTCTGGCCCACAGAAACAAAATACTTTCTGGGAGCAGGTTCCTTTACTTCACAAACATCTACAAAAATATAAAACCGAGAAATTATTACACTTTAAACATTGAAATTACGGACAAACATTTGACAATCTTAATGATACTTTAAGTTATCACACCTCCACAGGGGATGTATCACATACATCATATTCATCACATTTAGAAGATACTGATTGCATTGGTAACGCAAATTAACCACATTGTTAACAGATCCCGGTGAGAAATTAAATTCACCGAGGGCTTCATTTATTTTGAAACATTTCTGGGGCTGCACAAACCCCTGGACCCCCCCACCCCTTCCCCCAACTGATGGGGATAGCAAAAGGAAGAGAGGGGAAGGGATACATATTTTCCAGGGATCAACCCCAGACAGCTCCAGCTGAAATCAATCCCTGAATACACTTACTCTGTGATGAGACTTTCAAATCGAGAGAAGCAGAGGCTTGGTCAGTTTGGGTTTTTACACCACATGTCCATTCTCCCTCTTGACATCGTTTGACTTTGCGTAATATCAGTACAGAATTGCCTTTGTTCATCTCAATGCCACCGTGAGTCCAAACTATCTTGTGAACATAGGCAGTGTTTGAGATGTCACACTTCAATGTGACAGTCTCTCCTTCTGTCACAGAGAGGGATGGGTTGGCTGAAACTAAAGAAAGCAAAAGCAGTAAAACAAACTCAGACATCAGCAGCGACTCCGTGCTCCAGACGCCTCCACTACTCCTCTTGTGGACGAGACCACAGCAGCGACGCTCAGCGAGTCTGGGCGACTCCTAACCGGTCCCCGTTCACCACAGGGACCTGACGGGATGTGTGACAGGGGGCGGTGTGAGGGGCCTGCATCAGTACCAACGTCTCCTGTTGCACTGACACTCCTGCAAGTAAACGCGCGGCTTCGCTCGGAGAACGCCGCACATGACTCCCGGTGCAATACCACCGTGGGAGCGATAGGAAGTCTGTGCCGTGTCACCTCCACGAGTCGCAGTGCCACGGTGAGGCAGAGGACGTGAGGCAGCGAGGACAATCTACCGCTGGCATTGCAGTGGCAGGGCTCGTCACGTGCAGTACCAGCGCCACGCATCAACCTCGTGTCAACTCTTTGCGGCGTTTAAACCACAACTTGTTCTTCACGGATGAAATGTGATGAAACAATATCACGATTAAAAATGTACAACAAATAATCATACATTTCACTTTGAAGTGTAGGAAGGGTGCTTGTGCAAAATAGTGTAACACATTTCCTTACCTTTCATTGTGATAATTTCCATCGTGAGACTCTCTGTTCCTAATTCCCTTACAACCAGGCAACTGTAAAACCCAGCGTCACTGTGCTGCACATTTGCTATTTGGATAGAAAAGCTATAATCATCCTCAGTGGCTGTTATCCTGGCCTCTCGTGAGTTTGTTAAATCGATCTCGGTTGTTCCACTGTCTTCACCACGCCGCCAGGTGAGATATCTGATATTGGGATTGTCGTGCTGTGTCCATCCTGGTGTGTTTTTGTCACATGTAAAGGTGGCTTCCTGTCCCACACCAACAAAATACTCTGTGGAGGATGCCTGTAAATGAACACTCGCTTCAAAAGTGAAACGACAAAACGGCAAATTATAAATATTGAACACTCCGGTACGGTTTTTAAATGTACGGTGCGCAACAAGTTGAACGTACATACTGTACGTAAACACAGTGTGGTGTATAACAGCACGTGAAAAATAACTCACTGATGCGGGACAAGATGCAGATGACAACACTCATCCACACCGCACGCCTCCTTGTCCCCGTGTCCATGGCTCAGAGCCACGGCGCCGTCTGCTCAGTTCTCAGCACGCACCACGTTTTATGTCGCTCCTGCTGCCGCCTTCAGTTGAAGAGTCGAGACATCCCACCCACAGCTCGCTGAGGTTTCACTTCCAACCACAGCTCCCACACCAAACCCCAGACTCTCTCAAGAGCACGAATTCATCATCACACTTCCTTTTACTGTTTCAGCGCCAAATAAAAAAAAGTTACCACTGTTATCGTGCTCAAAAAGTAATTTATTGACCTAAAATAAAATACGAATTCATAACTAACATTAATTACCATGAACGTGCTTGGGTATAGAAGAGTCGCCTGACGCCGTTTGGAACGTGCGTGTTCAATTCGCGTCCGTGCACGTCAAGTCTGGTGGTGTGCGTCCATGCGCCATGCGCCATCCGCCTCCCTGGCCATGAAGTCGGAGGCGCTGCCTGGACGCTGGCTCGCTGCTGTTTGACCTAAGGCTCAGCAGTGCCGCAGGGCCCCATCAGCGTGCAGCGAGATGGGACATTTGTCCAGGCTCCAAAACGCCAGAGGCCCAATAAATATAACAAACAAAATCTGTATTCAGAAATATGACTTTATTAATTCTGTATAATTGTTTTAACAAGAATACAATGAATACTCTATGGTTATTTCGGTAAAGTCACGTAGATAGAAAAAAGAATATATAAAAGAAATAACATGAATACTTGCTTCATTAAGTGTTATTTCTTACGTTGTTTTAATGTCAGAAAGGGGGGGGGGGTATTTTCTGATCCGGTGTCCCGGGGGTAAAGACGTCTAAACACAGCCCTTCTCCCTGCTCAAACGGTCAATGTTGCTACTACCAGACCCTCTGTGGGTGCTCTCCATTTGAATCAGAACAAGGATGATGTGAATGGTTCGCTGGTAAACAGCACTGCAGGTAGATGGAGCAAGCTCCATAACTTTCCTTGCACAGCCAATAGATTATAAATACTTGTCATTTGTTTTTTTAAGTACAGAAAAGCAGAATTACAACTTGCTTTACAGCATCAAGTTGAACAATACAACCGAAACAAATACAGATTTCGTTTTTTATCAAATACCATGACCGTTCCTTGTTTCACAAGGTAAAAACCCAGACAATTCGTCCATGTTACAACTGTTGCATTTACAGTCGTAGACTTCTATTCAGAAAAACCGTAATAACAGCTGGCAATGACGACTAATGAGCATTTGAATAGCCACGCATTTTGTTTTCACGTCTTTATATTTGAAGCCCAAGCCAGAAGGATTTCTCATTAAATCGCATTCCGTGTGAACAGCACAGCACACTTTGTTACTTCTGCTTTTGAACACAGCTGAAAGATTACGAACCTTCAGCGATTATTACAATACACCGAATGTTAAATATGCATAGAACCATCTTAATACTGGATTGTTGATAACTCAAAACGTGAATTTAAATCAAGTAAATAACATCATCGAACTAAAACAATGTTACATGGAAATATACTCGGCTCCATAAAAGTAACTGCACAGCATTTGGAAAATGTGTATCGCTCATTCATACAGGTCGAGGAGTCTCAAAAATGGACTTCTCAGCCCGTGCAGCATTTGCCTCCTTGGTCATGAGGTCAGAGCCCGTCTCTGGACGCTGTTTGCTGCTGTTTGACCCAAGGCTCAGGTGATGCTGCTCCCCGTTGGATCCATTCAATAGCAGCAGCCACCACAGAGCCAACTGTGGGACACTGGGGTGGATTTCTCACTTCAACAACATTATTACTCGTGGATACTTACAGATATGTGTAAATTACTCAATATTGTCCACTGCCGTTATGTGGTGTAAATTTCAATCCCACGTGTTACGATAAAGAGACACGTACCGTATCACATTGACAGGTGAATGTTTACTTTTAGACCATATGTTACACTTCTGTAATGATGAGGCATGGCCCGTTCGAAGGTTTCTACCAATATAAAAGATGAACACTTTCATCGCAGCCATTTCTGCTTCACGTTGTCAGGCTGGGTACTTGCGTATGAAGTGGTCATTTCACAATGTCAACTTGAATTTTCATAAAAATATCACGAACAGAAATGGGCAGGGTAATTACTTCCCTTCCCTTGTGTTTCCCCCTGGTGCTGCACATACGTCCCATGCAGCCTTATCTTACACACAACAGGCAGTCACTATTCTACTTGCATAGCAAAAACCTTGAAGAATATTTCATCATTATAGTGTGGTTGATGCATACACGAGACTGAGGGTATTAGTATAAAAAAATATTAATTTGCTATGCACGAACATTTTGCATGCAAACATATTAACGTTACGGTCAAACGCGACTCTACTCAGCAGGTTTCCAAGCAGTCAGTGTGGTGCCACTCCTGCCACTAACGACAAGCAGGAGTCGCAAGTTCAATAACTTGTCTTGCTACATTTTGAAAATTATTGTACGATATATATGGCTTTTAAAGGTACAGCAGAATGAAAAGCGACTTCTTAGCAGTATCAAACAATAATTCTACGGCTATAAAACTACAAAATAATCGTGAGCAGGCACAGATGTGTCATGGTGAAGGAGGCAACTTCGTAGGGTGGAACATTTTGACGTAAGAAACCAGGACCATCTTAAGTGAAAATGTATTTAGAACGACAAAAAATGCGTGCTGGCCTTGTGGGAAACATTCACATCGATGTTCCTAAGTGGCCCTGATGTAGATATTGCCTTTGGCAGAGACACCATGGCGGCTGATGCTGGACGTCCAAGCGTCACCTGTAAGTGGGCTAAGCGATTGTGGTTTTGTTATCCCCCCCCCTCACCGCTTCACATCAAGAGCCACGAGCAAGCCACTGCCTTTGAAACACCCTTTGGCCTCTACAAACCACTTGTGTGCTCAACGAAAACTAAAGCTGGGTCCGGAAGAAGCAGCCGAGATCCCCTGGAGATGCGAGCGACGGCCGCCTTTCCCGAGGGCCACCGCTGGGGCTGGGAGGCCCAGACGGCGCCTCACGGGCACGAGTGGCCAGGGCCCCCTAGCGGACACAATGAGGCACAGCGTGCGGTACAAACACAACTATGAGACAGCGTTCGACTTTGTCATTGATTTGGCCTTACCAAGTGAATTACAGTCAACTGAGGTGTACACATAAATAAACATAGACGTAACTTCAACCGAGAAGATGGATACAAATTGAGCAATCATTGGAAGGATGTTATTAACCAGGTAAAACCTTAACGGATGGTGTTGGCGTCATTTCCGCATCTCCAGCTTTCTTCAGCCTCCCAATCTCTCTTTTAATTGTTGATTTGTTTGCATCGTATGGCTTAAACTCTGCGAGTTGTATTAATTTCATAGAACAATGAAAATAACCCCAGAAAAATATACTGTACTCACAAGGCCCGTGCCGTCCTCGCGTCACACGTTAAGATTGTCATATTCGTCTGCAACAAACGGAATACGAGTTTACATTCCAGCATCAACAACGTAATTATGACCAAAGTACACGATTAAAAAATAGTTGAACAGCACAAGCAAATAAACTCCAATGGAGTGGATGGATGAAATCAGTGGACGTGTCCCTTGGACTCTCAATAAGTTAAGCAACATTGCAGCGCCTGCCGCTGGCGATGTTGTGGTCGATGGCCAAAGTGAAGTGGGGCCACGTGGCGCTCTCTGCAGGTCGTCTCGTGCGCCCTCTACCTTCTGCCAGAGGTGGGACAAAGTCATTGTTATGCAAGTCCAAGTCGAGTCGCAAGTCATCAAATTCATGACTCGAGTCTGACTCGAGTCCAAGTCACATGACTCGAGTCCACATCTCATAGGTGGGACAAAGTCATTGTTATGCAAGTCCAAGTCGAGTCGCAAGTCATCAAATTCATGACTCGAGTCTGACTCGAGTCCAAGTCACATGACTCGAGTCCACACCTCTGCCTTCTGCCTCCTTCCGCTGCAGCTTGAGGGCTTGGTAGTGGCCTTCGCGCTCCTGCCGGGAGGCATCTGCCAGCAAGTTGTTGACGTTGTCATTCATACCATTGGAACTTCCTTTGCCAGTAGCAAAATATGATGATTGGTTTTTTAACCCCTTTTATCTGGCCAGATAAAAGGGGGTAAAAAAAACAATTGCCAGATAAAAGAGTAAAAAAACAATTTATCGTAATTTATGTCGTAATTTATACGTTGTAATTTAAACGTAATTTATAGGTCGTAATTTCGACGTCGTAATGTATACGTTGCAATTAATACATTGTAATTAATACGTTGTAATTCATAAGCGCCATCTGACTTCAGTTGACGATCGCAAGCGTCACGTGACAGCAGACATCCTCGTCGTCACAAAGTGCGTGACATAGCGACGCGTGAACAAGTGACAGCTACTACCATTGTTGGTCACCGATGGCGATTCCAGCACTTCGTAGTCGCTTCCTCGCTGGGGATCAGGACCTGTCGTGAAACAAAAACTCCACTGTGGACTTCACGGCGATGCCACTCCTCTCGACCCATTAGCGAATGTGAGGTGGCAAAAGCATCAACGGTGACAACGCGTGTTCTTGTTTTGGCTCTTTTGCCTGCACTACGGTAGCCTGTGCTTCACTGTCAACTTCATGAACTGTTTATTCAATGTAGTTATCAGGAAATCTTCAAATAACATGGGTATGATTTCATTGAATCTGACGTTTAAACAAAACTGTGAACCTGTAATGGTACAAAGCGTATAGATCAAAGCATATTGAAGTTGTTATGCTATTAATGTATCCTGGGAAGCCAGAGTCTCAAGAATATTTTTCAAGTGCGTCCTGCAAAGGGATGTCTGGCCACTGTGAAGTAAGTGTGTTTTGCATATGGGTGGAAAATAGTGCCGCATAAATGCGGAAACTTACCATCCCTCATCATCGATTGCAAGTTCAATCCTTGATAAGCACTGTCTTGCTCTGGCTGAGACTCTGCTAAGAATATGAAATAGTGTTTTTAATTGAATCGAAATAAAACCAAGAGTTAACATATTTGTCTCGCATAGAGTTAGCCAAACTGAACGAGTGTTATTTCCACAAAAAATATATATACTTGTCAAAACAAAAGGTGTGGTTTACCTCTTTGAACACACAGACCACATGCTATTAAAACTGTGGTGGTCAGCACACACTACTGAATTTCTTTTAAATACCAAACGTTTAATTTGATTCTGGAACGAATTTTAAATATTACGTTTTCTTTCATTGCCCACAACTCTTAAAAAGTTTACCAACATTTACACATAGACGGTGTACACGGGTCTCAATGGCAGCTTCTCAAGTGGCTCTCGGCTGGGTCATAATGAACGAGAGCTGTTTCCCCTGCTAGGAGGAGGCATTGCTGGCAGCGACGTGTGGATGGTCTCACATCTGCACGAGTGTTGCTGTGTGTAGCGCACAAGGCTGACAGCCACACATAGAGACACCGCAGCAATGCCGACATCAACAGCGATCCCAGACAAGGGGTAACCCCCTCCTCCATTATTGAAATGACATGCGGTTGTAGTGACCCTTAAAGGAGCTACGCAACGTGTATTGGGTGAACGGGGTTCAGTGTGAGGAATGCTGTTTGGTTGTAGAGTGGTGGGTGGTGCCAATGACCTGCATTGAGCTTCCTTCTTCTGTAGCCCAACACAGCAACAACAGCAGCTCCAGCAGAGAGCAACACAGCCAGCACCACTCCAACAGCCACCAACACGTACGAAGATGCCCCTGGAACTGTTGCGAAATACAAAATAATGCATGAACTAAATAAACGATGAAATAATTTAAGTAATTTCATAAACACATTTTATATTTTCATAGAATGAAAGGAGTGCAGTAACATGCATTTCACAGCCGTATACTTTGACGTAACAAGAGCTTTAGATTAAAATTAACTTTCCCGAACTGCAATTTAATATTGAGAGCCAGTGATTATATCGTAAAAGCGGGAGATGTAATTTAGATAATAAAAATAGAGCAAAGTGTTTGTTTTCCATGACAAAAATGGGAAGTCTTGTACCTTGTGACGTAATCAACTCCATTTCCAACCGCCATGATCGGAAATATCCTTCAACCTGACAAGTGTAAACCCCCCCTGCATCATCATTCACCACTGAGATGGTCAGAGAAAAGTCGTCGTCGTCAAAAGCCGAGGACAAGATGTTTACGTTGGAGTTGAGGTGGGAACTGAATGCAGCGTGAGGTCCGGCTGGGTGAGCCGCGAGTATCGTACGGACTGTGCTGTCACCACGTGGCCTCCAGTACCAGGTGACCGAACGAGACTCATTGGAGGAGCTCCTCCACACAAACCCAGGGTCAGACTCGTTGCAGGGCAACGTGATTCCTTCACCAATTTGAGACGCGTAATTCCTGGTTGCCTGATGCTCTGAGTCTGCAAATCGTGTAAAAACAATAGTTTAATAGTTTAATCGACAACCAAACAAATACAGGATGCCACAATACAGATACATATGATAATTGGAGTTTTTTACCCTTTTATCTGGCAACAAAACTGACACCTTTTTTTTTTACAAGGAGTCATGTTTGCATAGACCACAATACCTGCAGTCGTAATGCAAAAAAAACATAACTCTAGTAATGTATACACTGTCCTTGAAGTTGATTGGTCCACACTCGAGACAGCTTTTCCTAGAGCCTAGTCTCACATGGTGTTAGACCAAATGACGCTAAAAGGCGCACAGATACATATCTTACAGCTGCAGGTATAAGCATGGACATTGTGTCAAGCTCACCAATTCCTTTAATCAATGTAAGTGTTTTTTAATACACGCAAGATGTAACTTAATTCATGTACTTGATCAAAGTATTTATTCTCACTATGTGCTTTTATAATGTAACTGAAGTAACGTGAGATGTGTATTTACCATTTTTCAGCACGTTCACATTGTACGCTACCTCTGAGATCTCTCCACTCTCCCTTTTCACGGCACACTTCAACAACCCACTCTGAGCAGCGTTCACTTTCACCAACACGATGCTGCTTTGATGGCTGATCTCAATCCCATTGTGAATCCATCTGACCATGTGTGCATAGGAGTCGCTAGAGAGCTGGCAGGTCAGACTGGTGCTCTCTCCTTCTGCTACGGTGTCGGATGTGTTGGACAAAACTAAAGAACACGAAACAAAAATCAATATTTACGACTCATTGATTCAAAATCACAAGCCAAACTAGAATACAAATCGTTCTGAGGTTTGAGGTATGGCTTATCCCTGGTCACGTGGAATCCACAACTGTGATAAGATTCCAGGAGATCGGAGCCTGGAGTCCTCACAGCGCAGTTGAGATCATGGAATGCCTCCTGCACTGCTCCTCTACTCGTGATTACAGCAGCAGAGCACAGAGACTCCAGGGTGGGGATGGTGAAGGGGTGAAGAGGAGACCACGTGGCCACTGATCACGAGAAGCACTGGCCCAGGAATTGTCTAAACCCAAATCCCTCGACCTAAACCTGATTGTGAACGTGAACTCAGAGCAGGACTCTGAATGGCCAACAGCAGCAGCGCTACTCGTAATTCTCACGTGAACTTTTCATATGGCAACTTGAAAGAAACTAAACCTGTTTAAATTAGCGAGAAATATTGCGTAAATATAAGTAAGTACGCTATACATTATCTATTGTATATGTCTCTTCAATAATTTGGACTACATTACTGTAATAAAACAAGTGAATGTAATACCAGTGCAACTCAATTTTTATTGATAAACCAATCATTGTCAAAGATATCAGTTCCACAAGTAAAAAACACGGCAATATTCCCGTGAATGTGGCTGTGACACGACCGTTCACATGATGGAACACTTAGGCTTTCATCTGCAAGGGCGATGGCATGATGGGCAATGAGAATCAGATGATGCGCATCCAATGCTGAATGCTACAGACATGACAGCTTGTATGTGCAGCAGCAGTAACAATCGTTCATGTGAACATAAACTCACTCTGGCATTTACGTCACAATCATGAACAATACTGTCCGACATTTCATTTTAATAAGATGCTGAAACGTGTTAATACGTAGAATATATAAATTTTCATTTTATATAACTTATGTATGTATACATTTATATATAAATATATATAAATTTTCTTTTTTAATGAAATTAAATATGAATAGAATATATACGTAGAATATATAAATTTCATTTTATATAATTTATATATATATACATTTATATATAAATATATAAATTTTCATTTTTAATGAAAATTAAATATAAATAGAATACATACGTAGACTATATAAATTTTCATTTCATATAATTTACATAAATAAATGTATATCTAAATATATGTAAATATACGTTTTAATTTTTAATGAAAATGAAATATAATGAAAATGTATTAATTTTAATTTTGAATGGAAATTTATATTCTATGACTTAATATTGTCTTACCTTTGATTGTGATCAGTTCCATTGTGAGGGTGCCTGTCCTATAGTAGCCAGTAAACTCACATATGTAAACCCCACCACGTGAAAACGTAACTTTCGACAATGTTAAAGGAAACTGATCTGTATAAGAAGACGATTGCGGTGGATCTTGTAGGTTCTGATCAGAACCCTGTGTTGTGCCATCATGCGATCTCCATTTCCAAGTGACAGCGCGTGACAGCTGTGAATGATCTTTCCACTTAAATCCAGGATCAGATTCATCACATGACAAAGTGACCTTCCCACCCTCGTGTATGAAATATTTCTTCACTGCGGGTGCCTGCCCAACATCACTTCCTAAAAAATAAACAGCAGTAAATTAACCAATGCACAATCATTATCAAAACATATACTAAATGTAAACATGTATTTGTTGCTTTGTACAGATTAAAATTCAATGTAATAACTCATCACGTGAGTTAATAACGTGACATTTAAATACATTTAACAGGACACTTACCAGTTGATCTAAACTCCAATTTGTACGAGGCAAAGGGACGGCTGTGCTGGGATTGTAGAACACATTTCCATTCCCCCTGTTGAATTCGTTTTACTTTGTTCAGTGTCAGCGGATTGCCTTTGTCAATGTAAGTGTCACCATGATACCAAACCAGACCTGTTCCATAGGCACTGTTTGAGATGAGACAGGTCAATGTGACAGTCTCTCCTTCTGTCACAGAGCGGAGTGGGTTGGCTGAAACTAAAGAAAACAAAACCAGTAAAACAAACTCAGACATCAGCAGTGACTCCGTGCTCAAGACGCCTCCACTACTCCTCTTGTGGACGAGACCACAGCAGCGACGCTCAGCGAGTCTGGGCGACACTTGACCGGTCCCCGTTCACCACAGAGACCTGACGGGCTGTGTGACAGGAGTCGGTGTGAGGAGCCTACGTAGCACTGACAGTTCTGCAAGTAAACACGCAGTTTCACTAAAACAGTATCGCACGTGACAGGAGTCAATGTCAGGCGAGGTCCAGAAACAATAATTGCCGTTCCATGAACAGTTCCGCATGAAATCGCGTTGCTCTACTGCAACACGGGTGACGTCGCACGGGCACCGTGGCACTGACGTGGCACCACAGGGCGTGTGACGTCACCAGAGGGCACGGAGTGACAGGGAGAGTCAGGAGGGGCTCATCCAATGTCAGACATCTCCACCAGGGCAGGACCCAATGTGCAGCACCTCGGATTAGCAAGGTTGGCTACGTACGGTGCGAAAGAAGTTCAACATACATGCTGCATGACTACCTATAACACCCATTTAAACGTACTCCTTAAACATGCAACAGGTTTTACCTGAACATTACTGAAAATTATTATTCGAATACCATGGTGTATTATATGAAGATGCCATTCATTTTAATATTGAAGTTACAATATTGCGTGAAAGTGTTTTGATGATATTTTTACCAAAATCACATTACCTTTCATTGTGACCAGTTCCATAGTGAGGGTGCCTGTCCTATAGTAGCCAGTAAACTCACATGTGTAAACCCCACCACGTGAAAACGTAACTTGCGACAATGTTAAAGGAAACTGATCTTTATCATAAAACGATCGCGGTGGATCTTGCATGTTCTCATGATATCGCTGTATTGTGCCATCATGCGATTTCCAAGTGACAGCACGTAGCAGCTGTGAATGATCTTGCCACTGAAATCCAGGATCAGATTCATCACAAGACAAAGTGACCTGCCCACCATCGTGTATGACATATTTCTGCACTGCAAGTGCTTGCCCAACATCACCTATAAAATAAACAGCAGTAAATTAACCAATGCATAGTAATTATCAAAACATACACTAAATGTAAATATGTAATTGTTATATTTGCATATTTAAATGATTTAAATTCAAGAAATAACAAAACACGTGATTTAATAACAGTACATTTAAATGTGTATAACAATAGACTTACCAGTTGATCTAAACTCCAATTTGTACGAGGCAAAGGGACTGTTGTGCTGGTTATGTAGAACACATTTCCATTCTCCCTGTTGAGATCGTTTTACTTTGTTCAGTGTCAGCCGATTGCCTTGTGAAATGTAAGCGTCACCATGATACCAAACCAGACCTGTTCCATAGGCACTGTTTGAGATGAGACAGGTCAATGTGACAGTCTCTCCTTCTGTCACAGAGCGGGATGGGTTGGCTGAAACTAAAGAGAGCAAAAGCAGTAAAACAAACTCAGACATCAGCAGTGACTCCGTGCTCCAGACTCCTCCACCACTCCTCTTGTGGACGAGACCACAGCAGCGACGCTCAGCGAGTCTGGGCGACTCCTAACCGGTCCCCGTTCACCACAGAGACCTTACGGGCTGTGTGACTGGGGGCGGTGTGAGGGGCCTGCATCAGTATCAACGTCTCCTGTTGCACTGACACTCCTGCAAGTAAACGCGCGGCTTCGCTCGGAGAGCGCCGCACAGGACTCCCGGTGCAATGCCACCGTGGGAACGATAGGAAGTCTGTGCCGTGTCACCTCCACGAGTCGCAGTGCCACGGTGAGGCAGAGGACGTGAGGCAGCGAGGACAATCTACCGCTAGCATTGCAGTGGAAGGGCTCGTCACGTGCAGTACCAGCGAGACGCATCACCCTCGTGTCAACTCTTTGCAGCGTTTAAACCACAACTTGATCTTGACGGATAAAATGTGATGAAAGAATATCACGATTAAAAATGTACAACAAATAATCATACATTTCACTTTGAAGTGTAGGAAGGGTGCTTGTGCAAAATAGTGTAACACATTTCCTTACCTTCCATTGTGATAATTTCCATCCAACTTGCTGTTTCTAATTCCCTTACAACCAGGCAACTGTAAAACCCAGCGTCCCTGCGCTGCACATTTTTGATTCGGAGAGAAGCCCTGTGTTGATCGACATCCTCAGTGGCTGTTATCCTGGCCTCTCGTGAGTTTGTTAAATCGATCTCGGTTGCTCCACTGCCTTCACCACGCCGCCACCAGGTGAGATATCTGATATTGGGATTGTCGTGCTGTGTCCATCCTGGAGTGGTTCTGTCACACGTCAAGGTGACTGTCTGTCCCACACCAACAAAATACTCTGTCTGTAAATGAACACTCGCTTCAAACGTGAAACGACAAAACGGCAAATTATAAATATTGAACACTCCGGTACGGTTTTTAAATGTACGGTGCGCAACAAGTTGAACGTACATACTGTACGTAAACACAGTGTGGTGTATAACAGCACGTGAATAATAACTCACTGATGCGGGACAAGATGCAGATGACAACACTCATCCACACCGCACGCCTCCTCGTCCCCGTGTCCATGGCTCAGAGCCACGGCGCCGTCTGCTCAGTTCTCAGCACGCACCACGTTTTATGTCGCTCCTGCTGCCGCCTTCAGTTGAAGAGTCGCGACATCCCACCCACAGCTCGCTGAGGTTTCACTTCCAACCACAGCTCCCACGCCAAACCTCAGCCTCTCTATAGAGCACGGTTTCATCATCACACTTCCTTTTACTGTTTCAGCGCCAAATAAAAACAAAAACGTTACCACTGTTATCGTGCTCAAAAAGTAATTTATTGACCTAGAACAAAATACGAATTCATAACTAACATTAATCACCATGAACGTGCTTGTGTATAGAAGAGTCGCCTGACGCCGTTTGGAACGTGCGTGTTCAATTCGCGTCCGTGCACGTCAAGTCTGGTGGTGTGCGTCCATGCGCCATCCGCCTCCCTGGCCATGAAGTCGGAGGCGCTGCCTGGACGCGGCTCGCTGCTGTTTGACCCAAGGCTCAGCAGTGCCGCAGGGCCCCATCAGCGTGCAGCGAGATGGGACATTTGTCCAGGCTCCAGAACGCCAGAGGCGCAAGAAATATAACAAACAAAATCTGTATTCAGAAATATGACTTTATTAATTCTGTATAATTGTTTTAACAACAATACAATGAATACTCTATGGTTCTTTCGGTAAAGTCACGTAGATAGAAAATAAAAGAAATAACATGAATACTAGCTTCATTTAGTGTTATTTCTTACGTTGTAATGTCAGAAGGGGCTTGGGTCTTTTCTGCTTCGGTGTCCCGGGGGTAAAGACGTCTAAACCCGGCCCTTCTCCCTGCTCACACGGTCACTGTTGCTACTACCAGACCCTCTGTGCGTGCGCTCCATCTGAGTCAGAACAGGGATAACGTGATTGGTTCGCTGGTAAACAGCACTGCAGGCAGATGGAGCAAGTTCCATAACTTCCCTTGCACAGCCAATAGATTATAAATGCTTGTCATTTGGGTTTTTTAAGTACAGCAAAGTATAATTACAACTTGTTTTACAGCATAAAGTTGAACAATACAACTGAATAAAAATACAGATTTAGTGTTTTTTTTTATCAAATACCATGACCTTTCTTTGTTTCACAAGGTAAAGACCCAGATAATTAGTTTCTGTATTTGTAGTGTTACCAATAACAGATAATAGATAAATAAACTTCTTTAAGGCACACACTGGTTTATTGTCTGTCTTTCGACACGGTCCCTACACACACAGAGGGATATACGGTTCCCTCACCTGTAGCCTAAGGAGGTACAGCCTCCGTACCTGGCGTGACCTATACACGGGTCTGGCTGCTAGCCTAGGGAGGTACAGCCTCCGAACTGGCGGGAGCTACACACAGTCTACCCGCTAGCCTAGCATCCTCCGGCTGGGACCTAGGGGAGGCTAGCTTGACCCACCGCTGGCTCGGTGGGTCCCCTGACCACTGGCCGCGCAGAGCCTTAGCTCTTAGAAGAGCTGGAAGGCTGGGGAGCCAGGGTCCTGCCTGCCAGGACCTATTCTCCCCTTTACCACTGGAACACTGAGCCTTAGCTCTTAGAAGAGCTAGAAGGCTTGGTCCAGGGTCTTATCTTCTTCAGCCCGGGCTTCGGTCTTCTACCCGTTTGTAACGGTCTTTATCCAATCCCACGCTCCCTCGTGGAACCCTCTGATTGGTTCTTTACAATCCGTCGTTTCGATCCTCATTTACCTTATCTGACCCCAGGCGCAGGGGTCGCCGACTCCGAGCACACGACGCCGGCTGCACGTGGAATGCTTTGATGCGAAAGTTCGCGACTGGACGGCATTTACACGACGGTTTCGGGCAGCGTACGAGTCGCTCGGGGGGACGGAAGGTGATGCGCTACGGGCCCTGCCGACGGCCTAGGACGACGATGCGCTGGCGATGTTCTACGGCTTCCCTGGGGAAGTTCGCTCGTCATTGACGGAGATATTCACGGCGATGCAGGACATTTACGAGCCGCGATCGGTCACCAAGCGCAAGTTTCAGTTGAGACGGCGGGCGGAGACGGAATCTCCCCTCGCGTACCGCAGTGCGCTGTTGACCCTCGGCCAAGCAGCTTACCCGGCGATGGACCAGGCTGCCCTTGACTCCTTGGCCTAGGAGAAGCTGTTGCTGATGGCGAAGGAGCTACGGGTCGTCCTTTCACTTCCCAGCAACAGCGACGACGACGGGTCATCTTTGCAGATCGCCAGGAACATCCAAGCCAACCTGGATCTTCGCGACGAACCAGCGGCGGTGACGCCACATCCTCTGGTGGTGTGCGCCGGCAGGGCCGGGGGCCCGTCAAAGTTGGAAGAGCCGGGGTCGCTGACAGCAGCGGCCACACGGCCGTTCGCGGGCCTGCCTCGCTGCCCCGGGACGTACGGACGTGGCGGCCCGCTGACATGTTACGAGTGCGGGCGTCGAGGACACTTCGCACGGGACTGCTGGAGATGGAGAGGCATCTTCCCGAGCACGTCAGGAGGCTACAACCGCGAATTCTCCCCATTCCAGGACCACCAGGCGAGTCGTGACACATTTAATACACGGCCGTATCCTTCACCTCACCCATCTGCGACACCACACACTGTAGATCCCCCTTCGTATGACTCGCACGGGAATGCTGTATGGGGTGCGTTGGCTCATCGTGTTTTGGGAGCTGCGCCGGGTTCGTCGGATGTAATGGCGCTTGTTCAAGGGGTACAGGTTAGAGTTATTGTCGATACAGGGGCTTCTGCGACCCTCATTTCCTTGAAAACTTTCAGGTTATTGCCAACCTCGCCCCAGGCTTTGGAACCAGTGGATGGCCCGTGTATAGCGGCAAATGGGGGCAGTTTGGGAATTTTGGGTCGCGTGCTTGCAACGATTCAAGTTGGGGAGGTGTGTGTAACGGGATACATTTTGGTTTCGACTGTTCTGGCCGTGCCATGTTTGTTGGGCACAGATTTTTTGCAAAAGATGCCAATTAAGATTTCAATTGAGAGGGGACGGTTGGAATTGCCATCGGGGAAGTGCCTTAAATTTCTGGGAACTCCATCTAAATTTGCTCATGTTAACGCTGTGGTTCAGGCTTAGTCGCACGGTGCGCGTTCTGTCTGTGACGCAGATGCTTGTGCCGTTACGCTTGAAAAAGGGGCTGCCATTGGCTAACCTGGAGGAAGGTATTTTGTTGACACCATCGAATGCCGTGGCACGAACGCGCTCTTTGGTCGGAGCTTTTACGATGGTGCCGGCAAATTGCGAACCATTTATTCAGATTGTTAATACGGGGCACGAGTCAGTTGTTATTCAGGAAGGGACTACGTTAGCACACATGTCGGCTGCGCGGAACTCGGAGGGGGATGCGTGCTTGGCAGCAGGGGAAGGAAATGCGCCGCCACGGGATGATGAGGAACCGGGCTGGTTTCAGGATTTGTACGATTGCAATGATGATTTGACACCTGAGCAGCGGTCACGTCTTCGTGGTCTGCTTTGGGAATTCAAGGACGTTTTTAGCTCGGGGAAATATGATGTCGGTCACACGTCCCTGTTGAAGCATCACATTGACACTAGGGATGCACCTCCGGTTCGCTTAAATTCTCACCGTGTGAGCCCGCTGGAGAAGGATTGCATTCGGAAAATGGTGGGCGAAATGTTGCAACAAAATATCGTCTCTCCTTCTTCCAGCCCGTGGGAGGCTCCGATTGTATTGGTTAAAAAACTAGATGGTTCTCTGCGATTTTGTGTTGATTACTGTAAACTGAATAACATTTCGGTGGCGGATGCATACCCGTTCCCGCGCATTGATGACTTGTTGGACGCCTTGTCCGGTGCGAAAAAAATTCCACTCTGGATCTCTTATCGGGCTTTTGGCAATTGCCCTTGGATGAGGAATCTAAACGGAAGACGGCCTTCCGTACGCCTCAGGGGTTGTTCCAATTTAACGTGCCTCCAATGGGGCTGCACTCCGCGCCAGCCACCTTTCAACGATTAATGGAACTCATATTGTCCAGATTGCAGTGGGAGTCATGTTTGATATACCTTGACGACGTCATTGTGTTCAGTAAGGATTTTGAAGGACACTTGCAACGACTACGAGCTGTGTTTGGCTGGGTACGGGATACCAATTTGAAATTTAAACCCCAAAAATGCCAATTGTTGAGAACGTCTGTCAAATATTTGGGTCATGTAGTCAGCGAGGTGGGGGTCGCCACTGACCCAGAGAAAACGAGTTGTGTACGCAAGGGGCCAGTGCCGAAAACAGTATCGGAAGTGCGTAACTTCGTGGGATTTGCGTCGTATTACCGTCGATTTGTTAAGGATTTTTCCACAATTGCAAGGCCGCTGCATACACTGACCGCTAAGGGTAAAAAGTTCCTATGGGGTGACGAGGAACAGCGTTCATTTGAAATGTTTCGGGACGCTTTGGCAGACGCACCACTGCTCGGATATCCGAATTTTGGAGAAATGTTTATTCTGGACACTGATGCCAGCGACACGGGCATAGGCGCTGTGTTGTCACAGAAAATTGAGGGGGTAAAAAGGGTCGTTGCTTATGGCAGCCGTGTGCTGTCCCCGGCGGAGCAGAGATATTGTGTAACGCGCAGGGAATTATTGGCGATTGTACACTCCGTGCAGTTGTATCGGCCGTATTTGTACGGAAGGGGATTCTTGGTCCGCACTGACCACGCGGCGTTGCAGTATTCCTTGCGGATCGATCAACCATCAGGTCAAATGGCCCAGTGGCTTGAGGTCCTGCAGGGATACTCCTTCACGGTCCAGCACGGGAAAGGGACGCGTCATGTCAACGCGGACGCTCTGTCCCGATTGCCTCAATCGTCAGGCTCGTGTAGATGTACCGAAGGATCGCTGTGCTGCGGTCCACCGCTGCAGGGCATTCCGGCCATGGCCACTGCAGCCGATTCGGGCCCAGTTGACGGGGCCCCTGCTAAAGAGCCCGGGTTGCTTGGATTGTCACGGGATTGTTGAGCGCGCTTGCAGGCGAATGATTCTTCGCTTACCAGAATGAGGCTTCGCGCCTCCCGTTCCAAACAGTCGGAGGATCGGGCCTTCCTTCGGCTCATAGATGACCTCCTAGTGAGGTGGGATGTCGTATTGCAGAAATTTTGTATTGTTGTGCCACTGTGCTTGAGGGGAAAACTTATTCACGATGCGCATGAGCGGTTGATGCACTTGGGTGAGAAGAAAACCGCGTCGACTTTGAGCAACGATTTTTACTGGCCGGGATTGCAGAACGATGTTCATTTGTACGTTAAGGCCTGTTACGAGTGTGCACGGCGGAAGGCGCTGGCGCAACCATATCAAGTACCGTTGCAATCGATATGGGTTTCACGGGTAAACGAAATTGTCGCCCTGGATATTTTGGGACTGTTCCCCGTTACTCCGCGGGGTCACAAATATTTGCTGGTGGGGGTTGAGTACCTAACTCGGTGGCCTATTGCATGGCCACTAGCTGACCAATCGGCAGGATTGATTTCGGAGGCCTCCCTGCAGGGTTACGTTTTTGATAAGGGTGCTCCGGAGCACCTGCTTACTGATCAGGGCAAAAAATGTTCTTCCCGCCTGTTGAAGGAAGTGTGTGACGCATTGGGTACGAGGAAAATTCAGACGTCCCCATACCACCTGCAAACCTACGGGATGGTTGAGCGTCTTCATAGGACATTGACGACTATGTTGTGCCAGCAGGTTAATTCGGCTCAAACAGATCTACATGTTCCGGCGGCCCTGGCCGCTTATAGATTATCCCCGCACGCCTCAACGGGGTATTTACCCTTCTATTTGATGTATGGTCGTGAACCGGAGGCCCCGGCCCTGGTCAAGCTGGGGGTAAAACTAAAGGGAAGTTATCGGCGGTGCCTGTCCCCATGCAAGAGGCATTGGACCGTCTGAAAGAGGCTAGGGAGGCCTCACTGGGAAATATGGAACGAAGGCAGGCAGCTAATGAGCGCCTGCATAGCACACAGCCTCCGCGGAAGCCATAGCAAGTGGGAGACAGGGCTTGGTTGCATTGTCCGATGGTGCCAGTAGGCACATCACCAAAATTCCATCGGCCCAGGCAGGGTCCCGTTAATATTGTTGAGATTCGAAGGGACCAGAGTGTACGGATTTGGTGCGGTTGCCAATTGTGGCATGTTCACCCGTCGTGGTTAAAGAAATGTGTTACCTTATGATGCGTCATCTCCCATCCCGGAACAGCCTGTATTGAATGTGTCCGATGAGCGTACTGTGCGGCGACGGGAGAATGCACCTCAACAGTTTACCCCCCGTGTGTTTGCAGGACCACCATTTTTGAGTCAGGGGTCACCCTGGGATGCACGCGACCGGAATGCGGTCTCGTCGGGGAACGGCCGGTGCGACGAGGAGAGGCGCACGTTTCGGGCAGGACGCTGCCCCGCGCCCACGGAGAGATGCCCCCCGCCCTTGTCCCCTGTTCACCCGGGCCGGGGTGATGGGCCGGCTGCGGGAACCCGCTCCCGAAGAGTGACTTTTTCATAACATTGTGTAGTGTAGAAATTGTGTTGCCTTATCAAGGGGGGGGGGGGGGTTGTGTAAGGGTTGTGTATTGCCGCATGACACGTCATGCTTAGCCGGGACGGCTAATTCTTTAAACATGGGGGGGGTGGGGGGGGGGGTGATGTAGTGCTTGAGATACGCATCATGCGCTGGGTCGGTATGCGTTATAACAGTGATCAGCCACGGTAGAAATATTGGTTCTGCCGTGTTTCAATTTTGCCTTGTGTTCGCGAACACGGTCCGAGACATGTCGTTTCGTTTCCCCAATGTAACTGCTGCTGGAGATGCAACTTAGTTTGTAGACACCAGGGTATTGCATGTCAGAAATTACATCCTTAACAGATGGGATTAGATCACGGATTTTGTGTACTGTATTGAATCGGACCTTGATCTTGTGTTTGTTAAAAATTTTGGAACTCTTTTTGGTCACACCTGCTATGTATGGCAAGGTGATGGTTTTGATTGGGTCCTCAGATGGTTGTCTCCCCATGGTTGGGGATACAGTTTTGTGTGATGAAACCCATTGGTAATATCAGCCGGGATGAGCACTCTGAACTCGCTTGATTGAAAAAGAGAGATGACATTGTCATCCTCTCAGCCAACAAGGGCAATGCCACTGTCATCATGGATAAAAACACATACAACAACAAAATCCAGGACCTTCTTAATGATGGCAGTTATATCAAAATCAACAAAGATTCTGGCCACAAAAAACAATATCATCACTAATTCGACTTCTTTAATCGAACCGACCAAGCAGCTCTCCCTAAAACCGTCGGCTGTTAGACCACCCAAATTGTATGACCTTCCAAAAATCCATAAAGAAGGTACTCCACTTCGTCCTATTGTATCCACCATCAACTCACCTACCTACAAACTGGCCGGATTTCTGAGACCCTGCTTCCATTCATGGGCAAGACCACCTCAACAGTACTTAACTCGGCTCACTTGGTTTCTCTAATCAAGGACATTTCACTGTCCCCAGATGATTTGCTTGTCAGTTTCGATGTAGTCTCTCTGTTCACCAAGGTACCTGTACCTAACACCACAGAAATCATTGAAGACTTGGTCCAACATGGACTGAATCCTGATGTTCCAACTTTGGTGAGGCACTGCCTTACCAACACTTACTTTACCTGGAATGGTACATTCTACAAACAAAATGAAGGTACCCCTATGGGTTCTCCCTTATCACCAGTGGTAGCGAATGTTTTCATGGATACATTTGAAAAAAATGCCATCCAGACATCCACCCGTCGATGACACTTTCGTCATATGGCCAACCAGCACTGAACCAATTTTTCAACCACATCAATTCCATACACCCATCCATAAAATTCACCGTGGAAGTGGAAAATGATGGCAAGCTACCATTCCTGGATATTTTGATCGAGAAGAGGCCTGATGGCTCGTTGGGACATTCTGTCTACAGGAAAGCCACCCACACGGATTCCTATCTAAAGCCTGATTCCCACCACCATCCAGCCCAGAAGAATTCTCTCATCAAAACACTACACCATAGGGCCCACTGCATCTCCGACCAGCGTCACCTAGCCAGCAAACTGGAGCACGTACACCAAGCCCTCAATATGAATGGATACTCAGACCGCACAATCCACAAAGCTGTATCCCCAACCATGGGGAGACAACCATCTGAGGACCCAATAAAAACCATCAACTTGCCATACATAGCAGGTGTTACCAAAATTTTTTCCAAAATTACAAACAAACACAAGATCCAGGTCCGATTCAATACAGTACACAAAATCCGTAATTTGATCCCATCTGTGAAGGATGTCATTCCTGACATGCAATACCCTGGTGTCTACAAACTAAGTTGTGTCTGCAGCAGCAGTTACATTGGGGAAACTAAACATGTCCCGGACCGTGTTCGTGAACACAAGGCAGATTTGAAACATGGCAGAACCAATACCTCTGCCGTGGCTGATCACTGTTATAACGCGGTGGGCTCGCACAATATTGTTTTTTTCCGAGACCAAAGTACACTGCAAACCTTCGGGCTACCTTTAAAAGATGTGTCCATGAAACCATCCAGATATATAAACACAGAAACAATTTCAACCAAGAAGATGAGTATAAGCTGAGCAATCATTGGAAGGACGTTATTAACCAGTTAAAGTCATAACTCGCTGTGATGCTTACATCCTTCCTGCCGTTTGGCTGTTATCTCCGACTCTCTGAGTTGCATTGCCCTGTGGGATGCCTTTGCATTAACAGGTTGGTGTCTCACTAACATGGCTACCTCTGCTCCCTTAGCCTCGATGTATCGATGGTTCTTACTGTGTTATGGACTGTGTGTCTCACTGGCATGGCCACTGTTGTGGTGGTTCTCTTGCGTTGACGCGCTTGCCTCGTGGAGGTCACTCTCCGATCTTACATGAACATGCTAATCTAGTAATCTCTCACATTAACATAGCCACGTCCATGCCCTCATCGAGGAGGCCGCTCTCGGGTCTTAGATTTAGATGCTAATTTCTCACATTAACATCACTAGCCCCGCCCATTTCGTTTACGACCCTGGGGCTACACCAATTTTAAACCTTTTAAAACAGTCTGCCTCAGCAGCTGTCGCCCTCTTTTTTCTTCCTGATGACGAACGCGTATGTTGCGATCGAAACGTCGTGATGTATTATTTTAATTTAATTTTCTACCTGAGTGACTTTACCGAAAGAACCAAAGAGTATGGATTTCTGCAGTCATGAAAGCTTCAAATCACTTCTGTAATGATGAAGCCAGGCCCATTTGATGGTTTCTACAAAAATAAAAAGGAACACATTCATCGCAGCCATCTCTGCTTCACGTTGTCAAGCTGGGTACATGCGTGTACAGTGGTGATTTCACAATGTCAACTGAAATTTTCAGAAATATATCATGAACAAGAATGGGAAGGGTAATTACTTCCCTTCCCTTGTGTTTCCCCTTGGTGCCACACATATGAAATGAGTGGTCTCCGACGCGGTAACGAGCTAAGTTGTTTATTTCATAAAAGCTCGGTACAACCACGCGTCTCCGTCTTCCTCCTTGCGGCTTCCACTCTCAGCGTAGCGACACTGGTCACACTGCCCCGCGCCACGTGGCGCTCACCCGCTCTCCAGCTGACGGTGCGCTAAGGAGCCTTCACGAATCCTCCCTGGTGGAACCGCCTCTCAACTTACCCAGGTATAAAGCCCACTATGGATCAGAGGTCGCAAACGGGTTTTGATTCCTTACCCGCACCTTACCCGTCCCCGGCCGGGTACGGGTAGGGTACGGGTATCGGGTACCTCATTGCGACCTCTGGGATGAAGCCATGTTGCAGGCGCGGGTGGGTTGATTCTAGGAACTTGAATTGTGAGGAGTTGGAATTACTGCTGACCACGTCATCCTGTGCCCACGTGTGGGGTAGCAGCAGCAGCTGCTGTCAGGGAAGTGGCTGCACGGATTGCTCCGTGTCTATGACCTACACGGACACAGGATACACCTGCACTGGCACTGCCTACACGAAAAATTTAATATTTTTATTCATAAAAATGTTTATTTTACCAGGTAAGGCCCACTGTGCTCGACAGCTCTTTTTCATAGGCAACCTGACCACAAATTATAGCTCAACCAAGAGGCTTATCATGTTTCTAAATATGGAGGTGAACCCCAGACACAAATCCACATTACTTGGGAGAGAGACACGCAAACTCCAAATATACAGGCTTCAGGGTCGGGATCGGGATCGGGATCGAACCCACGACCTCCCGCATACCAGGCGAGGCAGTTAACATCTCGCCACCGCGGCGCCCCGCAGACACAGGGAGACGTGAGCAGGCACAGATGTGTCAAGGTGAAGGAGGCAACCTCGTAGGGTGGAAAATTTTGATGTAAGAAACCAGGGCCATTTTAAGTGGAAAGGCATCTAGAACAGCAAGTTAAAAAATGCGTGCTGGCCTTGTGGCAAAATTTCCTTTCGATGTTCCTACGTGGCCCTGATGTAGATATTGCCTTTGGCAGAAACACCATGGCGGCTGATGCTGCACCTGCACGCGTCACCTGTAAGTGGGTTGACACAATCCATTGCAATTTAGAAACTACATTAACCCCCATCTGGGCTTCGCACCCGATGGGCTCGCAGTGATGACAACCACTGCTCTGATTTAAAGCTTTCGTGACTGCAGGGATTCATATTATTGGTTCTTTCGGTAAAGTCGCAATAAAAATTTTTATATTTATATTATTTTGTTGTTTCCCTTCTACGTGACTTTACCGAAAGCACCAAGAATATGAACCACTGCTCTATTGAAGACCGAAACAGGAGGATTTCTCCACAACTCTGGCTAATCGCCTGATGATGCTCGTTGTAATTGGCAGCGAAACGTCGGACTTGAATTAAAAATGTTGCGGGTTTACTCTCCAACACACCGGTGTGCTGTACTAATAACGGAAGACGTCTTCCTCTTTCTCATCTTCCACAAAACTTATCTTCTATCTTCCGGAAGACTTCTTCCGCATCTTCCGGAAGACGTCTGCTTCTTTCTCATCTTCCGCAAAACTTATCTTCTATCTTCCGGAAGACGTCTTCCGCATCTTCCGGAAGACATCTGCTTCTTTCTCATCTTCCGCAAAACTTATCTTCTATCTTCCGGAAGACGTCTTCCCCATCTTCCGGAAGAAGTCTTCCCCTTTATTCCGGAAGACGTCTTCTTCTTCCGGAAGACGCCTTTTGTCCGCATCCCAATAAAACGCGCGCGCCGCTTCGCTTGCCCCGCGGGCGTCATGGCGGCGGCGGCGTCTTTCGAGGGCGTGCGGCTCACGGCCGTGGGCGAGCAGAACGGCGGCGGCGTGCAGCGCAACCCCGAGGCCAACCTGCGCCTCGAGGCCAAGGCGACCGGCGGCGGAGGAGGAGGAGGAGGCGGCGGCGGCGACTCGCTCGGGGTGGCGCTCTACAACGGTGCGTGACGGCGCGGTTCGGCAATTGCCGGGCCCGCGTGCGCCCATTGACCGCGGCGAAGCCTGAACCAGGCCTCCCCTCCCCGGAGCCGGCACGCAAATTAGCTCGCACTCACCTCTGAGGCGCTCGGTACATTTATTAACGAGTCGCTAGTTAGTTAAACTACCCGCTTAGTTGATGAGGGCGCCACATTTCACGTCGTTTGTGTTTTACTCCCTGGCCCTCGGCGAGTAAATGCCCGGCGAGTCTTGTATCGGAAACAATAGGCGGTCGCACGTGACGACGAGGGGATAGCTCTTTAATAATGTTAATAAGTTCTATACTGCCGGTACTGATGATGATGGGTGCGATGTATTTAGACGAGCGGGAATGATTTGTGAACCGTCTGTTGATGCGGCCGTTATTGGTGGTGCAATGTATGCGGGCGGTCACAATCCCTCGCCTTCGATTCATAATGCCCAAGGGTTGTGCGGATTTTCTGAAACTTACGGCACCGAGGGTTTGCATACCATGCCAGTCGTTCTCTTATCGCAAAAAAGATGTGGGCAATTTTGCTGTGATAAACTTGCAAATTTGTCTCTGGACTGCCATTGCCTAGAACATCAGGCAACCAGCAGCATATTTAACAGGCCCCATACTCTGCTAATGACTAATAAGTCGATGTCTGCTGGAAAATAATAGTCTGGATTGAAGACGTATTGGCTGATTTGGCCAAAATAGTATCGTTACGTGCCGAAACGGAGCCAGTGCCTATTGTGTTACCGTACCTTATTGCCAGTGTTGCGGGACTTTACGTGGTCAGTAGAGGGCAGTGCAGCAAAAGCCATCACAGTATTTTAATTTGCTTATATTTTCCTTCGTCTCAATGCTCCCCCGTCTGTCTTCACCACCCCGCGTTGACCCACCTGTTGTAATTATCGTCAATTGCCCTCCCCACGACGCGGACGGTGGCCTGGGTAAGGCCACATCCAGCCGTGGCTTTGACAAGCGGTCGTTGCACTTTATCGGACTGATGGTGATATTGTCAATTATACTTTCCCGTTTCAACCGCATTTCACGGACAGTGTGTTAGTACTAGTGCAGTGCACCAATATATCGTCGAGCAAGTGCTCGATGCCATTTGTGATTAACGTTTCAGGCACTGTTAGTTACTACTTGAGTTTAATTTTATCGAAAAGAAATATTCAAGCGCTGCAATTGGGACTGAGTGTGGGTACATTTGTTTGTATTGGACGTTGGAAAATTAATCGCAAAGTCAAATGTATGTGTTGCACATTTCTCACATTTGGCTGTCCTATCAGCGGCTAATACATTGTTCTGGTGACATGAGTTTTATTCCCAGCCATGGCTATTATCAATGGCGAAAAATATCGTCATTGGTCTTGGATTTATCCCCTTCACCAACCGACACTGACCAAATCGTTAACATGTGGTCGGCAACCCCCCTTTGACTGATACAGCATAGGGGGTGGTGGTGCTTTAATCCAACATGAAGTCATCTGTGCTTCTGGAGAAATAAAAGTTTTAATTCTACAAGAGGGCATGTTTGTCTTGTTGCAGGTGGTGGTGTTTGTGTCTTCAAATGCATGATCGGCAGAGACACAGAGTGTTGCCGAGTGAGCAAGCAGGCGTTCCTCATCACCCTCGGGCAGAACAGTGTGCTTGTACACTTCGCCTCGCAGCCCGGTATGCTTCTGAATACATTTGTGTCCTTAAATTCCATTTGCATCTCTTGGCAATATCTGATTTGTGGATAATATTATGCAGCACTTTGCTAAATATTTTTAAAAATCTTATTCTTGGAGAGAATGGCTGTGATGTTTCAGCCTTTTTAGAATCATTTGAGAAACTCTCGCAATGAACCTCGTATTTATTATGGTACAGTTCCTTTTACGAACATGTATCCCAACTTGCCCTGCGTCCTTAGATTTCAACTCCTTCATGAACCTACTCAAGTCATGTCAGGGACGAAGTGTGGAGAGGTCTGTGTTTAGTGAAAGAACAGAGGAGTCTTCTGCTGTGCAGTATTTCCAGGTGAATTCCACTGAACAAATTTACTACATGCATGTGTAGCTCATGTTTTTTGCAAAAATTAACTTATTGGATTCGAGGAAGTGGTCAATTACATTTTAATTGATTTATACTTTGCATTTGATCGTTCTAGCTGACACATACAAATGGCCCCTTTAGTAACCAGCGATAAACATAAGCATCGATGTGCTTCGGGAAAAACACTTGTCAATGTTTAAAGTCTTTATGCATCTATTTACAACATATAAAGGTCATTGTTTCTCTATCTGTTATCTCACCTCTTCTCGTCAGTTCTACGGGTACCTCTCGCAGCAGCAAAACATGATGCAAGACTATATCCGCACAGGGACATACCAGAGGGCCATCCTTCAGAACCATGCCGACTTCCGAGATAAGGTATTGTCATCTGCACCACACTGCTGTTCATCCAACATTTGCCCTCCTCGTACAAAAAAACAAGAGTTGTGCTCTTAGGTCGGGTGTAAACTGCTTTACCACAAGGCTGTTGGCCATTTACTTTATTCATACTGTTTACATTTTGTTGCTGCATTATGAATGAAGTTTGCAATGCTTTCTTAAGTATGGCCGAGTAGGCATTTGTAGCTGACCGTTTATGTTGGGACAGATTGTTCTGGACGTGGGCTGTGGCTCGGGAATCCTCTCCTTCTTCGCCGTTCAGGCCGGCGCCAGGAAGGTGTATGCAGTGGAGGCGAGCAGCATGGCACAGCATGCTGAGGTGCGGTACTACTTTCCCAATGCCACAAGACTGCAAAATTGCATCATCGCAACACAAAAGTTTTCGGCAGGGAATTATATGGTGTCCATTCAAATGTTGTTTTAAATGCAACAGTCTGGCTTAGGGTTTTTTTTGTAGGGTAGGGATTGTGGGGGCTGGGCAAGTTGGAGATGACGTTTCTGTTGGGGTGGTTCTTTTGTAAAGCCAATGCACTGAAACAGCTGCTCAATGAAAGGCGGTCCAATTCAATGGTGCAAGAACACAATGAACTCATGCTTTCTCTGGTGTACTCTTGGCACTTTAAGGGCCCACACAATTGACTTTAACAGCAGAGTAAAAACTTGTTCAGACTCTTTTAAAAACGTTTAGAAAAAAAAACCTACCCATCTAATGTTTAAAATGTATGGTGATTTAATGATGTTGCTCCAGGTACTGGTGAGGAGCAACAACTTGCAGGATCGGATTGTAGTGATCCCTGGGAAGGTGGAGGATGTGTCCATCCCAGACAAGGTGGACGTTATCATCTCGGAGCCCATGGGGTACATGCTGTTCAACGAGCGCATGCTGGAGAGCTACCTGCATGCCAAGAAGTGGCTCAAGCCAAATGGTACGGCTGAATCGAAGCAGGTGCCTTTGTATGTACATTGCCCCTGATGTGTTTACAAAGGGAAAGACCAAAGTCATTAAATGGCAGAAGATAGATTGCAAATTCCCCTTTGACAATGTCTACTAGCAGAAATTATGTAGCATTAAATGGCTAAATCGATCATACTGATTATAAGCATACCATGCACACATCTACTTCTGCCTAATATGTTTTGTTTTTTATTCAGTTGTCAAATAATTTATTTTTGTTAAGTGAACTTGTTCTGCATATTTGTTTTGCTCATTTATCCATCGTCCAATTTTTTTGGTAATTCATTACTATTGTTACGACTGTCATCAGTAAATCTCATGTTGTTTATGCTTTCACTACTTGTATCTATGCCTCCATTTCTCCAATCTAGTTTTTGGAATATGTCTTCAAATGCCACTGTGTATAGCCTTGGTAAGAGAATATCACCTTGCTTGACTCCTGAGGTAAATTTTTCCACCGTACGTAAAATTAATTGGCACCCCAGGACCATGATGGATAGTCGCAAGATGTGTGGAAGCCTTCTTCCAAGAGTGGATAAAATGTGGGTGATTTATAATGATACAAACGTAAACTCGCATTGGGTAAAAATCTGTGTGTGGCATAATCCCACGTGTCACTCTTGCACATGAGATAATCCGATTGAGTTCTCACTTAGTCAGGCAAATGTATTTGAACTTATATAATGGATTCATATCCTTGCTAGGTGTGCTATTGTTCACTGGTGTTATAAAACAGGTATTATTGAATTAAATAGTGAGACTTAATCAAATTGCCAGGTGGGTGAATCATTATGCCCCTAACTGACGGACATGTACATCACAGTAGTTTTATTTAATTTACATAATATTGGGATGTTCGATTAATTGATGAGGATTTTATAATTGATTCGTGCACTTTTGGTTTGTTTCTCTGCTGTCTAGGTAATATGTTTCCAACGCTCGGCGATGTCCACTTGGCACCATTTACAGATGAGCAACTCTACATGGAGCAATTCTCAAAGGCCAACTTCTGGTGAGATTGAATCCTAAATGATTGTCTTTAGGTGCAAGGTGAAACATTATCTTTCTGTTTTGTTTACATGTTATTTCAATGCTTCGATATTAGGGGAGCTGCTGTAATATCGCAATTCATATGCAGTTTTTTGCATTTGTTTCACTGGCGGAAACAACTTAAAAAGTGCATCCATTCGTCCATGTTGTACGTTATTTGGTGAGTTGAAAAATAAGGATGTGTTGGTGTGGTATTGCATTTTGGTAAGGAGAATTACACTGCAAATACTACATGTAGTTCCTTAATTTCAATTTGACCAAATGCATTCAAATATGATGGGGAGCAGTGGTTGGTGCATTCCACTACTCCTGAAAGCAACCTTGGTTTTATACCCAGGCACGACTAACATCATTGGCAAGTAATATCTGAACCAGTACCAATCCTGCCTGCCCCCCCCCCTCCACTAGCCCACACTGATCAGCATGGTGAAATGTGGTTGATCAACCATGATGACTGATGCAGCATAGAGAGGCCTTCAGCAGTGGATTAACAGAGCCACGAATTTGAATTCGGACATCTTCATTCAACAAACTCGCCTAACATGGAATTAATGTGTTAAGCTGCATGTAGTGCCTCGCATTCCCCATGAAATGGTACCTTTAAGTTATCCATAAAGGTGTGATCCATTAACAATAAACTATACATTAGTCCTCTATTCGAACACCATGGTTTAATGTTGAGGTTATGTGAAAGGTAAAGCGTATGCCACAGAAACCGAAAAACCAAGCCATTCCAAATGATCACAGCCGATATTTTGGCAAACACCTGGGACTCAAATCTTGATGTGGCATATAGACATGAAATGCTTTCGATTAAATATAATACCAACTGTGTGTGTGTATTTTTGTTGACCCATTTCAAACCGTTGTTGAATTGTGTTTCTTTACGGACACCGTGTAGAGCTTGGAATAATATTTCCCCCTGTGAACGTGATGGTTGTCCTTTATAGGTACCAGCAGTCATTCCATGGTGTCGATCTGTCCAGCCTACGTGGGGCTGCCCTTGAAGAGTACTTTCGGCAGCCAATCGTGGTGAGTGGAAAGCCTGAGGTGCATCCATAATGAATGTAGGACCTATTAAAGCAACATGAGGATTTTGGAAGGGAAAGCTGACTTAAAGCATCGAGGGCAACCGACGATGGGATGGTTTAGAGGACAAACTTAAGTAGTAATGGATTGTTGTGGTATCAGACATGGACTTGGTAATTATGTTAAAAAGCAAATGTAATCTTTAGTTATTTTTGTATATTAATAATGTGTTCCATGTATATCTGTCTTTTCTTTAAGGATACATTTGACATTCGGATACTGATGGCCAGGTCCATCAAGTACACGGTGAACTTTCAGCAGGCCAGGGAGGAGGACCTACACAGGTGAGGGTCTCAATCTACACCTGGTCACGACAATTGAAGACATTCTCTGCTGTTCTGGTAGGCTTGGAATGATTCACTCACCCGAGATGTTTCCATTAGTTGTTACGATTTGTGGCCGTGATTTTCATTTTAATCAACTAAGTTATGGATCATTTTGAGTCTAGTTTCCAGGTTTATGTACATATGTTGAACTTGTTTCGCACCAAACATAGCTACCCGTGCAGTTATTAGGAGTGCACATGCAAATTATATCAATATTCCTACATAGCACTTTCCAACCTAAACTTATTTGGAAAAGCAGTCATATTTTTTTGAAGGGTCTTGATGCTGTTTTGTCGTAGTCGCACCTTTGCCTCGCTCAGTCTTTGTAAGTGGCTGTGTTGCTGTGAGCCACTAATGGGTTAAACTTTGTTTTTCCAGAATAGAGATCCCTTTCAAGTTCCAGATGCTTCAGTCTGGGCTGGTGCACGGCCTGGCCTTCTGGTTCGACGTGGCGTTTGTGGGCTCTATGTGAGTACTATCATCGACGCCGTTTCAAGTGGCCTACTTGCTATTTGCTGTCACGTGCCTAATACGATGAAAACAATGCTGTAGCCAGTATTTAAAGAGCTGTATTATGGTATGTGTGCATGCTGTTGCAGGCTGACAGTTTGGCTCTCCACGGCTCCCACGGAGCCATTAACGCACTGGTACCAAGTGCGCTGCCTGCTGCAGTCGCCGCTCTTCACGAAAGCCGGAGATACGCTCTCTGGCACTGTTGTAATGATCGCAAACAAAAGGTTTGTGCTCACGAACGGACCTACAAAAAAAGCCTTTGCGTGGTCATTGCATTGTGGTGTATTTTTGCTCAATCACGTTACGCCACGTTTATTAGTTTACATTGTTCTTCGTCACACGTTTCAATTGCATGCTTACAGCTGAATTGTCGACTGCACCTATAAATGAAGTCTTCTGTATTTGTTTTACAAGTTAATGCTTAACACGCTTTCAATTGAAGTTCTACTTACGGTATGAAAAACAATGAAACAGCTGAGGTTTATTCGGTAACTAAGTATTAATTTTTCTTATGATTTTATATATTTTTTCCACGGCCTGCAGACAGAGCTATGATATCAACCTCGTGGCTGTAGTCGACCAAACGGGGTCAAAGTCGAGCAACTTGTTGGACCTCAAAAATCCATTCTTCAGGTAAGACCATGAATGTCACATTTGTTGTATATCCCGAGCTGACAAACACGTCTTTTTATGCTTCATTAAAGATAAATCATGGTCGCACATTCTATGATGGTGCACGGATAATGATGATAATGTTTTGACATTTAATTAAATCTTATGGGAAAAATACAGTGACCTCACTCCCATAGGATTTGACAAAAATCTATTTATTTTACTGATGTGCTACCATATTTAAGCTCCCTGCCATTAACCCGCATGCCACCCCCTGGGGCCACAGCCTACGGTGATGAGATGGTAACACCCTCGCCTGTTATCCAGTAGGTTGTGGGTTCAATCCTGACCCTGATGCCTGGTATATTTGGAGTTTGCATTTTCTCCCCGTGGTCCCGTGGATTTTTCTCCGGGTCCTCCCAGCTTTCCCCTCCATATTTTTAAAAACATGCGTTTAGAGTATTTGGTTGCTATAAATTTCCACAAGCACTTGGTTGAGCTATCATTTGTGGCCAGGTAACTGAAAAAAAATAGCTTTACAGCTCAGTCGGCCTTACCTGGTTAAATAGAATTAGTTTAATTTATGTAATTATTTGTTATCAGAGAGCAGTTTGCCTGATTGTCCCATACTGGTCACATTACGCCTCCGGAACTGGACATTGGAGCGCTGCACGCCGGTTGTTGTTTGCAGGTACTCGGGGACGACACCGTCGCCGCCTGCCGGCTCCCACTACACATCTCCGTCTGAAGGCATGTGGGGCCCGTCGGCGTACAGCACCGTGGGCTCGACGCAACTCACAAACCACAGTATGCGCGCCCTCTGTCATTGGCACTCAGCATGTTCACCTTTGTGTTCTTATAGTCGACTTGCACTTACGGAACTTATAGTGTATGCCACGAATTGAAATAACCGGATGTAATGGAAAAAAAATATTTGCGCCCCCCCCCATACATACCATTATTTTTGCATTGCACTATCCAGGACCGCAATATGATTGCACAATTTAAGTCGGTCATTTTTGACATTTTACCATCCATTTATCATGTTTTAAATTTCCCCCCCCCTACCTGCTTATACGTGGTTTGATGCATGCATCTTTAAAAACTGCGGTCTTTCAATTTTACTTTTCTAGCTGCTGTGCCGTCTGCGTTTGACTTGAGTTCGGTGCTAAATTCGGTGGCTTCTCCAACGCCAACCAACCACATCCCCATGGGTGAGTAACACTGACGGTGGTGCAGGTATGATCACCACTTTGAGGAGGCAATCTTCAACCTCCATTTGATGTAAACCTAAGTGATTGGTCACACAAACGTGTAAAAAGAGCAGGGTTCTTCAGCTGTATTCCAGTGGGCCAGAATGAAATTATGATGGGCTTGCGGAACATGAGATGAATTATTAGCGTCGTAATGTTTTAACGTCTACATGTGACCGCTAAAGTGTCCCGCTCATTGGCAGGTCCGACATCTGTCTCTTTCGACTGTCAAATGTTTATTCTTTACACCTCTCCGTTCTGTCTTATCTCTCGCATATCTGGCTAATCTTTTTTTACGTGAAAGCAGGACATATCTCTTAGCTCAGTGAGCCATCCGAGAGCCCTTGCAGATCATATTTGGCCTGTGAGCCGCAAGTTGAAAAACCCTGTTATACAAGATTGTGTGGGCACCCTGCTGTGCATGTTGTTTATAGTTACTAAGTGGACACTTGCATAAAGGACCCTCATGGCCACTATAATAATTTCGTTTATTCCTATTTGCTTGTTTTGCTTGCAAAATATTGACATCAATACATCACTTGGCAGGGCAGTTTCGATTTGGTGCTCATTATGATCGGCTGGTGTGCGTTCTGTCTGTAACACGCGAGGCTTTTGTGTAAAGGTGGCGGTGTACGTGGTGACCATGCCGTTCTGTCGTTCCTTAACCGTGCTACCGCTTGGTGCCATTTCACGTAGAGGGAAGTGCTGTTGCCGCTTTTATGTTAACATTGGAAACGTTTTAAAGTGGTTCTGCTTAATTCTTTAAACTTGCATTTACACGAAAGTAAAGTGACCTCTTTACTTTCCCTTAATGTACCTGAAATTCAGAATTTTAACCTTGGAAGAGTCTTTCTATAAATCATAAAAAATTGGCAAAAAAACGTTGTTAGTCATAAAAATGTAATTTGTTTATAGGATCTGTCAATACTGGAAGAACTCTTTTAAACCGTAACCATCTTATCTATCGTGATATTGGTGTTTCATGTCATGCTTTATTTACATGGCTCTGATAATTGCGCCAACAGTACGAGCTGACTTGGCAATCGGCAGACGTACGAATGGTCTGGATGTTTGATCAAACTTGGTGAGCAAAAATGCGACCGTTGGAGCAGGGAACCTATCTGGAAGGAACTCGTTAATCAACTGGAAAGTGCTTATTACAGTTTCTTAATTAATTCTCAATTTATATTAGTTTCAACCATCGCTGCGTCTACTGATTGACTTGGGTGTGTAGTGCGTAATTTGTACCGCTCTGTTTAGTTATCTCGATGTTGCTTTGTTCGTGTTTTGGTGTACGCAGGTGCATGAGCTTTGTCTGCCTCGCTGTGTCTCTATCTCTTTGCAGCCGACACTGGGCCTGTGAATCACAGTTTCTCCAGGCTGGGCTCCATTATGAGCACGGGATTTGTGCCGGGTAACGCTCTAGCCAAAACCGCTACTGCATGACTTTATTTCCTTGTTTATTTAGTCACTTCTTGAGCTTATCTGATGGACCTTTGCCCCCCGGGGAGAAATTGGCCGTTAACATGAATGTAACTGGACATTTAAATTTGTCTCGAATCCACTGCAGTTAACTTTTATTTTAAAAAAATTACGGATCCACCTTGTATAATTAACCAGGTATAGCAACTAAGTGGCATGCTCTGTCATGAGGAGTGTAGTAGCTTTGCCCATATTGCTCCGAGTGTAATGGATGTGCGGTCTTGACATGGGTTTTGTTAATGCATGCTCTGGGATGGGTCTCTGTTGGAAATGGGAGACGATGAAATTACATTTTGAACCAGGAAACTTACTTGAATAATTTACCTGAGAATGTCCCATAAAGAAATCAACCCTCCTTTTCAACAGCATGCTCCTTTTGGATGGGATTCATTGTAAAATAAAACATTTCTTTAAAAAGAGATTGTGAACTTGTAAGACATAATTGAGAAACCTGACAATTGAACAGATGTCCATTTGTGGCAAGGGGGTTCATTTTTATTGCTGATCACTTAAATGCAATTCCACGCTCACATTCTCAGGATGATGGGCAGTCACGCAAACTGACCTGAATACTGGGTAGCATGAAAGCAATGTGTGTGCCTTGCTGTGCCTGTGTGCAACAGGAAGTGGCAACACGGGCCACTCCACAGTACCCGGATACCCGATGTCTGGCCAGATGGCCACTGCGGCGGCGGCGGCAGCATCGATGGGCGGCATGTTGGGCATGACGACGTCGCCGGTACCACTCGTCAACAGCAACATGCCCTTCAACAGCTGAGAGGAAGCACAAGATGCGAAGGGATGAGGCTGAGCAACCGTCCGTAATTAATTCAACCTCGATTCACGTGAACTTTTTAAAACGCTGTAACTTTACCATTTGGCTATCTGAGTGAGCGCACGTGTGCACGTGCGTCACAGCACCAGCCGGCGTTTGCAGTTGCGTGCAAGTATATGCAGTTTGTTATACATGTTTTTTATATATATTAAGTTCAACACATACCCAAAATTGTTCTGCTCGTGGTATAGTAATTTTTTAAAGTTCTATTTGGGATATATCTGGACCAAGTTCCCAGAAAGATATATTGTTTTGATGCAGATAAGAGGCAGTAATAATGTCAAGCTGATGACATTGTTGCTGCTAATCCTGACATCGTTATTAGAATACATGACATTTATCTTGCCATTTCAAGACTGCACACTACATTAAGTTTACAGCGACTTTCTTTTTGTTTACGACAGTAATTTGTTGAAGTGCTTTTCAAGTTTGGCAAAAAAAACCTCAGTTACTGCCCGCTTTACTGATGTTATAAACCATGACCCAGAGCACTAGTGGAGCCAGTGGGGGGGGGGGTGGCACGTGTCCCCCCAATAGTCCGATCGAATCCATCATTTCGATCGGATCATTGGGGTTTATTAGTAATAAATCGGCATTTTGCGACCCCCACTGCCAATGTGTAGCATATTATTATGTGCCAGGGACTCTGTGAGATGATAGGACAATAGTCCGAGTCCATAATTGGCAATAAGTAACGGCAAAGCAGTTATAAGTGTCTCACAGAATTGTGCGCAGTTGCGTCTACAGGACACGACTTCCCTGAAGGCAAACACCTTCGGCGAGCGCGATGCCCATCACGCACGGTTCGAATTCGACCCTTCCATCGATGGCTGTGCCATTGCCGCGCACGCGTCGAATAAAAAGCAAGGGACAAGTCCTTACTAACAACTCCGTATCATTTTTCATTGCTGGAGGGGTTGCCCCCCCCCTACCTGAAAATCCTGGCTCCGCCATTGACCCAGAGTAATTGAAATCTGCCTCCTTTTATGAGCATTGTGAATTTACCATTGTGGGAGATTTTAGTTTTTAAGTGTAAAACTGCCTCCTGATTTTTATAAAATGTGGATGCAATTAACTTTACTTTATCTGCAGATGTAGACATGCATAAAACCATAGAAACATTAACTTTACCTGTCGCATTGCAACATTTCACAATGGTAAAGTGTTAGCACAAAGTGATTTTCTGGTTATAAATGATATTTTCAAGGCTCAATAGCTGCTCCAAAAAAACATTCGCAATGATATTTGCACCCGTTTTTATTCACACGAACAAGCGGAAGCTTCTAAAGTTTGGTCCTAAACTGTGCATTTGTGTTTTAATGATACTCTTCCAATTTTTTGGACTTTAGACATGTTGTAGTGTTTGCGAAAACGCAACGGGCAATTTGTTCATTTTTAAGAGTGGCTATATTGAAAAGTCACGATGGAACAATGTGCTTATTACACTGGAGTGAGACATTTGACGAGAAAAAGACAGACGTAGCTAGATTTATTTTCAAAGTAGCAAATTAACAGTTAATTTAAAATAGTTTTGCCTACACTTCTGAGTAAATCAGCTGCTCAGTGACTGGCAATTTCGTGTTCAATGGTGTGATCTCGCTCCAACGTGTACATTGGCGAAGGGTGCTACTATTGCAGTTTTGAAAACATTTCCAGAGGGGTTAAACCTTGTAGAGTTTTTTTGTATTGGCCACCTGGCTTGCACGGGTGGCTTGCAAATGCACCTTGGCATTGTATCTGCACAGCTCTGTAGAAGTGTGGCTACTTTCCAAAAACAATACTTTCTTGCAGTACGTGACATGTAAAATGTATGATAACATAAGTATGACAGATCCAGGATTTAATCGGTGGGATAAAATTACGATACATAAATTTAGCACGGGCGCAAACTTTTCTGCAGCCAAATGTGGTCAATGTGGTCATTTGGCTTCTACATACAGGCTGGGGCTCATGTCTCTCCCCAAGGTTAATATTTCTGCCAAGATTAGTAATCTAAATAGTGGTCTTCACAAGTTTAAAGATGTTAAATACTCAAACATTCCAGTAAGGATGTTCTTATTTCAAACATGACCTGCAAGTATTAAGGTATAACTTATGACATTTAAATTACAATACAGTGAATAAAATATTGTAAATGTTGGTTCAAGCTTCACCAGGTCAATGGTGAAGAATTGCAGAACAATGTTTTACACCACTTTGTGAAATGTTCGTATGTTTAGTTATTAATGTATATCTTAAGCCATGTTTAGTTTTTTTTATACAGAACCTTTTTATGGTTTTATTCACTTTTTGTCAACCGTCTTGAAGGTGGTGCGGTGCACACCGTGGGATGGTATTTTTACATCTGAACAACTTTTTCCTTGAGGTTATAGAATACGAAAAGACGAGTTCATTTTTGGTCCGTAAAATAACCTTAAGAAATTCGTCTGTAGCGTTAATGTCTAGGAGTTGATGTTTAGAATTGACGTGGCAACCCAGTTATGCTGTGAAAATTCACTTCAAATGTTAGCAGATTAAGATGCTTATTTTGGGAGGGTTCAGACAAGATCTGCTTTTATCAATGCCCTAAAGCGGATGTAGCCGTTCCCAAGTTTGCTAAGAGGCAACGCGCTTTACTGTACAATTGTCTCCGTAAAAACGTTTAGCTGTGATGACCACCACTCACATTGGCACCTGTCATCATGCGAGTGCCATCTTTAAACTTGCCAGCTCTATATTTAAGTCTGTTTCCTTCCTTTTAAAATAAACATCATACTCATGAATTGTGTTGCTTTTATCTCGAACAGTGCTTCAATTATAAAAAAAAATATTTCTAGAATGAGAATTGTGCATTCTTGACTTGCAAGAATATCCCTTGCTTAAAGTATGAAATTATTGTGTGCTGCATGAAAATACCTCGAATTGAACTCTTCCCAATTCACTGCTGGAGGAAGGCCTCCCCACAGCATCAGTTTTTTTTTACCACACTTCATGCTTGTCGGTATAGGTTTGCGGGCAGGTCTGTGGCTGCATCACTCACCAATGATATCCATGGCCAGGAATTGGAACTGGTTTATGGGTTCCTTGTGCAGTGCACGAACCACTATGCCACTCCACCCAAAAGTTAAACCTTATGTATAGAATGTAACTTGTATGGAGCCTTGAAACTTCAAGTATTTAAGTGAAATACTTTGTATTCAAAATACATGGCTTTAACATCAGCTACCACTTGACTTTTCACAAAATGATGCTCAACAGCGAGTCGTCGTTTAACCAGATGGATATTCGAGTGAATGTATTGAATATTGAGCAATCTCAAAACACAATTGTTTTCTAACATTCACATGTGAACGAACAAGACAAACAAAACCACCACTAAAGAAATCCCATCAAACGCACGTTTTATTGTTCCAAGAGCATAAAAATACCCAATGTATAATATACATGAACTCCCGTTGTCACTTGCTGGATGGTCATGGGGGTTATCTGACCATACTTTACTATGCTGGTCAGTGCAGGTTGGAAGTTGGGTGAATAGAAAAACTCAAGATTTTAGCGCCACTGCTTCCCACTAAGTAGCTCTGCAACAGCCATCAACCTGATGTGCGTGGTTACACATTCAAATAATACTCCAGGCCTAACCCTCAATTTCGATTTAATGAGATGGGACACTTTCCAGATGATTGTGATAGGATATAACATTTAACAGCAACGTTAATTTTAATCGCAGTGGGTACAGTGGTGCACTGAACTGTCAAGTTTGTTTAACATATGCTAAGCTCATTTGGCACAATACTTAAGGCCAACCGTGCCAATTGGAAGTGCAAAAAATGGATGAAACGGGAGAACTAAGACACTAGGATATAGCCTCATTTGCAAGTATCCCTGGCGATCGGATTTCAATTCCCACCTGCCATCCCCAGCCTTTAATCTGTGCTGACAAAGTGTGACACGAAGTCAGAATGTGCATCTTTTGATTAAGAATGCAGGAATCCCAATGAGCTTTGAAGCTTTTTTTTTCTCCACATGTCCCGTATGTGCGGGTCCACAAGTGTGGTGCGAAATATGGTCAAACAACTCCCAGGACAATTATTACAAATGGAAGCCTTCGTCCAGCAGTGGATTCTTAAAAGGAAATTTTTGAAAATTCATGTGGACCGTCCCTATTGAAAAGATGTTTGCTTAGCAAATATACACAACCTTCAGCAGGTACTCTCATTGACAATACTGTTTGCTAACATGTGGACAGTGTTTTAAGTTTCCAAATGCATCGCTTATTCTTTCATTCCATAGCATCGACTTAATTTTTTTGTAGTCTGGTAAATGCGTGCCTCTAAACCGGGTTGCTGAATTAAAGACGGCCCCCCATATAGAATCAAGCTTTCCCCCAATGACCAAAAAACATTACTGCAGATATTTATTTTAAATGTCAAAGGTAGTGGGGTTTTTTTTCATAACATTTAAATTCGTAACTTTAGCCTTGAATATGAATTCTGCATACATTTAGCAGTGTGACAACTTTGGAAAATAAAATGCATGCAAACAAAATTCGTATATGCCATTGACGAACATTGCTGTCAATTCAGACATTTGGATGCGCTAAATTCCGCTCCCTGCTTGTGGTTGTCAACATTTTTAACATGGGAGCCAAAGTAGAGCAGCAGAAAGACTTGCCATTCTCAAACTTGAAGACCCGAGTCGAGTGCATGCTCTCTATGGACAACAGGCATTTGTCATCTTTTGATAAATCCCAAATGTATGAGCTTTTGCACCATGTCGCTAATCGGACGTGCAGGGAAGGACAACTAAACAAAAAGCAGCAAATCATTCCTCTGCCAAACAAATACAACTTCGGTTTATGATTACTCAACTGAATGAGACTGTACAAACTACAATTTCCTGCATTGTATATATATACTCTGTACACAGTATATGCATAGGATCTTTTATATGGGGCTGGATATCTGCTAAGCAGCCTGGAACCAAACTTACCCACTTTTTTTCATGGCACTATTCACCTCGCGTATATATACTTAAAATATACAATACATAGTCAAGAAAGGTGACCTAACATGCATTTGCAATTTAATGTTTTCTCTGCAAGTGCCTGGCAAAGTATACATAAATAACACTTAAGTTCACCTTAGTCCCAATTAACAATCTGAAATCTGTTACATCAAGATTAAAAACATGTTCTTGTTTGATGTGCAGTTGTCCTCGGAGAGCTCAGTGTGCCGTGCCGTTGGCCCTGTGTGCCATCGTCACATGCGGGCTCAGAGTCGTTACAGCAGCGATGTGCGCTTGACGTGTGGAGAAAAAGTACAACTGCACACACAACGCGAGATGTTAGTACCACCCGAGGCCAGCCAGAGGCTCCTGCCAAGTCACAATTAAAAGTGATGACTTAAATTGTGATACAATGAAAAATACCATACAAGCGATAGATCAGCTTTTAGATATAAGGTGCTCATAGATTATATACTGGTACACCTTTACTTGACCTGTGTCTGACCAGACCACAGTGTCCTTTGCTAAAGACAATTTCTTACGTGTCATTCAACAAATACAATGCATGTGCTTGTAAAGGAGCAGTATTATGTTCGCATTTGGGCACACGCATGTTAACTTGTCTCATTTAGCAGTGAGAACAAAATGCCCACTCGGGTTTCTGATGACAAACGTTAACTGCGTGAGATTACCAAACATTAAGTGTGAAAACAGTTGACCAATTAACGTGTCACAAAGCTCACCTTGCAGCCGACCGCAAGCAATGTGTTCAATAAGAAGATGACCACTGTGGTGGCCACCGCAATTCGTTTGTCGTCATCGCGGAATGCAGGCCAGAAAGTTAGCGCCAGCACCGAGCCAGAGAGCGCCATCGCCACAACTATCAGTATCCATTGCAAAACACCCGACGGTATTGTCCACAGCACCTGCGATGTGTGGGATGGGCATTGGTGGGGGGTGGGGGGGGAGCAGAAATCAAGGGATAAAGTTAAAAGTGTGCTCAGTAGGAGACGCTAGCTTGTTCCTCCACTGCAGAAACCAACTGGGGTGATGCGGCGGGAATTGGCCAAAACTCACCGCAGTGGGGATGTAGATGAAGAGCGAGTACCCATAAGCGCACACGATCTCCAGGAAGGAGAAAGACATCACTCCCATTGTCCTGTTGCTCCTCCACAGCAGAAAGCCCCACATCGCCAGTGGCACTAGCCATGCATATGAGTAAATAGCTGTGGCAGCAATGGACACTGCATTCCAGAAACAAGAACAGCGGTGTGTTTATTGTTATCCAATACAAAGTGTGTACATTTATTTAAAAAAACGTACATCAAGGTGTACAGTTGTACGACAAGACATGCACGCACCCTTTCGAAAATCAGCGACGTAGTGGTACTCGGAACCACTGGCTTGCGTGAACAAATTGGAGAGGTTCCCACTGATGGAAATTGCGAACACCAGTGTGGCACAGATCCAGAACGGACCTACATGTGTGACATATGGTACAGAGCATCAGCAAGACATCATCAGTGCCTTTCACAAGTAACTAACAAAACGTCAAGTAACAATAGATAAGATACTACATGCTAACATGAGGGTGAGTAGATTAATATGATGGGGCTTGATGAACACGGTGTTGTTTGATTTTATAGCTTCTAAAGTTTCTCCACTAAAATTGATGAAATTTCGATTCAAAGCTTTCGTGACTGCAGAGATTCATCGTCTATTGGAAAGACAGCGTTTGTCGGAAAGACAGACCTGTTCTTCACCTGAGGACGGCTGCTTGCATTGTATCCGAAAACGTCGTGAGAATTGTATTTTATTGTTTTATTTTTATTATTTTATTATTTCCCTTCTACGTGACTTTACCGAAAGAACCAAGAAGATAAAATTGGTGAGTTTAAAGTAACACATAACATTCTCATTAAAATAATGCAACGTCTGCTTAAAATACGAATGACAATAAGGGCAGTGCCTTGCTCTTAATTGAGCAAACATTGCAAGTGATGCACCTCATAGACTGATGAGTGCATTGTAAAAACGTGGGTGACTTTACCGTATAGATCGGGGTTGCCCCGAATGTGCTTGCGCACAAAGCTCCTTCCAGGAAACGGTATCATTGAGCCCTTGATTCTGTCCAAAACCTTCACAAACCAATATACACAAGCTGAAGGTCACTGTTGATATGTAATACACGTTTAAAAAAAACACATCTTCAGTAATTATGTTCCAAAAACAATTCTGATCAACTTACATCAAATTAGTCGACCAATTTGTGTGCAGTTCCAGCAGCTTACCTGGTGTGTATCAACGTCAAAAAATGTTTTGTAATAATCAAATGTCCAGAAGGGGGCGCTCTTTTTCTCTTCAGAAAGCAACTGCCAGACAAAAAAAAGTTCAATCAAAAATGATGTCCCATTCAGTACAAATTGGGAAGAAAGAATATCTTAATTACATTTAAAATTAACTCAACGTAACTTTGAATGCGGAAGCCAATGACGTATTACGCCAGATGATACTGGACCCACCTCTGTCTTATCACCAAGTCTTCCCAGCATGTCTACCTCTTCATCGTCATCATCGGACTCGCCACCACCTCGCTCTGCCACTCTCGTCGGCTGCTGCTGTGGCCGCTGATTCCTCGGTGGCGGGCCGACATCATCCTCGATGCTGACCGTGGTGGCTCCAGGTGAAGATGCCAACAGACTCGTAGCATCCTCAAATTCTGCAAGGAGTGTGTGTGTGCGCGTGAGCAGCAGCAGTCACAGCTGAAGTGCCTTCATTTATTATGATCAGCCACGATCAATGAACAGCTGGATGAAGGCCTCCTCATGCTGTCTCTATCCCTCAGTATTGCAGTGCAACAATTCACCCAGCAGCTGCACAAGAGCTGATGTCATAAATTTAGCTCCACGGTTGATACCCACCCACTCACACACATCCACTTACCTACCTACCCACCCACTCACAGAGTGACCCCATTCACTCGCCAACTTAGCAACTCACCCATTCGCTTACACTTTTCCAGTGGCTGACCGATCTACATGAAAATCACCGCGGGTCACTGTCATTTTTGCAGTAGACTCAAAGCAGATATGTCCTACTCTTTGATATGTCCTGCAAAGCATACACAGTATAAACATGGCCTGCTCATGTACTTATTAGTTAAAGCCTTACCCTGGAACTGCAGATCATCCCTTGCCGTCATGTTTCCCACCGAATCTCGGTACCTTGACGGCTGCCGCCTGCTGAAAGACAAATCCAGTCAAGCATCTGCCGTCGCAAACGCATTATAGCTTTTAAATCACACGCTCCCTTGCGCATTTTTGTTGTTGTTAGTATCATCTCACGTGGGTCTTTGCCACAACGTACGCGTCGTGGGGGTAACTTTGACAATAATTCACCACGCTGGTCGGCTAAAGACGGGGAACATATACCCCGGGAGCATATAAATACAGTACAACAGATGTTTCCGCACTGCTCATACGAAGTTCTGCAACAGTCGCATGCAAAGTGCGAGACTTGCATACACGTATAGTACGTCGTTTGTTGAACTTCTTTCGCACCGTACGTAACCAACCGTGCTAATGTGGCCGTTTAAAGGCATGCCAAGATATATCTTACAAGATATCTCTTACACATTCGTCAAGGCTCACGACAACAAGTTGGGTCACAGCAGCCCAGTGTACAGCGTTATAAATTAAGACGTTTCGACTAGTCTCACTTGTGTTTACACAAACAGTTCATCCCCAGGTTGTCCAACACTTGTAAGCTTTGTAAAATAACATTACTGTCGATACATATATGCAGGATAACGAGATAAACACATTAGTTTTAATGACGTCGCATTCACAAGAGGCCGGAACAGTGGGGCCTAGCAACGATGGAGAAGCCTCGGGGAGCAACGGTCTCGCCTAGATTACTCTACCGAGCACCACCACCTGCATCCCCGTCACTCCCCAACCCGGGTACGACCCCCGTGTCTCGGGGTCCTGGGTCACGGGATGGCTCGTGAAACTCCACGATCGTGAAACCCCACGGTCGTGAAACTCCACGCTCGTTCACCTCGCTTTGGGCTGACGGAGATGTTCAGAGAGACGGGGAAACACAGAGAACGCGAAAGGCCGCCACGTCCACCCAGATACGAACACGAGCCGGGCTGTACCACTCGACCCGGGAAACTCACAATTAACGTCCAGACAATTCACAATCATTAACTAAAATTGAACGTGACATTTATCCCCAATTTCATTGTCTACTTTGTTTAAAGTAAGAACCGACGACGGCAAAAAAAAAATCGCTATTCTTTGTATATTTAACTGTTAAAGTTTAAAGAATGATTAGCAACCCCCCCTGGCGAGTGAATGGTAGCACCCGGTTTCTCAACAAGCTGCGATCCGATTCTTCGCGCAACAATCCATACCCGGAATCAAATCGAATCATTGCCATTGATTTAACCTGCAAAGAATCGCCTTTACCCCTCCCCCACACCCCATAACCGTGTACCAATAATCAACAAACAACGCTCTCAATTCGTTTAATCGCGATGGGGATGGAGCTCGGAGAGAGAGAGACGGGCGGGTGTGGGTTGATACCTTCGATTCTTTCCACGACTCGCGCCGAATCGATTCCACTACGCTCCGCCCCAGTGTAGGCGGAGGAGTTGAAGCAGCAGCAGCGGTGGCGGGCGGGGGGCGATGATATCATGATGCCGTGATGCCTCGGGGCAGATTCTCAAAGCCCGAGGCAGCTCCGTCTCCATCGTCGTCCGAACGTCGGTCCCCATCAGCAGCAGCAGCGGCAGCAGTAGCAGCAGGCACGGGAGGCCGCCCGCGGGACCATGCGGCCGAGGCGGCGAGCAGGACGGGCCCAGCGATGCTCGCCCGGCTCCTGTCGGCCGCGCTCTACGGCATCAGCTCCTTCCTCATCGTGGTGATCAACAAGAGTGTGCTCACGGCGTACAGGTCAGCACCGACACAGGGGAGCTGTGGGGCTCGCGGGGGTCTGTAGGGCAGCCTGTGGGGGTGGTGGTCGTGGTGTGGAGGATTCACGGAGGCTTTGTGGTATTATTGTTGTAATCGCCCTTGTTGCTTGCTTGCTTGGTTTAATCTAAGTTGTCTTGTGGTTGTTGTTGTTTGACTTGCATCCCACTGGGATGTTTGCACACAGTGTTGGTGTACGGTGTTTTTTCTGCAATGTTTTGCTGTCTTTTCGTGGATTTTCTGTTTGCACTTAGTCACATATTCACTTTAATATGTTTTTTGTTCATGTTTTTTGTTCATGTTTTTTGTTTGTTGCGGTTGCACCCGATTCAAGAGCCGAATGGCTCACAGGGCTATGCCTATTCTTGGTTCTTTCGGTAAAGTCACGTAGAAGGGAAATAATAAAATAATAAAAACAAAACCTATTAAAATAAATAAATCCCTTCTACGTGACTTTACCGAAAGAACCAAGAAGATGAATCCCTGCAGTCACGAAAGCTTTAAATCGAAATTTAGGGCTATACCTAATAAATAAACTTGAAACTTGAACTTGGTTGGTCACCGGTCTGCTTATCTCAGGGAGGATAAACTTTGGAGTAGTGTGTGCATCATTAGGGGGTCTTTAGGGGTGGACATTGGGACACGGACTCCCTTGTGTTGTACCATCATCATCGTAGGGTCTTGGTGGAGGACGTTATTAACTTGGAGGAGATGAGTTGCTCGGATTATCAACCATCACTTTCTCGTTCTCCTTGAAGCAGTACAAAAGGTTATTTGTACATCATTTTTTTCCCGGTCAAGTCACGTAGGTAAAACAATAAAATAAATGAAAACAACTCAATTAAATCACGACGTTTCGGAGGCAACACAAGTCTCCCTCATCAGGTGTAAAAAGGGCACAGCAAAATAACTATAACAATGTCTCACCACAAATAACTATCGCTACAACTGATGAGGGAGGCTTGTGTTGCCTCCGAAACGTCGTGATTTAATTTAGTTGTTTTCATTTATTTGTTTAACCTACGTGACTTTACCGGAGAAAAAAAATCAAAGAGTATGAATCCTTGCAGTCACGAAAGCTTCAAATCTTGAAATAACAGCAGCTGCTTGCAGGCACTATGGCAGGAGGGGGTAACCATGAAGTGAATACAGTCCAGACATTATAAACACACATTTGTTAATGTTTGTTGAACCGTAACGTAGCCAACAGTGCAGATCACCCAACAGTATTAGTCATGAGGGTTTTTATTATCATACATCATCACACTTGCCATTGCTGGTTGGTGAATGAGGGGGTGGGGGGAGTTGTTAGGAACGGTTCAAATATCACCTGCCACTAATCTTAGCCGTGGCCAGGATTCGAACTCTAATTTCCAGCTTCATAGTGCAGTACACTCGTATCTGAGGGACACCACCAACAATAATTATTGCTCTTAAATACCATCGTGTGTTGTGTAGAGAGCTTTGATGCCATTGTTCGGGTCCCCGTGAGCCTTTGAATATCCCTTGGGTCTCTACTGCGCTCTGCAGCACTAGGCGATATGTGGTGCCACGAATATTCATTCAGTAAAAGCTTCGACAAAAAATGCAGTTGCGTGTGATTACAGTCCACAGGCTGGCGTTGTTCATGGAATGCCATTTAAGGGGATGCAAGCCGAGTCGTTTGCGTTGAGAGCGGTGCCTATGCACGTCTTTGGGCGGCGATGATGACGATGCTGTTGTCTGTGCATGTCGCATTGTGTGCACTGCCATGCTACTCCCACCTTGACGCGTTGCTGCACCGACGTGGGTGGCCGCTCTTTCGGTTGTGCTTGGGTTGGCACGTTTACGACGCTTGCGGTACTAACGGGGTTTTATGGGTTTTCAGCTGAGGCTGAACGTGTTCATTCATTATCTTTGTCCAGCCATGCGTAACGGGAGTGGGAGGGGGGGGCGATGTCAGCTCTCATAACTTTCTCATACTGCAAGTACAATAATTCCAAAGTCAAGTGCATGATGGAAAGCATGACAATCCATGCTTATGCATGATTGTTATTAACGTGTTATTCATTGTGTAGGGCATTTAGTGTTGGGGAGGTAGAACCAGCAACGCACCTATGAGAGTGTCAGTGCTGTGTTTGTGACACAATTGTGTACACGTAGATCCCTTTTTCAGTTAATCCACTGCTGGATGAGGAACTTTCCATGCCATGTGGCTCGTGGGGGTTATTTTACCATACTTCACCGTGCTGGCCATTGTGGGTTGGTGGAGGCAGGGGCTTGGTGGCAAGATGTTAACTACCTCGCCTGGTATACAGGAGGTCGTGGGTTGCATGTTCTCACCGAGGTTGCGTGAAAATTTATCCGGGTCCCTCAGCACTTAGAAACATGCGTTTAAGAGTATTTGGCTGCTACAAATTTCCAGGCGATAAGCCACTTCGTTGAGCTGTCATTTGTGGCCTGGTTGCTTCTGAAAATGAGCTACATAGCTCAGTGGGCCATACCTGGCAAAATATATTTAAATATATATATATATATGTGGGAGCATAGTACAATGTGGCACCAATGTGACGTGACATTGACATGGTGGTCTTCATTCACTGTGCATTCGCGAATGTGATCGGCAGCACATTATGAGATTGACAACGATCAGATGATGTGCGGTAAATGCAATACCTGGCCCACACTGGTGACGAGTTATATCTGAAGCGGTCCTGGTCGCACCCTACTTCACCAGCGTGGTGAAGTATGGTCAAAAACGGCCATACCGAAAGGTGCGGGGAAGCCTTCATCCAGCAGTGGATTGGTCAAGGGGCTGTACCTTATACATTACACTATTTAGAACGTGTTACCCAGCGAGTGGATGGAAGTCCTGGAGCTACACTCCTCATGGCTCTTCACGTCCCGAAAATATAAATACTGCGCCCTACAACATGCCCTTATAAATAGAGCTAAGATCCTTAGCACCACAAATAACTCTGTGTCAATGTCGCAGCTAAAAACTGATTTACCCCTGGACTGTGATTCTCTGCCACATCTATGGATAGAATTTTACTGTGTAGCACTGGTCCACACTTGGTGGTTATTGGGAGCATGTGTCTCAAGCAAGACCCTCGGTACAGGTTGCCTCTCCAAGTCTGACTGTAACGTGGCGTTACTGCCACGTAATGCCGCGTTACATGCCACGTTCGTCATCTCACTGCTCAAGTGGGTGATCCGATTGACATTGGGCCATGAGTCTGCCCCGCACAAAGTTTTTCTCGAGTCTTGATAGCTGATTATTCACAAATGTGGTTTGCAGGATCCAAAGGTCTGTTGTAGAGTGGCTTATGTTTATTCATGTGTTTTCAAGATAGCGTTACTGTTAAACCCATTTTCATCATCATTATCAGCACTGCTGGATGAAGGCCTCCCCAAGCTATCAGAATCTCACATGAACCTCTGATGTAATTAATAATTAACTAATCATTTTTTCTCTACATATTTTATGTTTAAAAAGCCATCTGCTTCATTACCCTGTAGTGCCATTGCATTTTCAAAAGTAAGGCAGATGCTTCTTTTTGGCTTGCTGACTGCACTGAGTGCAACGGTATTTATGGGCAAAGTGAGATGTTTTGCACTGTAAATATGCTTTTCCCTTGGCAAATTTGCCACATTAGTCACAGTTTGCAGTGCCAAGACCTGCAAGGGCTATCGGAAATGTGGGGGTAGGGGTTTTACTCTCCACCAGTTTGTTTCAGCCTTGGAATGTCCATTGACATGCGTTCGAAGCTGAAATATAACAGCAGCATTCCATTGTTTTGTTCAATTTGTGATTTTTTTCGTGGACTTTTATTTTCTGGGATAAAAAATGTTATCATTTTTTGCTCAGCCATGATTCCATGAGGGCATTTTCATGCCGTGTCAGTTACAAGGGCTGTTTGACCATACTTATCTGCACTGGTCATTGCAGTTGAGTGAAGGAGGCACCCCAGGCCTGGGACAGATATCGCATAGCACTGATGTTTTTCTTTTTGCGAACCACCAGAGCATCGTGCCAGAGTCTGTACCCGTTATTTATTTTATAATATGAAAGATAAAGTTTTTTTTTATATCTAGAAACAAAATGCTAAACATATGTGTTTTACACCATTACTATATTTCAGATTTCCATCTTCTATATCCCTGGGCATCGGACAAGTAAGCATTTGTCACCCCAAAAACACCCATCCTCCCGTGGCAACTTTGCACTTGCATTCAATTCTTCACTGACAAAAAGTTGTTTAAGACAATGGTGGTGGTTCAAAAGAATGGCTTCTTCAGAGGCACCAGTGTGAGAGTAAACAACTGCTGATGTGTTTCCGCACAGATGGTGGCCACGCTCGTGGTGCTGTACGCTGGCAAGCAGTGCGATGTGGTCTCCTTCGCTGATCTGGACCGGAGTGTCCTTCGCAAGGCGAGTTAACCCGCATTTAGCGTGATCCCAGCAGATAAAGGACACCTGTCACGGGGGGCATTGTTTAATAAAATCTCAGTGGCGAGGCATTCGCTGTAACCTGCTGCAACTACCTCCTACTGTGACACTTTGTCAATCCGTTGCCGATTGAAGGCCTCCACACACTGCGTCAGTTGTGGTGGTTGTTTGACCATACTTCAGCAAGGGGTAGGGGGTCCCAGGACAAGTTAAAATATCACTCGCCACTAATGTTAACCATGGCTGGGAATCAAACTGAGGTCGCCGGGTTCATACAGCAGTGTGCTAACCCACTGCACCGCCACTTGACCCGCTGGTCTCCTAGAGCAGTGGTTCTCAAAGTGGTGGTTCCCGGTCCTCCAGGTGGTCCGCGGGCTAATGGAAATGCAGGATGATCCAGAAATAATGACAACGTTCATATGTTTTTGTTATGGACATTAATTCATATTTTAATCGTGATATTTAATACAAAATGAAGTTAGGTAAACTACCCTGATTAAACTACCCTAACCCTAAGATCTAAATGCCCCTTAGCTGTGTAAATTTTTGTGTGTTCCGGTAATATGAATAATTTCGTATTAATGGTATCTAGAAAGCGAAGTGAATGCGTTTTGTCACTTGGGTTGGAGGCGGGGAGGGCTGGGTGGTCCGTGGAAATGTTCATATCAGCTGCGTGGTCCGTGAGCCAAAACAGAAAAAAACACCGTCCTACATTGATGTAACACGAAGAAAAGCTCACAGTGTAATTGCAGTCATCGGTCGCAAACCACATAGTAATACCGCTCGCTCACTTTCATCATTTGCTGGCGGCAATTCTTCTATTCACCAGACTACCCTGAAGCCTTCCCCTGTCTCTGCAACCTTGACATGAGCGTATAAATGTTGTTGATCAACACCCACTGACTATGAAATAATAAAAAAATGTTAAGCTATGAATGACCTTTGCACTTGCCAGTGTCTGCAATTATGCAAGCAGATTTAAACTTGCCTAACAGTATTTAATGTGCAGCATATTTATTAGGCATGTAACAATGCACCGATTGATAAATAATTTGATTCTTTAAGCTCACTATACAAACATTGAATCCCATGTGTAAGAATATGTTTTCCTATTCATAAATGTGGTTTATGTAATGGGTTCACGTCACTGCTGTCAGTCACTGCTGTCAGTCACTGGAGGTGCTACAATTCACTAAAATGTTAAGGGGAGGGGAGGGAAATAGATTTTTCCATCAAATTACGATCCTACATTGCAACCCTTGAATTACTGTATGTGGCAGAGTTGTTGAATCGATTCACCCCTATTTAATAGGAATGTAATAGCATCAATTCATAATTTTATATCTATTCTTACAGAATAAGCTTCGAATTGTGTGTCTATGTATTGATTTGCCTTCATATCACCCGTATGCATGCCGTGCGTAATTCTTTCATGTAAATGCTGTAGCCACTTAAAGGCCCTATACGTACACCACCATGGCAAAAAAAGTAATTTGTTCTTGAGTTAAATCACAGCCCCAAGTTTGTGACAATTTATCAAATAGTGAGTGGGTAAATCACAGCAGCCAATTGTTAGTATTTATCATGCAGCGTAATCAATCAGTACTACCACGACCTTTGGGAAGCGTTCAGCCGTCTTATCGATAAAGGCTGTAAAATATGATTATTTAATATATACAGCTGTATACAGAATGATATTCCTTCAAAAAGACTAGGTGTTTTGTAGACATTGCGCTGTAGACAAGACGTGGTGCTTTTTATTTTATAAAAAGTGAAGATGCGTAATTTACGTACTCGGCCAAAACTTGCTGAGACACGCGTGGATTTTATTTGGGCTTGGAGATGATTGTTGTGGCTTGTTTAATATCTACAAGGTCTCCTGCAAGCGTGTGACTCATTCTTTTTCCCCATCTGTTTGTTTTTCAGATTTTCCCCTTGCCTCTGATCTACTTGGGAAACTTGCTGACAGGGTTGCTGAGCACAAAGCGACTAAAGTAAGTTGCAATTGGCAAATATGCAAGCGTAACTTTTGTTCTGTATACACAAAAAATAAACATTGCTTGGTGCATCAGGCTGCATTGGCTGTCCAGACTATTATTACACAGCAGCATGTGCTTATGTAAGTAAACTCTGGACCAGTTTTGACCTTCTGCGTCTCATCAGAAGAGTTAGGATTGTTAAACAAATGCTGCTGGGTTATGCCATGTTTTAATTGAAGAGCACCCGCATCTGAACAGTGTTCAAAATTAAATTCAGTATCTTGCACCAACTCATTCCGCATTGTATAGAGCACTGGCCTTCTCACGCAGTGCAGGGTGCGCTCTCCGATAAAGCTAGTCGTACTGCTGGTGCCCGTGCATTTGCCAAACATGCCTGGAATTGCAATGCACTTGGGTCGCTTCCAAAGCGTTACGTGCACCGTGTGTTGCTTTATGTTTTCGCGGTCTAATTTGAAGTTTGATTTGTGTCCCCCGTGCCGGGTTTTTTTTCCCCAACTTGGTAAATGACCTCCTTTTTCCAGTAAATGTACGACCAGAACATATGCTACCAGTTATGCTTTGTCTCGTGAGCATTTGACCATGCGAGATTGGTGCTGTGTGCGTCGTCGCCTTCTGTGTTATCTTCTCCAGCCTTCCCATGTTTACTGTGCTGAGAAGATTCTCGATTCTATTCACAATGATCGCGGAGGTTATCGTGCTCAAGTAGGTTATGCCTCGTACACACGTCATAGCTTCATCCTGTTTGCCTCGTTGCTGTACTTTATTTCAGTTGCTTTGCTTTCGTCAATTTGTTGACCCAGATCGCTCTTCCAAAAGAGACATATCCTCACATGATCACACGAATAAAAATGTATTACATGCAAGTAATTAAATATAATTTATCATGCCCGTTCCCCTTCTTTCTATCCCCTGCTTTTCATAACTGGTTTGGGTTTTGTTGACGGTGTGTACGTGCATCACAATGTGATGTAACGGTCTGGCTCATTGCCTCCATTAAAAAAAGCTATATTTAGAATTCATCATTAACCATACATCACCTCAAGTCGCAGAAGCATTCCTTGCAAAGGCTACAGTGATTTTTAATGGCCGGTCACCTGGTGAAAATACACACTTAATGATCATTCATTAACTGAAAGTAAATATTTACAAAATGAACCTTTTTTTCCCACTTGTCTTTAACAGGAAGAAAGTGTCAACCTCCGTGCAGCTGACAGTGATGACCATGATCCTGGGTGCCTTCGTTGCAGCTAGGTTTGTCAACGCTGGCTCTGTGGCATTCGTTATCAAGTTGGACTCATTACACATAAAGTGCTTGCCACAAATGATACACAAAACATTGCTGATCTCGTCAAGGAACATAAAACCATCATGCGAACTCCGGCCATCCTCGCATCTGCTTTTGGCTAGCCATCGACTAAAGAGGGTCACTGCATCGCACGCTTTCAGATATGCTTATGTGGCCGGCTGGAACGCTCTTCTTTCTGATATTAGGAAGCCACTGGAGCTATGCACTTTTAAATATAGATTGAAAATTCATTTCTCTAGAACTGCGTTTTATGTTTAGTTTAATGTCCTTCCCCCACACCTCCGATTAGCATGGTTGGCAATGTACGGTGCGAAAGAAGTTATCATACATAAAAAATAGTCATTTCATTTATATGACACTTCCTTAAATGCCCCAGCATCTCTAAGCACCTTGTATCACATCTCATCTCAAGCATTGTAGGAGAATCCCAGTGGCAGCTGTCCCTGTGCGGCAAAAGGTGACTTGGCACTGGCCTGCAAGTGGGAATTAGTCTGCCAGTAGGTGGCGATAATTGCCACATTTAAAATTGCCAAATTTGGACCACGTATATATATTAAACTTTTATAATTTACCATGTAAGGCCCACTGAGCTATACAGCTCTTTTTCAGAAGCAACCTGGCTACAAATGATAGTTCAACGAAGTGACTTATCATGTGGAAATGTTTAGCATGTTTCTAGATATGGAGGGGAAAATCCAGAGGACCCAGAGACCATGCAAACTCCAAATATGCAGTCGGGATTGAACCCGTGACCTCCTGTATACCAGGCGAGGCAGCTACCATCTCGCCACTGTGGTACCCACAGACCAAGACATTGGAACACAATGGCGGACTCTTCTTGAATGATGTCACTGGATCTTGAACGTCCACTGTGAAGGAGATGGAGCATATTTAATATTTAATATGTGCCCTCATTCGTTACTTTTTGCATTGCCCTCTGCCTTCCAAGTATCGGTGGCATCGATAATGGCCCTCAGATATAAGGTTACTTGTGTGTGAATGGATTTAGCAAATGGTTAGCATGGCTGATATTTCTCCCAGGTCTTTAAAACTACCATGGCTAATGTTGGCAATTTAAATATTTTTTAAACGTTGCTTTATTTGCAACTGATTTGTGGAATATAACAGAAAACTAACATTTATTTTCGCTTATGCAATTAATGCCATCACATTAGCAAATAAGTTAGAATATTGGCATTCATGAATTTAAAACGATTGTCGAATACCTTTCACTTTGGACAGGACTTTTTTTCTTTTCACCGAGTATGTATTTAGTACCTGGCTCAAACACTCCCTCCACCCTGTCTGATCTTGAGCTTTCTCCTTCATATCACTCTACGCCCCCTCCCCTCCAAATCCCCCCCCCCTCCCCTGAAATTAATCAAGTGGCATCTTTCTTTCTCTAACTCTTTCCCCACCTGATATAGAGATGATCATGATTGTGGTTTGTTTGTCCCAGGCAGTTATTTTAATAATTCCGAGTGGCCAGCAGAGGGCCCCTTTGGCATCTGATCACCTGAAAGCCAGGTGTGCCCTGAATTCCTTCCTAATTGTCCCTTCTTGGTTTCTTGCTTACACGATGCTGTAATGACCCACAACACTATCCGTGGCTGAGTTGTTTTAAATTAGGGTAACTTTAATGGTGATATATGAGTGTAACAACCCCATCTGTAATTACTGGGCAACTGATATTAGCGTAATGTTGACATAACTTCTTCTTCAGCACACAAGGCAGGTCCCATTCATCCAGTGTAATTTGTATATAGGCGCCTGTGTAGTTAAACTATTAGTCTTAGCTTCCAAGCCAGTCATTATCACGCAACTCTCACGTCACTCATCCCCTTGTGCTGTGCCATGGGCTGACCAGTGGCCTTTGCCCTCCTCCTTCCCCAGCTCTGACCTGGCCTTTGACCTCCAGGGCTATGTCTTCATCCTGCTCAACGACATCTTAACAGCCGCCAATGGAGTCTACATAAAGCAGAAGCTTGATACGAAGGTACACGGCCAGGGTACACAGACATCGGAGCTACTGCGGGCACGTAATCCGCTAGTGAATGCAAATTATACGTGAAAGCAAAGGACGATCTTTTGCAATGCGTGCGTTTGGACAAGTTAAATATTTGTTTTCAGGCCACGTGTGCAAGCAACGAGCGGGCGTCATTTCATCATTGTATTTATTGGCCTCGTGGCGTCCTGGCATCCATAGCCAGCGAGCGCATGCCCACCACTTTGACCCGTGGAGGCGGCCGCAATCTGCGCGCCTCATCGTTCGGGTGCTCGACTCCCCCACTAAAGTGAAGGTCTTCCCTTCAGGAGCTGGGCAAGTATGGGCTGCTGTTCTACAACGCGCTCTTCATGATTGTGCCCACGATGCTGATAGCGCACGTCACTGGCGATGTGGACAAGGTGAGCGCGCGGGCCACGGCGTCCTGCACGCACCACACTCCAGCACGCGAGAACATGACGTCCGATGCAATCCACACAAGACGGTTATACTCCTTCGCCTGGCCCCCATCCCGACTAGCGCCGCAGCTTGCGTGGTTAAACCCTGGGTGCTGTTGTGCCAACTGTTTTTGGCCAGCGCTCAGTTTTAAGGAGCCTCGGACAAAGGGGTGCTCAGAGAGCCGCCGCAGGAGGGAGCGGGGAAAAGTGACGGGAGCTAGGACGGGAGTGCGGGGGGCGATGGGGGGCAGCGTCAATTTCTCATTGTGGGCGGTGTCACACCATTGGCCCGCTTAAAGCTGGTGAGGTTGTGGGTGGGGGTAAAAGGGTTTGGGATGCAGCCAGTGGGGGTGAAGGAGGAGGAGGAGGAGGGGAGCAAGCAGGGGGTGGGGACAGGGGGGGAGATCTGCATGGGAGAGTTCACAGGAATGCAAGCACCCAGGGACGCTGCACAAGACTGCTCATTCAAAGATTGCGAAAGTTGTGAACTGGTGTGACCTGGGAATACCACGCTCTTTGTTTAAGATTCATCAATAGGTCATTTGGTAGGGGGGGGGTATTTTAAACTTGGTGGAGCGGTGGCGCAGAGGTTTAATGCACTGCGCTGTGAACACTGTGACCTCAGTCCGATTTGCGACCACGACTGACATTGGTGTTGTGAGTGATACTCGAACCAGTCGTAACCTGCCCCCACGCCCATCACATATCTGCACTGATTAGCATAGTGAAGTATGGTCAGTAAAAACAACCCCCACGACTGACAAGAGCATGGGGAGGCTTTCATCCAGCAGTTGATTGGCAAAGCTCTGTATATATATTACTTCTACGCAGTTTTGTTAAGTTGCATAATAAACGTGTTTATGTTTCCGGCACCGCAGGCTTTGGAGTTTTCTGGCTGGGCTGACCCTCTCTTTGTCGTACAGTTTCTCCTCTCCTGCATTATGGGGTAGGTAACCCTGGACACATACCCTGACATGTAATGGCTTGTTCAACAAAGAGAACAATGTGGAGCGCACATTCTCCGTGCGGTTTTTATATTTTTGCCCCTGGGAAAAGGAAGATCACAGCCCGTGTTATTTTAAACAAGACAGGCAGATGTGAGTGGTCAACTGGGAGTGAGTGTAAATATGCACAGTAAAAACAAATATAAAAACACTTAAAAGTGGTTTCCTGTTGAAATGCGCTTTTTTGCGAGGCACTGGAGTGCTGTTTGCAGCCCTTGAGACAGTGGTAGAAGTTCCACGCTGCTATGGTGGGGCAAGAGCCACCCCACAAGGCGACCACCGTTAACTTCCCGAAAAGTGGTACGCGTTTTGTCCAGCGTTAGTTCTCGCGCGATTTGATGCATGTCGCTTGAACTCAAGAAGCGCCATTAACCGATGACTCCATGCACAATTACGCCCCTACGCGTTACGTATGCGCCCGACTTGCGCGTATTTGTGCGTGGTTTATACGCTACGGGTGAGGGCCCACGTTCGCTGATAGTAACTGGGATAGTGGAATACAGAGGCCAATTAGAAAATCACCTGGAAGTCGTCAGATCCCTGAGGATAAGCGTCTTTGAGCATGAAAAGTGCTTGGATGGGTGACCACCATGCATAAAACAGGTGCGGTAGGCTACTGCTGGGCTACGTGATGAGCAGCAGAGGGCAGTGTAGAAAAATCTATTGTACTTGTATACTATCCTTCCATGTCTGTGTTCCGTGCTTGCACCAACCCACACTGACCAGCTCGGTGAACTGTGATCCAGTCACTTCCACGATCGTGCACGCGCAGTGGTCGACAGAATATCGAGCGTGCTCAATTACGATACGTGGAAAATTCTGCGAGAGTAACGTCGATTTTTTTGCAATGCAAAGTAGCACGAGCAACCGGCTTCGTGATCAGTCGACCGAGAAGCGGTCTCCGCTTTCAACGACCCGTGTCCACCCTTTTCCCACATTGTCGGGGTCACGCCAACCCTTTAAGACATCAGCGCCTGCGTTCTTGTCACTGGAGCACAGAGCAGAGATGAGCCGGGGATTAGTGCAACAATGCCATTACTCAATACGCAGGAATGCGCTGTGCCGTGGGAAACCTCAGGGCGGATGTCACTTGTAAATTGTTGCTTTAAAAGGCACGGTTTTTGGTAAAAAAAATAATCATAACTTTCAAATCAATTCGCCGATAGATGAAGGCCTCCCCATGCCATGTGAGTCATGTGGATCTGTTTGACCATACTTCACCACGCTGGTCAGTGCAGAGTGGTGACGTGGGGCCCAGGACCGGTTCAAAAGTCATTCACCCCTGATTTTGTCAGGAAATAAACTCGGGTCGCTAGGTTCATAACTGAGTGCGCTAACCGCTGTGCCACTGCTCCACCCATAGTAACAATAAAAGTATGAATGTATATCTGCGATGATCACTTAATAAGAAGGTCAAAGTGGGCCCCGTCTAACAAATGCTTGGCAGTGTTTAGCGCTGTTGTTGGTCCTTAGGTGAGAATTGATTAATTATAATTGATGCACCGTATATGTCAAATATAAGCGAACCTTAAATTGAGGATATCAGACTGAACACAACTATATAAATGAAACCAGATAAACAATAACAATAAGATCGTAAAAACGAGACCAAGAAGAATAGCTTCATCAACGGAATTACAACTCAGAAATTGTGACAACCAAATCGCCGGTGGCTTTTTTAAACATTATGCGACTCGTAATTCGTGAACGTTGGGAGTTCACGGCACGACCGGCTTGTGTTTGCGTTCCAGGTTTGTTCTCATGTATTCCACTGTGCTGTGCACTCAGTGGAACTCTGCCCTCACCACAACCATCGTGGGCTGCATTAAGGTGAGGAGGCAATCGTGACCCGCACACCCTCGCAACTCTCCTCTCGCCTACGGGGGTCTGAAGGATTGAACCGTGGTGCGGCACATTCCATGCTTGATTGTGCATGCCTGCAATCCAGTATGTTATAGGAAAGTATTGGTGGATGACAGATTTGTTTTACGCCAAAACCCAAATGTGCTGTGAGATGGGCCTGAGTAAAATAGGTTGTGTACCCATTTACGTGTGTGTGGGATTTCCCTCGGCGCTTCAGTTTCTTCACACGTATAAAACACTCGTGAATACAATTTGCCAAACATCCCAAATCTGGAGCATTTGGAAAACAAATCTTGACTCAGGAATACTTTTCCCTATAACGTATTGATCTGACTCTTTTATGATGATGATTATCATTATCGTCACGTGTGAATGTCCTTTTATTTTCCCACCAAACAGAATGTCTTGATCACCTATATTGGGATGGTCTTTGGAGGGGACTACATCTTTTCGTGGACTAATTTTATTGGTCTGAACATCAGGTAAGTGTAAAGCAGCGTGTGTGTATGTGTGTTTGAATAAGCGATTTTACATACTTAGGGTGTTTTTCAGTTACATAGTTGCTCCACTAAAACGTAGGCACATGAGGAAAACGGTTGAAGTGTAAAACCAGCAACGTTGATGTTTCTAATGCATCACAACAACGCCTACACTACAATGTGGATTTATATAAAGTCTTAAATGCAAGCACACCTCAAGATACATAACAGGAGGTTGACCAGAGAAAGAAACGGTTAAAGAGAGGGAAAGAGGGGGGGCGGTCCTAAGTCTGGAATTGAACGGGGGCAGAGGATTAGCACCACAGATGACTGAGGGAAGGGAGTTCCAGAACTATCTGGGCAATAGAGAAAATCAATCGACCTCCCACTGAGCGAAGGTTCACTGGGGGCTTTGACAGAAAGCTTGGTTTCTGTAGCGGAGATAGCGTGGAGGAGAATCGAGTGAGATGAGCGATTTAGCAAGGAGTGGATCCATCGAGGATCTTGAAAATGGTATATGCAGTCTTGAAATCGATTCAGAACCAGAATTGGATCAAGTGGAAGGGATTGAAGTTTCGGGAGCGATGTGGTGATGTTTACGGGTACGGGCGTTGAACGGAGCAGCAGAATCTTAGGGTCGTCTGGAGTTTGTAGATGAGGCAAGTGGTGAGGTCATAGAAAAGCGAGTTAGAGAAGTCGAGTGGGGGAGTGGTGTGGGCACGAAGGAGGGTCTCAGCAGCAGGAGCTGTAAGGAAAGGGAGGATGCAGAAGATGTTATCCAGGTTGAGGTGTAAGGTCCGACAGAGTTTGAGGTATGTCGGGGAGACCACGAGCTCGGGATCAAGGACAAGTCTGATGAGCACGGTTAGCTACGTACAGTGCGAAAGAAGTTCAACATTCGTATGTAATATCAGAGTTTAGGAGGTGCACGTAAGCTGGGGTCTTTACCGGAGACTATTTTCTGTGAGGAATATGTGTGCCTCTATCCTGAGAGTTCAAGCCTCACTCAAAACTCATAAACTTAGAAGTAGCGTACTCTTAGGTTTTTTCGGTAAAGTCACGTAGGTAAAAACAATAATAATAATAAAGATAAATGAAAATAACTCAATTAAATAATTTATTATTGTTTTATTTTATTATTATTTTCCCTACGTGACTTTACCGAAAAAACCTAAGAGTATGAATCCTTGCAGTCACGAAAGCTTCAAATCTAGAATTTGAAATAGCGCTTTGTCATGTTTATGTCACAGGCTTTCTTGTGGGAGTTTTACTCATTGGCAAAAAGGCTATGCAACAGAACAAACAAAATAAACATCCTGAAACTAAATTTTTATTTAAAGCTTTCGTGACTGCAGGGATTCATATTCTTGGTTCTTTCTGTAAAGTCGCGTATAAGGGAAATAATAAAATAATAAAAATATAAAACGATACAAATTATCACGACGTTTCAAATTTTCTTGCTGTGGATTTCACACCTGATGATGATTGCTTGTGTTGCAGTCGAAACGTCGTGAGATTTTTTTATATATATATATTTTTTATTTCCCTTCTACGCGACTTTACCGAAAGAACCAAGAATATGAATCCTGACACTAATTACAATGTGATGTTGCTTTTGAGAACAGTAACATGCTAACAAGCCTTGGGTTACACTACGGAATGTGGTTTACCGGTGGTTTTGGCAGTGTTGTCACCAAAGTTTACGCAACAAAGCGTGTGATTTGCAGTGCTTTTCTTCGTGAATAGCGCTTGTGTTGTGTTAGAACACCTCCCTGTCTGTGTCATTGGCAGTCCCATTCATCACAGCTGTTGCTTTTCTCTCTGGCTCGTATGAAAACTCATCTTTCAATTCACTTTGATTCTTTAATAGCCAAGCACATGGCTCTCTTTCAAAGTTCCTGACCTCGGCAACCCTTGCATGCTTGTTAAAGGCACCCTCTAACAGCACTTGCCCTGACACTTTAGCCGGGGTAAGAAAGCAGAGCCTTCTCCTTGGAGCCTGTGCATGTGTGCGTGCGTATATGTGCGTGCACATGTTATCATGTTAACATCGCCACTAGGGAGACAAAGGCGGCCAGACGTGGTGCTGGCCACCCATCCCCTCGTGTGCTGTGCCAGCCTTCATAGGTGCTCACTAACAGCACTTGTCCTAACGGTCTGTTAAGGCTATACGGGGGATCTTTGTGTTTTGCACGTTAGCACACACATATAGGTGGCGCAGGGGTTGCATTTGCCATTCATCATCTCATTTAGTCAACCCATAACACCTGCCTGCCCTATGACCTCCTACCAGTAGCCTTTGACACTTTATATGGCCTCAGCGTGAACCTAGACTGTGACAGCACCGTGGTTGATGTCACCCCCACGTGGCAAATGGCAGTTTCTGTTGTTATTGTTATAGAGTGCACCCCATCAGTGGATTGGCGACAGGGCTCTTACGCTTGTAGTCTCAGTGTGTGCCGGTTGTGTGTATGTGTGCATGTATGTGCGTGCGTGCGAGCAGCATTGCGGGCAGTCTGGTGTACTCCGTCATCACGCTACGTGGCGAGCGGGCGCAGGCCAAGCATGCGTCTAACGGCCTTGGAGATGCGCGCCTACGCACCACGGTTTGATCCGCGACGGACTGCACATCCCCCCCACGCGACCCCCACCCCCCGCTCCCTCACCAGCCCCAGTGCTGGCACGGAATGGCGCACGCTTACCCAGCTCATTATCGAAGCGGGGCAGTGTGGGTAATCGGTGGTGTGCATCAGGTGCGGGCTCAGAGAGTCGATGAGAATACTGGGTTTTCGTTGAGCACGTGTTGGCTACAGATTGGCTCAAGGAAAGAAATATTTCGGGCTAGTCGGTGTTCATAGACTTGCTTTAGCTGAACACCAAACGATGAAAGTTAATTATCGTTCGATTGCTCTGGCCTCGCCTGACTGGGCACTGTTGCACCGCCTGGGCTGGTCCATTCAACCAATCCAGGCGATGTTTGATTCACCATCTTGTGGAGGTGCGCACACTTGTTCCCAGCGCTCGGCAGCTTACGCAGTAACAACATTATTGCTATGATTGTTGTTGCACAAAGGAACAAAGAGTACCTATTGTCAGGAACAGATACATGAACCGAGAAACGATGCACCTGTGCATTCCTGCTTGCTGCTCATGTTTTGAGAAGGTCGAAACCAAACCGGCGCCTCCCACTTAAAGTTTTGGCGGCCGTGAAAAGTTTATTTAATGATGCAGGGGACTGTTAAGCGCTGGAGCTCTTCTCTGGGTCAAGCACTGCCCTCCCTTCACTTCCGACGATTGTGAATTCCATCACTGCTGCTTCTGTCCCCTCGAGGCAGAACTTGTCGCTGAAGAAACCAATCAAAGTTATGGTTTCATTGCTGTGTTGGTGAATCTTTCGCTGCGATATTTTCCGATCGGCAATTTTTTTTTTACATTTCACACTTGCCCCGTGCTAAGCGGGAACGCTGCAGAGTGGATTTGGTGGGGCTCACCTGTCGAGTTTGGCTGTGTGGGTGACGCAGATGTTTGAAGTATGTCAAGTTTTACGAACGTGGGATATGCACGCAGCCTGACTGAGACCTTGTACAATTGCGGTTTCAGTTGGGTGAGCATTGTTTATGTGGTTATGCCCGCAGGCGTTTTTTAATGTCATAATCGCACACTCACCCACCACTATTTCCCAACAGTGAGAATAACAATGTAAATAGCGGTCCATGGGTCAAAAGGTGAATGGTGATGAGAATGTGTTATAAGCTAATACTGATGTTCACTGTTGTGTGCAGAATTTGTTTTATATGCTGTAACTTAAATTTGTTTTAAATGTTTTGCTTTGTTATGTCAGTATTTCATTTGTAGTAATCATTCAAGGTATGAACGTAGCAATTATTGGCTTTGTACGAAAAAACACATCAAAGAATGCCATCCTGAAATTATATGCGCCACATTCCATCGCACTTTTAAATTATGTACTTTATTTAACTTTGCGTGGCATTTGCCTGAGCTCTCTCTCTCGCAATACTGGTGGTGAAGTGCTCATAAGCTGTAGGTGGTAAACCTTCCCCAGGGCTCGCGTGACATGCTAGCCCAGTCACATCCACGCGGTCTCCCCTCTCGAACCCTGAGCTCACATCGCTCTGCGTGACCCCTCCGGGATCACAACACGTAGCCGTGGAAACTGTTACCGAGCCGAGGCCGATGTTTGCCGACGTGTGCGCGACCACCGCCATGGGCCCATGGTGCTCGTTAAAGTAACCCTCCCTAACGTCACATTGGGTCGTTTAGGAAGCATCGGCATGAAAAGAAAAAACCCAACACATTGGTTTCATTTTACAAGTTTTTTTTTATATGGCATGCCCTCCCACCGTCTTGTTTATTGAGTTCTGCTTTTTAAAAAAAATCTGCTTACACAACAGACTGCCTGGGTGGCGTGGACTTGTCGCGGCTGTCAAATCGCCGTTTGCCCGCATCCATTTGAAACGGAAATCGTATTGCTTCCATGGAAAAGTTATTTTTTCGCAAACCGCTAGGAAGTGAGGACGGACGGACAAGACTGCAGCAGTTCTGCTCCATGAGCATCCTGCGCATTCTCTTGCCCGTGCTTTGTTTAACTCAGGGAGTTGGTGCATCGACCCAAGCTGTCAAATTCTAGAGGATTTGCTTTCGGTCGGGTCTGCGGATCATGTTGAGGTCAAATGTAAAGGCTTGTCACAGTGAAGTTTTTAACCCTTGGGATTAGTAATATCTGTTACAATATTTAATCTTGCATTTCTGTGAAATAAGAGCTAGTTGATGTTCGGCAAACTGCACAGACTAGTTTTGGCAGAGTTCTGCTCTGCCCGCAAACAAGATAAGGATAACGTCGGTGTGTCGATGTTATTTCCGCAAAGTGTACAGATCCGTGAGTCGTTGGTGTACGTGTATGAGAAGTAATGCAAGAAGTTACACTGTCAATCTGAACCAACGAGTCGGTCAGTCATTTAAATGTAGTGGCTTATAGCCCATAACTCAGACAACGATGCTTGAAATGGCAGTGATAATTATTTTTAAAGAGGACCTGAGATCACGTCATTTGAATATGGGGTATGATTTGTGTTGAGAAAGAGGCTTCGCTGCAAAATGTCAAAGTGATCGTTGTAACCTGGCATGGCCGCCCACTTTTGTCGGGATCATTTAAGTTTGCGAGGCTTCGCAAAGGCCATTGTCATTGGTTATCGTCCTGAATGTCTCTTGGGGTCCGTGATGACATGGAAACCCGTGCGATGGATCATTTGCCCACTCTTTTAAGTTCAGCAGAGTCGGCAGGACTATCACCGTGCAGGTGCCGTGAATCTGTTTGCGCTTGTAGATTTTTCTAGCTCTCGTATTTTTGTCAAGAGGAAATGTTTCGTGTTTGTAAAACGGAAATGTTTCGTGAAGCATATGCAAGATGTGTTGTTGCAACTGCTTTTTAAACTATTTTGTTGCTTAACTTGATTTTTCCATTTCTGAATCCAAAAACCTAGTCCCACTTTTCACGAGAAAATATTTTTATTTCGTACTTGAGGAAAGTTGTATTTTCTTTTAGGCTTCGGCAAGCGGCCGCAGCCATTAACATCGGGCACACCCCCCGCCCCCCACCTGGATGTCGTAGGCCTTGCAGTTAAGTGTGCATCTCTGAAAGGCCACACCTATACAACAGGGCAGGGTTCCACCTTACATTACTTTATGCAGTAATTTGTCACGTCCTCAGCTGCAATAATGCATGGTAACGCATAGGTGACCCTCTTGATATTATTACTGCGCTGCCGAGATGGAGCACTGTAGTTATTGACAGGGCCTCTACATAGCTACACCTTTACATAAGTAGCAAATCTTAAAATACTAATTTCTGTACGGCCTGGCAACACCCTCCGAGCAATTTCAATGGCTGACCAGAGGAGAGCCACCGTCTTGCCAAAGCTACTTCGGCAGGGGCCAGGACATCAGAATCAGTGCCGAGCAAAAGGTGTGCGGCGTGGCCCATATTGTTGCCCTACAAATTTAAATCAAATGAAATGTCGGTGTTTGTAGACTCCAGCCTCTGTCGTGGCTAAGCGCAGATATAACAATGGTAATGGAAGTTGGAGCCTCGTCGTATTTTATGGTTACAGGTGGAGGAGGTCTTACGATCGATCTTCTTGGGGGATATACCCAATATTAATGGCTGCAGGTGCTGACTGTCCAAACAAAGCTAATGTTGAGAAATTATCGAAACACAGAATATCTCACGGAAATATATTCAGAATCAACCAGTGACGTGATGATTGTTATACACCAACTCAGGAGTTACACACCCATTAAACTGGTTTTTTAAATCATTTATATTAAGTTCGCTTGCGCGCTTACGACCGTGCAAATCTTTCGGTCGTTTTTTAATCCACTTCCCGTGATCCAATCGAGCTGACATTTTCCACACAGACTCGTTGTGCGTGACAATTAATGTTCGTGAAAATTTTTTAAATTTTTTTACACTTTTTAGGACAAAAATATGATATTTAATTACCAATTGCTTAATGGTGCAATGCAATCATCTGACCCATAGGTGGCAGCCATCTCAAGCCAGAGGACGAGAGGACTCTAGCCGCCACGCATATAAAGGATTTATAGTGAAAAACTTTGTTTTTACGGGTTATACTTATTATCAGTTAACAATTCGAATGCCCTGAAAACTGGTGTGCTGTTCCACACGCTACTCTTCTTCGTTTAATGAGTTTTTGCCTTTTAAACAACGCATTTGTAGGATGCGCAATGGGTTTGTAACTTCATGAGTCAGCTATTGATTTTACTCGGCAACTCTTTATCTTGCGAATGAGAGCAAAACCTTGATTTAGCAGCTTCTGTGAATCGTGTTTGGATGATTTAAAACCCTTTGTAAAGCAAAACAACAAATAAAAGGTCGAATCAAAACAAATCTCTTTTCTGCACGTACGGTCTGCGGTGTGAATCGAATGAAGGCATCGTGCTTCCTGATCTCTCACGCAGATATGACCCTTCAGCCATGCGCGTGGAATGTGTTTACATTACAGGTAAAGAAGAAAAAGTGAAGACGGGGAGGGTGGGGGACCAAGCGAAGGGTTACAACTCTTAAAATTCCACACTTCAAGTTTCCTTACAGCGGTGGCTTTCGTCGATTGGGTAATTTCATCTGGAACGACTTATGGTAGTTTTACTTTTGATCTCTGCATGTCAAGTTTTGCATTGCCAATAGCCGAGCGTACTGATGGTTTTGTGAAGCTACTGGCAGTTAAAATCCTTCCCTATATTTTGATGCACATTTCAAAGAATTTGAGTGAATCTGGATGATTATAACTTTGAGAACAAAATAGTTCGTACAATGGGAAATGCGTTGTTTACATTTTGACTGAAGGAATTTTGGTTTTGTCGAATAAAATCAGCAACAAATCAAGCAATGAGCCTCAGTTTACATCGTGAGGTCACCTGATGTATAACTCTTGATGCATATCCCCCACAATAACCCTCACAGCTTTCTTCAACAAAGTGCTCCGAAGACTGTAGACAAAAAGCAGTGTTTAAGTACTTGTATATATTTTTTTTTATTTAAGATAAAAACTATATATTCATACAATGACACATTCAGGAGGGCTTTCTGGCTGGTGATGCCAATGATGTTTTAAAACACCTCTTCGTGGCAATGATCAGACCCATGCCTTCAAAACAATTCTGCTGCCAGAGCCTAAACGTCTTAACGAATCAATCATATCCACAATTACCTCCGTGTTCAACACTCCCAGCCTGCAATTGCAGGCTCCTTTATATCAAAACGCCCTGCTATAAACTCCCCTTCTGTAAAACAGATTATTTTTTAAAAATCACACTTCATCCTCCAGAAGCTGTAAAGCCTCGTGACTGCAACGTCTGTTGCAGGGCAGTGCTTTAAGTTGGCTCTTTACGTTAAGAATACAATCACTATTCCTTTCTCTACAGTTAAGTTAGAATATACAAGCGCTTAACCTATCAGTCGAATATCAACGCACGCGCAAGGGTGTGAATAAACGTCAAAGTGCACTATGTAACTGGTCGGTCTTGTTAATGAAAACGCAATTACTTTAAACATACTATTGTACTTTTTAAAATGTAGTTATCTGTATGCAAACCAACAGAGAGAATGAATGCAATTAGTGTCACTGATAGCCAGAAGCCCGAAGCAGAATATACATATACAAACATTGGCAAAAGGTCTAAATTTACAATGTGTATCAAACAGACAAGCAGAGATTTACCCCCTCCCACCCTTTATGTACAGGGCCAAAACCCAGGAAGGCCTCCAAAGAACAAAAGTGCAAAAGGTTTTGGTTTAGATTCGGAAACTTAGGATTTACACTTCTTTCTAATAAAAGTCTGTGGATAAAACGAAGCATTTCCCACAAGGCGTGACTTGTTTTCGAGTTAAACGATGGCTGCTGCATCGGTTTGTAGGAGTTGTAATTAAATTTGGGATTGGGTGCCATGGTGAAATGGGATTTATCATAATTATTACCATTGCGGGAGAGGAATATCGATGGGTGTAATAGGGCTCTGTACAAATATTTTTGTTACGGTAAACTATTAGTGACAATAGTAGCGTGCTTGTTGTCACAGCCGCGCGATGACGAGCAATAAGAGACTGAAGAGGTGGAGACTGCTAAGAGCGTGAACAGGGGTCGTCAGGCCGTGCGAGGATTTCAAGACGGCTTCCCATATTTTCAGGGAGATGGGCCCATAGCTCTTCCTGCTCATCTTTGGGATGCCCAAAGACTCGTACCACTCCTGCAAATTCGACTGTCGTAGCAACTACGTTCTCGTCGTCAGAGCGAGCGTTCCAAGAATTGAAGCTCCAAGAATGTCGCCACTGGCGTTGCGTGGACTTGCTTTACGTTAAATTGTCGTCTCGCCATGTTCTTAATTCATGTCCTTCACCCTGCTCGTCCACAAGACCCTCGCACACCCAAAGCTGCCAATTATTCCCCTCCGGGACAGGTGTGACCTTGTCTGATAACCAAGGGATAAGATCACATTGAACTGCTGAGGCTCTTGCCATTGACCACCTATTACACACCTCCGATTAGCACGGTTGGCTATGTACAGTGCGAAAGAAGTTCAACATAAATACATACGGCACACTTGTCTAGCATAGCAGACTGCAGCGTTATCCATTACAGGCTAATATAACATCCAAAGGAACGAACAGAGGGCCACTGATGTTAACGTCAAACATTCAGAAACAATTTTGAGTGCTGTGCGCCATGACGAACAATTGTGACTCAGCCACTTGCGCTTACCACTTTAAATTGGCTTTTCTTCTCCCGTTACCCAAAAACCAGTACGGTGTCTCACATTGCTGTGAATGAATGCAAATGTGAGCTGGAAGCTCGCAGGAGATGCATGTGGGTGGGTGGGGTGGGAGGTAAATAACGTACGTCTAATTACAGGGAGGGCATTTCTGCGGCCAGCTCTGCCAGCTGGGCAAGAGCTGAGACGCCATGCCACTGCTCGGCGGGAGACAAAGGCGGAGAGAGCGGTAGTTGCTGCTCGGCCCCCTGCCAGTGCCTCTGGGCCACGTCATCAGGGTTCAGGTCACAAGTGGGGTTCAGGTCGCGAGCGGGGTTCAGGTCGCGAGTGGGGCTGACTCCAAGATCCCAGTCGTTTCCTCTCTCCTTCAGAAGCAGGGCTGTGCCACTCTCCTTGGGTTTCCAGCAATTGGAACTGTAGTCAACAAAATGTACAAAAAAAGGTTTTTAAACATATCCCATGTGTACTGGTGCTGCACACTTTGCCGAACTTTATAGAGGGCTGGCTTAAAATGCTACCAGTGTCTGTAAAAACGTGCGTGGTGCAGTATCGAATTAAAATGTGTCGTGGCCAAATGACACGAGGCTGAAATTCATGTTCCTAAAACGGCAGCAACGATCGCTCATGGAGCTTTACCAAAATCAACGTGCGAGGTGCCAGTGGACCTCTCACCATCATGACATCACTCTTTCCAAAAAACTACGGGGACTGGCAGCGGTTTGTGTAGCAAGGAAAAATCGTCTCACTTGTCCGCCCAATTGTGCTCGTCCAAGTTTTCCTGGTTGTCTCGCCGGCTGTGCGACGACTTTTCCTCCATTCCGGAGCAGGCCGGGTCGCCCTCCTCGCGTCTCAAGCGAGCGTACGGGTGGGCGGCGCAGTGTCTGTTCGCGTGAGTGAATCTGCTCTCGCAGCCTGAGTGTACACGTCGGATGTGTACGCACACACACACACAAAATACACGGCATTTAAAACAACAACACAAGTACTTCTTCCCTCCTTACCAACAAGGCCCACCCAAAGCATGCGACGGTTCTGTGGTATTGTCACGTTAAAGAGACACAGTGCGCTATTACCTGGCTCGGAGCAGATGAACGGCTTCTCGCCTGTGTGCAGACGCTGGTGCGTCTTGAGTTGGCCACTCTGTGCAAATGCTCGGCCGCAGTTTGGGAATTCGCACCGGTATGGGCGCTCGCCTGCTCGCAGACAAGGGGAAGGAACATTTATTTAGCCTTACTCGCTCAAGAAAAACTTCACCATGTGCTTTCACCCAAAATTATCCTTTAGTTCTAAGTAGTGTTTTACATTGTGCTGGAAATGCCATGTTAATTTCGCTACAACCTTAGACACTATTTGAGACTCCCAAGACAAGCTGTCATCCAACGCAGTTTTAGTTAAATCAAAGTCCGTTCATTTTATGAATCACGAATAATATATCTCCAAAAAAACCGAGTTATATACAAAAAGTTAGAGTATCCATTACACGCTACATTTTTTACATCTTTTCAAATAAAGTGCCGCTTAGTACCCTGTGGAAAAAAAACGACCAATGAAAAAACGCCACTTTGGGTAAGCCACCCCGGCCAATGGTAATTACGTGTTCCTGCCATGACTGCACCACTGTCCGTCATGTGACCCAACCGCCCATGAACCGTTTATTCGGTTTAAAGCCAGAGGAGGGGGGGGGGAAGTAACCCAAGAGCATGCATTTGAGCTCGAGTTATTGAATAAGCTGCAGCGCACGCTTTAACGGGCTTGGCTGTCATTGCAATACAATGTCACACGCGGCGAGAGCATGAGAGGGGGGGGGAAACGAGAAACCTAAACTTCAAACGCCTAGAGGGCTTGCACGGGGACAGATGGTGGGGAAGTGGGCTGACCGGTGTGGGTGCGGAGGTGGGCCTGGAGCGACTTCTCCCGCGGGAACACGCGGCTGCACACACGGCAGCGGATGTGGCTCGGGGAGAGGGTGCCGGCGTTGATGAGCTCCCGGATCACCTCGGCCCTGGGTCGCCCACGCTTGCCGCTGTCCTGTGTTTAGCACAGAGTGGAACACAGGCGGGGGGTCATTTAGTGAACGAACGTGGTTGATGATGGGCGAGTGAACCCGTGTGTGGATATTTGCATGGGCGATTGAGTGATTGGATGGCTAATTGAATCTGTTTATGGGGGACTCGGTGTATTCACGAAGCAATGGATTGGGTGAGTGAATCTTTGAGAGCGATTGAGTGTTTAAATGGATCAGAGAACGAGTGGATCGGGTGAGAGAAACAAGTGAGAGTACAGTACTTGGGTCGGTGACTGAATGGGTAGGTAAACGAGAGGATGTGCACGTAAACAATTGTGTGGATAGCCGCAGAGTTAACCGAGTGGAATTGTTAATGAAAAATTTGGCGTGTTGGACAGTCGTGTATAATCGTATTGGTGAATGAATGAATCAATCATTTCGGACAGGCAAGTAAAACTCCAGCCGCGATGGCTGTATGTGTGCAGCAGTGTTCGCCACTCTCTTAACCGCCTTCTACACACAGTGCCAATTAGACACCACCCCCAACCACCACCCAGACAACACAAACGGGGCTCTTTGTCCACACCGCAGCCACCTTTCATTGGACACGGACACCACCGCACACGCTCCCGCCAAGTGGCGCGCTCATCGACTGCTGCGGGCAACGTTTCACCCTCAATCCTTCAGCGGTCCGTTTCGTTTCTAAACACGGCCGTGACTCGTGCGCGGTTCACATCCTCGCAGGCGATCCTTGGCCACTGGACGCAGCTGCTTGGGATGATCGGAAAGCCGTGGACAGGCTCGGCGGCTCCTTGCGAGCGATATTCACGAGGGCCCGGGCCAAAGCAGCAGGAAGGCGGTGCAGTGCCCAGCTGCCAACTTTTTTGTTATTTTCTTTGTAGATTCTATCGTAAAAATATATATATTGGTTCCTTCACATAGCCAAGGAGCGTGATGGGAACGCAGATACATATATTTAAAGCGTTAGAGCGCGGTTGTTGTTTAAAACGCGAAGTGAAAGCGCCCGGGCTGCACTTTTCCCGCTTTTTTTATTTTTATTATTTTAACGACCACGCGGACGCGGCGCACATGGCCCCCTTTCATTCACCACTGCGCTCGCTAGAAATTTACTTTTAACGAATTAAAACATCCAACACGACACTGAACTGGTAGTGTGTGTGTGTATGTTCACGGCAACGATCATTATAATCACAACAACAAAAATGCGCACATAATGCTTGACGGACGTAACAAATAGAGACACAAAAAAAAGTGAGAGATGCGTACGCGAGGGGTGGGTTGTACACGGACCTTGCAGGGGGTGTCGGGGCTGGACGCGAAGTTCGGGGACGCTGCTCGCCGTGGCCCGGGGCTCAGCTCGGCGCGCCCGGCGCTCTCTCCCCACTTCCACGGGTAGACCATGCAGTCGCCCAGACCCGGGCTCGTCGGGGTTCCCTCGGGCGGCCGGGGCACGGGCCGGATGACGGACACGGCCGCCCCCTTGGTGGGCGTCCGAAACACGAGGCTGTCCGACATGGGTATTGTTGCAGATTCTTCTGCTGCTGCTGCTGATATTAGAGTACTGCTGCTGCTACAGCCCTGCTGCCACAACTGTCGTTGATGGTACGGTGCTGCAGTTCTTCAGCAGATGGTACCATATACACACTAACTGTATTATTACTGCCGATACTACTCCAGATACTATTGCTGCCGATGATACTGTCGCTACAGTGACGATTGCAATACTGCTGCAATTGGCAGTACTTACTGCTGCTACGAAACGGAACGGCGGCTGCGGCCGCTGCTGCTTTGCTGGTTGAGTTTTTTTTCCCGCTTAAAATTCTCCCGCCTTTTTGCAGAACTTCCGGGTCGCGCACTCGCATTTGGTAACGCACATGCGCGGTGCCGCTCGCCATGGCTGCACGCGATTGGTCAACGCCTCGAAGGGCGGTGTTCCCCGAGGCGCCCTCAGCCAATGGGGCGACGGAAATTTAAAGGTCCGCGCATGCGCTCTACGTATTATAAAGTGGGCCGTCTCTCTGAAACAGTCATTTAAAGAAAGTTGTGTTGCTTTTTTAAAAATCTGTAATCATTAAAATAATGGGAGGGGAAGTCAGTAAAGAGCAACATAGTTAGTTGACCGTCAAACGAGATGTCCGGCCGTCCTCGCCCTTTGTTTTTTAAATTAAACACGCGAAATATTAAACATTTTTGGCGCCATTCCGTGGTAATTGTCGAGGTTTTGCGCTTCCAGGTCACGGGGTGACCGACCGTCCGCGCGTTTACCGCCAAATTGCAGTGCCGCCTATAGACACTGAGTCACTCCACTGCTGGATGAAGGCCTCGAGCGATGTGCAATGTGAACATCCACCCAGTTAAGACAAACATCAACCCGAAGAGCCTTAACACTGTTGGGGCAAGTGGTGTTGGCGAGTGGCACAAGAGTGGGTAGGTGGCCAGCACCACGCCCGGCCGCCTTTGTCTCCCCAGTGGCGATGTTTACACACCGCACCGGGTAACTCATTTGAGGCTGAGTCGACCTAGGGGAGGCCTAGAACCGGTTCGGATAATCGTCACGGCTGGTGTTGGCCGGTTCGTAAGTGCAGCGGCACTCACCGCTAAATCGCCGCTCCTCCCCACATCCACCCAGCACCGACCTTGCATAGGAGCTGCTAAGCCTCTTCACCATCGTTCAGCCCACGACGTGTCCTGCCCAAGCCCCAAATGAACTCTTCTCAGCAGGAGCTACAAATCAAGCCTCCATCCAACCTTCGTGTGCTCTGCAAACCCACGTGCTTACACTCCCACACGTGTCTTTGTTGATGGGTATAGCCAAGCGTGGAGTGCGGTGCGTGTAACCAACCGCAAAGCCTTCATCCAGCAGTAGATTGACCACGGCCGATGTTTATATGAGTGGTCTTCATTGGATCAGTAAATGCAGAGTGGGTGACACGTGCGAGGTGCCTACACGTGTGTGCTGTGCACCATTCGCCTTGTCTCCTGTCGTCTATACAGATCGGTTTAAGCTCTTGTATAAGAATATTCATTTTCTACCGTATGTTTTGTGATGGAGCATTGTTACATCACGAAACAATAATCATCGTGGTCATTCCGCTGCTGAATGACCACCCTCATTAAGCTGTCAACCCACACGGTTTCCCCCGTATTCTTGTGCAGGGAAATTGTTTTCAGTTCTGTACGGTGTACATTCGTTTCAATGCGGGCAAAACATTATATCTGTCTATTTTGATTTAAAGCTTTCGTGACTGCAGGGATTCATATTATTGGTTCTTTCGGTAAATTCACGTAGAAGGGAAATAAATTAGAAGAAAAAAATTGCTGTGGATTTCACACCTGATGATGATTGCTTGTGTTGCAGTCGAAACGTCGTCAGAATTTTTGTTTTATATTTATATTATTTTATTATTTCCCTTCTACGTGACTTTACCGAAAGAACCAAGAATATGAATATCTGTCTATTTGTTTGTGTTTCTCCCTTTATGATGGGACTTTGTCGGATGAACGTTGATATTTAGAAGGGTACTGGGTGCCCAATAAGGTCTGAATTGGTCTCTAATTAGATAGGGCACTGATAATGGGAATAAAATAATAATGATTATTTATTATTTTATTCTATTATTTATATTAATTGCATTTATAAAACTTTTATTATTTTTTAATTTGTACCTACGTGACTTTACCTAAAAAACCCTAACAGTAAGAATCCCTGCAGTCACGAAAGCTTCAAATCTAGAACTGATAATGGGATTGACAGCTCAGGAATAAACTAATCAGACATTTAAATTGTACCTTGAGCCACTTAGAGCTCGCTACATTCACCACCATGTCCACTGCAGTATCGTAGTGTAATCCCCCCCCCCCCCCACCTGGGTATTATAATTCATTGCATTATCGAGATTCTGGATCGCGAATATAATAACAAGCTTGGTTTGCTGATGAGAACCGCAAGATCGAAACCGTTCCAGAGTTTGCTTGCTTGGACACATGCCGCTTGACAATTAATTATACTCTTAGGTTTTTTCGGTAAAGTCACGTAGGTAAAAATAATGTATTTCTTGGGATTATTTTATTTCTATTATTATTTATATTATTTGTATTATTTATTTTTACCTTGCAGTCACGAAAGCTTCAAATCGAGACAATTAATTAGGTTGATGGGTTAACACGTTTGTATTTTTTGCGCTTATGTGGATACACGTGACGGAGTTATGCTTATAGTACACGCTGCAGTACAAGTCCATGGCTTTACCCACCGATGTTTTCTTTACATTGCGAATGTGGCGGCATCTATCGGCTGCCAGGGTAACGTGCACCCTCTAAGACCCAACATGAACACGCTGCTACAGCTGATAACCTTAATAATGTGAATGTGTCGTTAAACCCGCCACCACCCGACACAGCCAAATTGGTAAGGTTTTATCACCTAAACAAAACGTGCCAATTCCTTACGGGTGGTGGCGGATTCGACGACACATTTATGCGATCGAACCCAAAAAAGTAAAGACAAAGTTTTTCACTATAAATCCTTTATATGCCCCACTAGGGGGCGCTCTAGCGGGGTACGCGGCCTCCCCCCACTAGGGGGCGCTCTAGCGGGGTACGCGCCCCCACCACGAGGGGGCGCTCTAGCGGGGTACGCCCCCCCACCACGAGGGGGCGCTCTAGCGGGGTACGCGCCCCCACCACGAGGGGGCGCTCTAGCGGGGTACGCGCCCCCACCACCAGGGAGCGCTCTAGCGGGGTACGCGCCCCCACCACGAGGGGGCGCCCTAGCGGGGTACGCCCCCCCCACCACCAGGGGGCGCTCTAGCGGGGTACGCCCCCCCCACCACCAGGGGGCGCTCTAGCGGGGTACGCGCCCCCACCACCAGGGGGCGCTCTAGCGGGGTACGCGCCCCCACCACGAGGGGGCGCTCTAGCGGGGTACGCCCCCCCACCACCAGGGGGCGCTCTAGCGGGGTACGCGCCCCCACCACCAGGGGGCGCTCTAGCGGGGTACGCGCCCCCACCACGAGGGGGCGCTCTAGCAGGGTACGCGCCCCCACCACCAGGGGGCGCTCTAGCGGGGTACGCCCCCCCACCACCAGGGGGCGCTCTAGCGGGGTACGCCCCCCCACCACCAGGGGGCGCTCTAGCGGGGTACGCCCCCCCACCATGAGGGGGCGCTCTAGCGGGGTACGCCCCCCCACCACCAGGGGGCGCTCTAGCGGGGTACGCGCCCCTTCCCCCCACTAGGGGGCGCTCTAGCGGGGTACGCGCCCCCCCCCCCACGCCCCACGCTGACCAAGGCGCCTTCGAACAAAACAACAAAAGATCATCGATTATTCCGCAGCTTCGGGATGGAGGGGGGGTAAAAACGCTGGATAATCACTAAATCATGATTTAAAATAAATAATTTTGCACATTCTTGGCTGACGTTATTTTTGAGGTGTTGAATGTTTTTTTTTGTGTTTTTAATTTCTTTACCGTATGAAATTGGTAAAAATAAACATACAAATAGACACAAAATCCTGCTTATAAAAGTTACTCTCTATACTATACCGTTAATTACCACTCTGCGTGGGGTGAGGTATTTACGTGTTTAAGTTGTATGGACTGTTTATAATATTTGACACTGATATCGAGCGCAGCTTCTTGTTGTTTTGTCACACATCGTGGTGCCGATCACCAAACTGGAGCGGTTTTGTCGGATCGGCCATGGACTGCCGGATAATGTTGGTAGCAGCCGGATAATTAATCGATGATCAACTCTATAAACAAATTTTTATTTAACCAGGTAAGGCCCACTGAGATTTAGAGCTCTTTTTCAGAAGCGACCTGTCCACAAAAGTGGACATTTATATCAGCCAAACGGTCTAAACGAGTGATGTTGATTCTAAATGTGGAGGGAAAAAACCGGAGGACCCAGATAAAAATCCACGCGACCACGGGGAGAGAGAGAGACACGCAAACTCCAAATATACAGCAGCAGGCGTCAGGATCGGGATCGAACCCAGGATCTCCTGCATACCAGGCGAGGGAGTTAACATCTCATAGCCACCGTGGCACCCCACAATATTGTTTCAATTGGGCAGCTCCCTTCGTTTAAAAGGCAAAATTGGACCGGTTTCTATTCATACGCAGAGTTATCGTTTCGTTGTAAACAATGATCTCTACTTTTTGTTTTAAAGCTTTCGTGACTGCAGGGATTCATCTTCTTGGTTCTTTCGGTAAAGTCACGTTGAAGGGAAATAATAAAATACTAAAAATTAAGTATAATAAAATAAATGTATAAAATAATACAAATAAAACATAATGAAATGCATTTATTTTATTATGTTTTATTCTTATTATTTTATTATTTCCCTTCAACGTGACTTTACCGAAAGAACCAAGAAAATGATCTCTACATTAATCGATACATCGTTTACACCCTGGTATCATGGGCGTCAGACGTGTATCGATTCATACATTGACGATGCCATGCAAACTAAAACCCAGCAGCAGAGGTTCAGTTGAACCAAGCAACACGTGGTACGGTATGCACCAAAGATTAAGATCCCCCGTATAGCCTTTATTAGACTGTAGGGGCAAGTGCTGTTCGCGAGTAGCACCTATGAAGGCCAGGTACGGCACACGAGGGGGGTGTGGTTGGCATCACGCCCGGCCGCCTTTGTCTCCCCCAGTGGCGATGTTTACACACCGCATCAGGTACTCAATTGAGGCTGAGTTGACCTAGGGGAGGCCCAGGACCGGTTCAGATAATCGTCACCGGTGTTTGCCGTGAGCAGGAATCAAACCCGGGTCACCGCTCCACCACCGCTCCCCACCGGATGCAACGAACATCAACTTAAACCCTACAAATCGATGCAGCATAATAATAATAAGAGGAATCGATTACTCAACGTGCGGTTCCTCCAATCGCCGTGTCCTATAATGAACCCGCCCACGCGATTGTTTGGATCGATACGTGTCAAGAATCGTGATTCGTGTATCGAAGCCAATTGTGTCAGACGTTTCGGGACTGCCTCGTCAATTCCGTGTAGAGGATGCCTGCATTTGTATGCGCTGCACTGTCTCATTTGTATTCGATTGGTTCTTTGAACGTTCTCGTTATGTAGTTCTACTCGGCAGCGTGGTCCAGATGTCTTTGTCCTTAATACTATCCAGGACGTCTGTTAAAAAGAGCTTAATAGCTGATCGGATTCCTCCAGTCGAAATAAGGAATCTGATTGTGACCCCAAATTAATTGAACTCTACATTTGTTTTATTTCATTAGAATGTTCATTCCTGTTTTAAATTAACCTTACTTTAAAATATATGTATAAAGTTTTAGAGAATTAAATGGGGGTCACAATAAATATGGATCACCCTGTACCATTAATTCCTTGCATATACATTCCTATCGCTACCATAAAGCCAGAAAAAAATAAATAGTCTTCAACGCCGGATCCGATGAGCCATGGATACAATCATATTTGTTTTTACATTAAAATGTATTTCAAGTCGAATAATTAACATTTAAAGTGACGCATAAGACGGAATTGAAGAGCCATCTCCGTACTCTTAGGTTTTTTCGGTAAAGTCACGTAGGTAAAAATAATAATAATAAATGAAAAAAACTCACATTTTTTTCATTTATTATTACAGTAAATTTAGATGTCACAGCTAAATTTACAGTAAATTTAGATGTGACGGTCCCACCTGAAGACGGAGACTTGTGTTGCCTCCGAAACGTCGTGATTTAATTGAGTTATTTTCATTTATTATTATTTTACCTACGTGACTGTACCGAAAAACCTAAGAGTTATGAATCCTTGCAGTCACGAAAGCTTCAAATCTAGAATTAAAGCCACCTCCGTCGCAAATCCCCCTCGGGTCCCCCCCCAACGCCCGCCCCCCAACGCCCGCCCCCCAACGCCCGCCCCCCAACGCCCGCCCCCACCGCCATCCCCCCAACGCCCGCCCCCCAACGCCCGCCCCCCAACGCCCGCCCCCACCGCCATCCCCCCAACGCCCGCCCCCCAACGCCCGCCCCCCAACGCCCGCCCCGCCTCTTGGCGCGGGCTCTACCCAGAATGCTGCGCACGGCTGTCTCCCCCGCTCCCGCCATCTTGGCCGCACACGGCAGCGACGCCCAGGCGCCCGCACGGAGGATCGGCGAATCCGTCGGCATCCGCGCCCTTGTGAGCGCCATCATGCCCGGAAACCTGCAGGAGGGCTTCGGCTGCGTTATAAACAATAGATTCGAGCAGTTGCTCGATGACGAGACCGACCCGTTCGAGCTGCTGAAGGAGGCGCAGCAGAAAAAGGAGCTCGCGGGGGGCGGCTCGGCTAAGGCTGCGTCCAAGGCGGGACCCCCCGGCACCAAACCCCCCCCGAAGAAGGAGTCGCAACGCGACAGGAGGGCGCCCACCACGGGCCAGGCCACTGACGCGAAACCGGCCGAGCAGCCGGCGACAACGGCCGTCAAGAGAGCCGAAGGTGAGGGTTTGTTTATGTGCGCACGGGGGCCATGATGCTGGGGGGGGGAGGGAGGAGGCGGGTGGGGATGGTAGCGAAGTGCAGCGCTGCGGCCATTTAGAATTGGCACTCGGCTTACATCGGCGGCGTGTCCCATTGGTCCCGACGCCCCCCATTTGTCTTGACGCACGTGCGTGGGGACGGTGCTCGGCTAATGGAACGCGAGGGAGCCCCCCCCCCCGCAATTGGCTACGTTGCGAAATGTCACCACGGCCTAGGCTGGGCCCTCTCAGGCCACGCACATTTCGCCGCCGACGACCTCTTGTTGTGTAGCAGAGGGGACGCGGCCCCGTGCGACTACACGAGCGCGGCTTTGTTGTCGTGACTGCCCCCCCCCCCTCTCACACAATCGCCCAAGGCCCCCCACTCTTTGCAAAACTGTTGGGCCTTTGAGAGTATGCGTGGGCCTCCCACCTCCCCCGCGTGCTTCTGCAGCTGCTTGTAGTTGTTAATTGCGTTGGAACGCTGCTCGACGATTATTTTAGGATTCTATCACAATTTGTATAGTTTAAGTTTTTCGGTGGTTACCGGGTGCTGTGCATGCCTTTGGTGAGGTCAAAGTGAACGTTTTTTTTATTTTCGGGTAATAAGAGCCACCAAGTTTCCGGAAGTTATCTTATCCGCTACACCTTCCGTATAGAATTGCTGATAAATAGCAGCTAAAGCCATTAAGTGGCCCTTCATTCACTACTTTCAAAAGTTGAGCGACTTTACTTTACATCGTGCCTGTAATTGCACGAACCGAAATTTGTAACATGTGCACATAGGCGCGTATCCATTGATAAAGTAAAGTCAAATTGGGGGGGGGGGCAAGGGGGGCCCCCTACGTGAGAGCTTAAAGACGACGGCCTAGGGCCTATGGCCGCCTTATCGCAGCCGTGCAGCCGCACCTCGTGTCGCAACGAGGCGCGGTGGGGGTGGGGCCGTCTCGTGCGATCTAATCCCGCACTCTGCCCCCACCACCCAGAGATGAAATCGATTCAATGCCCTGCCCCCATCCTTTTTTATCAAACTCCACCGTAAAGGTGATTTTTTTTTGTACCAGGCCAGGTGACCCCCCCCCCCCAAATCCCGTCTTGCACCACATTCCGTCGTGCCCACTCGTCGGCCACGTGGTTCCGCGTCTCCATTGCCCCAGCCCTGTTGGTCTAGGCCCTGCGCATGTCCAGGCCCCATCGCGTGCACTGCCGCGCTTTACCGCGCGCGCTTTGCAGTGTGCTTCCTTGAATGCCCATTGTTGTGTGGCCCTTTTTATAATGTTGAGAAATGTGGTATTGGCGAGCAAATTGTAAATGCCCGAACGGCGTGCGAAGGGGTAGGGTGGTCGGGACCACCTTTGTTTCTCAAGTTTACTACACCGCTCAGATGTTTTTCGTTTAAGGCTGTCCACGGTAAATGCGGATTCGACCATGGGGGAATTCCGCGGCTGGTGCATATACATTCTCCCCATAATATAATCCTTGGAATCTTAATGTAATTCTGTAAGCCGGGTTTTGTATGTGCAGTATAAACAATGTTACGTAAGACATGTGCGTTGTGTGTAGTGAGGTCACCGGCCGCACGCGCGCAGCCATGTCGCGCAGAGGGCAACATCGCATTTTGCAGTGCAAATTCAAACTAGAAACCTTAGGCTTTTTTAATATCTTGTAGGCAAAATGATTGCCGTTCCACTTATCCCGCTGCTCAACATTTACATAAACGTATGACCAGCTTGCTGGAACGCCAGAAGTTGTTGTTTTACTACAACACGAACCACAAAAGCAAAGGATTACTGTTAGTTTTTTAAGCATACCCTGCGCGCTGGAGAGTTCATTGTTTTGCATTAAACTGCACAGTATTGAACCCTAGCATTTGGAATTGTGACCAATGCATTTGTTTACATTTCAGTGAAGCGTGCTAGACCGTGTAACAAGTCACGGTAATTTTTTTTTAGTTTTTAAAAATATGTATTTGAAGGCATGAATATATTATTACTGTCAGTCTAACGTAGGGGAACGATTCCTCATGGTTTTGTCCAATATCACCAAGGTTTAGTATTAAATTGTGTTGCTGTTATGGACTTGCGCTTCAGAAAGTCAATCAAAGGGTGTCCATAACTTGGATAATTAATTAATTCGGCACTGAAAGCTTTCACAAACAACACTTAGAGTGATTGCGCTCCTTCCCTCAACGTAATTTACCTATGACCTAATCGCGTGCCGTTATCAACATTATGGCCCATTGAACACTGCCGAAAACAAACGCATATTAGACAGCTTTACAGAATGCTTTTGTATTAACAATTTTTCTCGTTTTTCTTTGAATTTCAGGTTCAGGCCCGAGAAGGATAGGCCGTCGTCCTGACCAACAGGGACCGTTCCAGGGGCCGTTCCAGGGCCAGGGAGGCCAGGGACAAGGAGGTCCGGGACAGGGAGGCCCGGGACAGGGTGGAGAAGGACGACCGGAAAGGCGCGGTGGCGGTGTAGGATTCACCGGAGAGGGGCGGCCCGAGAGGCGTGGGGGTGGCCCCCGGCCTGAGCGTCGCTTTGCGGAGCGGCTCAACGAAGAGCGGCCCGATGGATCAACCGAGATGTCTTCCGAGAAGTATGGCGCTCTCATTCAACGGCCATGATATGGATAGTCAGTAGCGTTACGTTGCGTAATGGAGGTTATTGGGCCAGCTGTGGTGGATGTGGGGGTGAAGCAGTTGTTTGACGGTTAATTACATATTTAGCTGAACACGTGCACAAAGGATGTGTTCTTATCCAGAGCACGTCAACCGAATGAGCGTGACGTTCACCAAGCCTCTAAGTGTGGTGCACAGTAATCGCAGGGTGTGCACGTAATTATATTCTCTGGGTTTAGCAGATTTGCGTTTGAACCTTGTTCATCACTCGCATTCTCAATTATATGATACCTTTAATGATGTAAATCAAGCGGGGGGGGGGTGAGTTTTACGTGACGGGATCTAAAGGGGATCAAGAGTGATAAGGATCGGTGGGGGGGTGCAGATCTATGAATCCTAACGTCCATTTGGGCTGAGAATTTCAAAAGACTGCCTTGCAAAACACTACAACAATGTCGATTCCTGTAAGATACTTTTTATACAAATGAGTATTAAGATGACGGTGTTGTAATGTGCAATTCCTCTGCCGTTTAATGTTTTGTTGTACAGAAATTTGTTGATCTTTTTTTAAATTGATTATTGTTGTGATTATAACAGTGTTGTAATCTGCTTGCTTCTCTACACATTTTACAGTTTTAAACTGCTGTTGATATCGAAAACAAGACAGTTTGGATGAAAAAGACGCTTACTCTGGGGGTTAGAGATATATACTTCCAAATGTATTGTGGACTCTTGTAGGGCATTTTAAATTATTAAAACATTAATATTTGTGTGTGTATGTGTGGTAAGGTTACTTTTACAATGCATGGTGTTGCAGGCAGGTGAGCTTGATCTTCTGATTTAGTTTTTTTTATCCACTGCTGCTGTCCCGTTGTGTCTCACAATGCAGCAGGTCGATGGATCGGCCTCAGAGGGGCCGAGGCAACTTCCGAGGCTTCCGGGGACGTGGCCGAGGCATCGGACGCAACCCTGATGGATTTGACGGACGCGGAAAACGCGAGTTTGAGCGGCACAGCGGCAGTGACAAGACGTGAGCCCGCGCGCCTCTAACATGCAGCGCGCACAGATTGTTGAATGCATAACGACTTGCTGTGAAAGAGGTCTTGTTTGTTCATGAGCCCTAACCAGACATTGCACTTGCTGATTACCAGTATGGATGAAAAAGATTACCACCTGAGGCAGTAATCAGCCGTTTAATGTGAAAAATGAAAGTTACTTACATTTTCTTGCTTAAATTTTGAACGTGTAATACCATTTGAATGTGTTGGTTATCAACTTATTTACTCATCAGCCAAATATGTACTACATTTTTGATATGTAATACCAGTTTATGTTCTGGCTGATGTATGTGTGACTGGCTAAATGTTTAAAACAATTGCATGGTTATGGCTGGTACGGATTACCACTGTAATAACACTAGGAAATGGGAAAACAAATTTAACACTGGTTTTCATTGCTTGATTTGAATTGCATGGTTGGTATTTGTTGTGTGATAAATTGTTCAGATGTGTGCCTTAAGTGATCAAGTTTCTGTACAGTAAGGCACCAAGCTTGCCAGTTGGTGCTGCTTGTGGTGCTTCTCATCACTCAACGTTGCTAAAATCTTGATGCTGAAACTTGGTCTTTGGATTGCACGCAGGGGGGTTTTTTACCCTTGTACTCAGCCCAGTTGGTCTTAGTGCACATATTCTCATAAAAAATAACCACACCTAAACATTATTTCCCTTAACTTCATTGTGGTAGGGGCTGTTTTTGTCTCTGGTGTAACCATGTTCATTTACTAATTACTGGCGACGGTACTAGTTGAGTGAAAGTAACTGAACGCTGCTCTGAGTTGCATGTTTGACCCTGATGATATAGCTTTTGGTGGCTGAAGTTGGTGGCCGAATGTTTGGAGAGATTAGGTCATTGGTAGGCTTGAGTTACAAACGTTTCCACGATGTAAGTATCCCCTGGCTAAAAATAGTACGGTGAGGGTGCATGTGTATGCAACTCGCAAATGGCGCACTATACTAGAGAGGAGGAGCCAGAGGTGTCACAGCAGTGATGGGACGTGGGGGCTGCACAAGCTCGAGAGAGAGTGATGTGAGGCAGGGCCGACACTCGGCTGCAGGATTGATGCAGCACAGCTGTCAGTGGCTATAGAGTTCCGATCGACGCCTTAAGGTTAAGGGTTTCAATGGCCTCGTTCTGAGAATTTCAAACAGGTGCCATGTTGAGCCATTTATGGCAATCCTAAATAAATTCCAATGCAGACCAAAATATAAAAAAAACACCCTAGAGTTGAAATGCTTTGCTGAAAAACGTTACTTGGCACCAAGCTGTCTGCTGTTTAGACTCAAACCAAAGAAGATATGTTGCCACTACATTTTAACACAAATTTAATTTCAATAAAATCGGCACATCAGTTTAAACGCGAGTGACATTCCGATTGGACGTAGTTTCTGCTTTGACGAGGGAGTTGCGAAAACAGCTTTTGATGGAGCCGCGGTCACTGTTGAACGCGTGCTGACTTGTGCCGGCCTAGTGGTCTGAAGCCGGAGGACAAGCGTGGAGGAAGTGGCTCGCACAACTGGGGCAACGCCAAGGACGATGCCAGGTGAGGGGCGCAGCCCGGCTCCGCTTGGGCAGAGGGGGTCTACCTTTGTCCCTCCTGCAGGGTGTCACTAGTGGAGTTGATCAGACAGCACTTGTACAGCCCTATCACATCTACCACTATTTTAGATTATTTCACAGTTAAATTATGCTCATGGGTGACGCAATTGACTTGTGCACTGTAGTTGGAAATTAACTTGCAGTTGCTATAAGATTGGAAAAAATTGGAAAGTTAATGTTTAACAAAAAAAAAAACTTAACCTTGGTGGGGTGGATGATGTACCAGAGCTGTCAATATTAAATCTGGTGGCCACACCTGCAGCGTGGGACTTAGGAAAGCCGTTGATTTACCTCCCCCTTTTACAAAACGGAGCACGACGCTGCCACTCGCTCTTGGCACGGCCCACACTGAATGCCACCCACTTCTCCCACTCCCGTCCTCGAGTGACCTAGGTAGGCCCACTCAACAGATCGTGGCCACACAGCTTCTGACCAGGTCTCTGTAGTGCCCTTGTGTCCGATGTTGTGGATGGGTGAGAAGGCTTCCTGTTGGGTCTGTGTTACTTCCGAACATACTCAAATAGAAGACCCCTCGTATTTCAGGGATGTTAGATGTGAACATTTTCCAGGGAGGCTGTTGCCTTGTGGTCGTTAAAGTGTATCACGTCATGTTTTGGGGTGTGACGCTTCAGGTTTGTTGAAAATGGAGGGTTTACCTATTTGTTTTCTGTGGCAAAGTATACATTGTGATATGTTCATGCTGTTCAGCTTTTTTCATCAACAGAACATCACAGAATATTAAATGAAAGCAAAAATGCAGCCAATGGCATGTTGAAAACCAAACACCGGTTACCTTCCCAAGAAAAAGCAGCAACGAGTCGCAAGAAAAAACCTGCGTTGCTTCAGCACCAGCACGTATCCAGTAATGGATGCCTAATGCATATTGTTGATTTTAAGTGAGTTCAGCAAAACTGACTCAAGTGCAATAGTTGGAGCAACCGAATTCATGTTGGTATGCAGTTGGGTACAATCTTGAATAGTGTTTGTGGTGGTGTGTTATTTGCAGTGGTGGTGGGCCGGTTTTGCAGATTTGTGTGAGTGGTGGTTGTGACATGGTGGCCGTGTGCCTGTGTGCAGTGAGATTGACCAACCGCCAGCCACTGAGGAGCATGTGGAGCACGAGGAAGTACAGACCACTGAAACCGAGAACAAGTACGTGGATCTCCCAGAGCAGTGTGGGCATTGTGTACTTGTTGAAGGTGGTTTTATTATAAAATGCGACACCTGTTTATGGGTAAATGTGTTTTGTTGATTTTGCAGCACAAGCTTTCGCCTCGGTGTGTATGTGAAATGGTAGCATTGAATCATGGTTTATATTGAATGTTTGCTGCAGTCTTACCATGGTCCATAAGGTTTTATTTCTCAACGTGTCCCCATGTGCCTGACCTAAACATTTGCGCCGTCTCAGGGAAAACGAAACCGACGAAACAAAGGATGAGGAGGAGGGATCCAAGGAGATGACACTTGACGAGTGGAAGGCTGTGCAGGAGAAGGCACGTGCTAAGGCCCAGTTCAACATCCGCAAGCCTGGCGAGGGGTGCGACTCTGCTCAGTGGGGCAAGAGCTACGTCATGCGCAAGACCAAGCCCGTAGAGGGAGAGGTGAGGACCAAGCTGCTGCTACCACTTGTTAATGTCATATTGGGAGATGAGGTGCCATTGGCTGTCATTTAATATTTACGATGGATATCAAGGTTTACTGTAATTGCGTCGGGGTGGCGTTAGTGGGATGCTTTCACTGTCCAGTCTATAGCAATGTACCTCGCTGGTATGCCCTCTCATAGGTCCAGCTGGAGTCTACTGCCGACCATCATTTCCGCCGTTCGTCCAATGACATAACCTCCAAGCTTGAGATCAACTTCGGGGACCACTCTCGGCGTGGACGTGGCGGTCGAGGGGGCGGTGCACCGCGTGGAGGTCGTGGTGGAGGTCCCATGGCCGGCGGACCCCCAGGCGCTGTTGTCGGAGGTCCAGGTGTTGTCGTCGGGGCTCCAGGCACTGCTCCTGCTGGTCCCAGTGCCAGTGCCATTGTCGCCGGTGCCCCAGGGCCGTCTGGCATGCCACCACCTCGCGGTGGAGGCAGGGGCATGGGCCGTGGTGCTCCCAGAGGAGAGAGGCCGGTGAGTCCCAGCTCTTTGTGGACGAATAGCACTACTACCATCCTGCTTACAGGAGAATTAAATTTAGCAATTTTAAAGGAATATGCTCGTGTTCAATCAATCTTCAATACTAACTGTATTCGTACAGCAATTTCTCTTATCGCAAGATCTGCCAAATTGTTGTTATGCAAAGGTCTTTAGCAAAAATATACGAAAGTTAGTTTGGATGTAAATAATGAAAACATACGTTTAAAATGCTTTCCGGATTAAGCACAATTTTGTCAAGTGACAACATTTTGCGGATTAGTGGTTTGGCCCAGCAGACAAAACGACTGAGGCCAAACCCGATGTTTTTTGATGCAGCACTAAAAGGATAATTCAGCATGTGCTTGTTGACAAGCGGATGAAGGCTTAACCTAGCTACCCTGGAAATAGTTGATACATAAATTGGCTGAATTTAACACATGGGCAAATTATGCATCGTGGTTAATGTTACATTCTGTTTGGGCAAAAGTCACGCAACTATTACAAAGAATGACTAATTTTTGGATTTGATGTCCTTTGTCTGATGTCCTTTGTTGCAGTCGGCTGTGATCGTCCCGAACGTGGATGACCCAGAGGCTTTTCCCGCTTTGGCCTAGAAGCCAGAAAGGATGGAGTCGTCACGCCTGCTTTAATGCTCCTCCCAGAAAACCACATGACAGCACAGGAGTTCAACTATTATTAACGTTATTATATGTGATTTACATTAAACTCTTGGCTTTCAGTTTTGTTTCAATGCAAACCCCTTCACTGGCAACACTGTCAGCCGGCATGTAACTTGTCAAACCCGATGGCAGTTGGAGAAACAATTACGTGTGCTAAAATGGGGTTCCCCTGGTTCACATGGAGGCAAACGTCGCAATTTTCTTCCCGCTCATTAAATAAAATGCACCATCGGTGGGGCACGCTACACTAGCGCCATTCCTGCCACCAACTTGGAGACATAGGGGTCAAATGATGAATTATGCTCCCATATACCCATGTGTGACTGAAGTGAGCGACTATCCAACCCCAATGTCTCTGATTGTTGGCCGTGCTTTTCAAGAGCATGTTACCATTGGGTTCTCCACCTAGCCGCCATCACTGATTTGGTACAGTATTTAATGCTACCAGTGTTTGAAATTTGTGTTAAATGACCTTTAAAAAATGAAAGACACTACTACTGATCATTTAGTTTTTACAAGTTCACTTAAAGTTTCAGTGGCTTGTTTTTTTTTATTTTGCCAGTGAAGGGGTTAATCAGTTTTGCTTACAGTGACAGTAGTGACTGTTTTTCAACTCAAAGCAGGGGACAAATGGGTGGTGTTTTTTTGTGTATACGCTTTCGCAGACGACGGGCGTTTTCACACTCACTCTGCGTCATGGCAATGGCATGTTTTTGCTCACTTAAGGGCAACATTGTGCATATTTGCCAGTTTCTCACTTCCTCTACGTTGCAATGGTGATGGGGAGGCAAGTGGTGGTCATGGAGAAGGGGTGAGGGGGGGGGTGGCGGGTTAAAACACTTAGAACACCGCAGTGTTTAACTTGTGGAGATTTAGAGCATGGCATGATGACGTTTCCTAGTGTGTGGGGATGTGCGCCCACATTGTGTGTTACCTGTATACCATCCTAGGTGAGTAGCAGCTGCTTTGCGTGTGCCAGCCAATGGCCACGCACCTCCGTCTCGTACATTCAAACCAAGACGAAAAAAAGATGCAGTCGTCTGCTGACAACTTTTTGCGAGAAATTCGTTCACAAAGACGTCTTTACAAATTGCCGTGAGCCACATGCGAAGGGGGCGTGGTGAGCGTGAAAAGGGCCCACTATCAGTTGTGCAACGCTGTTAAGTGTCTCCGCTAGAAATGTGTTCTCCTTGGAAGATGTGCTGCTGCAGGGTCGTTATATTCTGGTGGCTATATTTGAGTGGGTGGTGTTTTCTTGTGAATACATTTGCCCCCTCCCCCCCTTCCGTGCAGTATGCAAGTTTGCGGGTGTAACCTTTTCGGACTAAAAGCTTGCAATGTTTGCAGTGCAACTTTTATTTTTCATGATCAAAGTTTTCTTTTTCTTACGTAGGTTTATTAGAAAAAAACTGTTCAACTGACTTATAGTTTAAAAAAATTTGGTGTTCAGTTTTGGGGTTGCAATAGTTACTGCTTTGCTCTGGCCTCTGAACTGATTGATTTGGACAGTTTAACATTTTTTCTTTATTATTTTGTATGGAGAAACCACCACTTGATCTTGTACAAATGTGCAACCCAAGCGACTCGACAACTCGTGCTGTGCGACCAGAATAAAGACAGGAATGCTGTGGAGAGGAGACTTACGTTAATATGGTTTATTGAGAGTTTTTCACAAAAGAGGACTGCTGTTAAATTAAAAGACTTCTTTTTTTTGGTGGAGTGATGGTGGGAATGTAAAGACCCTTGGCTTGGCATACCTTTTTGGCAACACTGTTCATTAAACACATCCTGATAAAAACAAGACGCTTGCATGCACAGTATTTGCACATGTGTAGGTGCTCTACATTGTTTTAGTTTGTGTAGGAGCCTGTCCGTGCTTAAACCTAGCTTTAAAAAGAATGACAATTTTTTTTATTAGCTTTCGGTGTTTTGTAAACGATACAAATTCAGTTATTACAATGGAACATTTTTGATGAGCAAATATTTTTCTAGCCCTTGAGCTAATGTAATACATTAAAGGGTGCACAAACTAAATGTAACATGGTAACCAATGACCTCCATGATAGCCGGAACACTTAAATTAACGGGCCAGCAGTAAAAATAAATCCCATTAAAGCTGCATAATAGCGGTAAATGCATGCAATATGCTACGGTTCAGTCCAATGCCAGAAATGTGTACTTAAGCCTAAAGATTACGCTTTCAAAAAAATGTAATTGGTATCGTCTCACTACAAATTGCATCTCAATCGCCGAGGAACGAAGCTGGAAGGCTGCCAGGCGGTGAGACGGTGCCAATCATCTGTAGCGCTATAAAAGATGTTATGGGGAAAATGTATGTGCATGTGAGGAAATCCACAGTCCAAAACCCAATACGTCAGGGACGATATCAGTCCACACTTTCGCTATGCTGCATTCTGCAGGCAAGCTTGGGTGTCGCATTAGCCATATGTTGTTCGTTCCACTAAACCTCGCCTCCACTGCTGAATTACAGGCGTGCGTCACCACTACCCAAGCTGGGATTTTGCGTTCGGCTTTGTCACGAGCAGACGTTTGCATAGCAATCAACCCCCTTATCAGTGTATCTTATTACAGACCAATTCAGACCTTATTGGTCACCCCGTGCCCTTATACATCTCAACGTTCATCCTACAAAGTCCCATCACAAGGGAAAAGCACAGACATTACAATAGTTGCCTGAATTCAAACGTCTTGTCTGTATGCCGAATGGACCTAAAAAATATCTTAGTACAAGAATACGGGTAAACCGCATGGGTTGGCAGGTATTATTTTGGGTGGGAAACCGCTTGTGTGGAATGACTGCCAATCGCAGTCCCCATAATTCTCGACAATTGTGTGGACGTCCACAAGGGAGCCATTTTGTGTGCTCCCCCTGTGATTGTGGAAACTGCCGCTGTGTGTAGAGGTTGCCCCGTCTACTGGCCGCGTGTGTTGCTTAGGACATTGCATACATCTCAACCCCCCTTATAAGTGCCGACCTTAGATAAATTCAGACCTTGTTGGTCACCTTGTGCCACTATAAATCTCAACGTTTATCCTACAAAGTCCCATGATAAGGGAGAAACTAACAGACAAACTATTTTTTGCCCGAATTTAAACGGCTGTACGCCGTATGGACCTGAAAACTCAATTTCCCTGTACATGAATCCACGTTAACCGTATGGGTTGACGGGTATTACATTGCAGGGCCAAGCGTCTAATATTATTCGTTGCTGACCCGTAAAAATATAGTTTACGGATATTTTTTATTGCATCGAGGTTTTTATAATTCCCAACATTTTAAAAGCGGGCCACAGCTCTGTGGATTCCCTCAACTTCTGCGATTTCAGTATTAATTTGGAAGTTAATTTTCATGTTTCAGCACTTCAGTCAATCCACTGCTGGATGAAGGCCTCGCCACGGCCGTACAAAGTTGTTGATTGATTGGTCCGAAAATTCGCGCTGATATTTTGCTCGGCACTTATCCGCCGTGGCTGGGAATAATCGCACGACCGAGCTTAGGGGCCGCCCATAAATGACGTCACGCACCTAGGGGGGGGGGGTGAGAAATGTGACGTCACATCAAAATGCGCAAATTTAAATAAATATAGACAACACGTTCTACTTAATTAAATAGACTTTTTAAACATTCCTGCGGAGGGAACTGGTAGGAACGTTGGGTTGCTCGGTCAATGGCCAGGGTCAACGGCGGCGTGGTGTATTCCGCAAATATTCCCGACTGAGGGCGGGCACAAGCCGGCGTGAGTAGGTTAAACGTTGAGTTTATAAGGGCACCACGGGGTGACCAGCCCCTCCCCACCCAGCCCCACCCCCCACCCAGCCCCTCCCCACCCTCCCCTCCACCCAGCCCCACCCCTCCCATTTTTGGATGCACGACGGACGGACGGACACAATAATCCCCTGTGGGCTGGTGGAACCAGGAGGTTCCTACCAGTATTAATGTTTTCTCCTACAATATCAGAGTGGAGCGCCACATTAAATACGCACTACAATGACAATAGTTTAAAGCGATTTGAAGCATGTTTTATTTGGGGGGGGGGGGGGGCAGAGCTTTGTGAAGTCATATTTGAGGGGGGGGGCTGTTTTTTTGTGACGCCGTGTGACGAAGGGGGGGTGTCAAACATCGTCCAAAATCGCGTGACGTCATTTATGGACGGCCCCTTAACCACAATATTTAGCCGTTCATGTGAATATATTCGTTTAACATCGATAGGGAGGACAGAACATTGCAATCTCCTTTGGAAACGCGTCTCCTAAAGACCACTACTATACAGTAGTATTTATACCGCCACTTTTACTGGTAGGAACCTCCTGGTTACACCAGCCCACAGGGGATTATTGTGTCCGTCCGTCGTGCAGGGAGGAGCTGGGTGGGGCTGAGTGGGGAGGGGCTGGGTGGGGAGGGTGGGGCTGGGTGGGGAGGGGCTGGTCACCCCGTGGTGCCCTTATAAAACTCAACGTTTAACCTACTCACGCCGGCTTGTGCCCGCCCTCAGTCGGGCATATTTGCGGAATACACCACGCCGCCGTTGACCCTGGCCATTGACCGAGCAACCCAACGTTCCTACCAGCTCCCTCCGCAGGAATGTGTTACAGTATTTGGATGTAACATACTGCAATGGATTTGTCATCCTACGTGAACAGCAGAGGGCAGTGCATCCCAAATGTGCTTTATTCCCAGATGTCCAGTAGGGGCGGATCAGACGGTTCCAACAACAAACAATACGAAAACATGATGGGAATTCAACGTAAGTAAATCACGTGTTTGTTTTACCAGGTAAAACTCACTTAACTTTAAATAAGATATACCCCCACCACACATCACCCACTGGCGATTGATCGGTGTTACCCATTTATACTGCTGGGGGGGGGCACAAGCGGCTTGGATTTGAGTAACTTCAACGTGTCAAATCAAAGCGGCGTCCTCTGGACTTCTAGTTTCACAGTGGTGGTTCACCAACACATTCCTGCGGAGGGAGCTGCTGGTAGGAACGTTGGGTTGCTCGGTCGATGGCCAGGGTCAACGGCGGCGTGGTGTATTCCGCAAATATGTGAGGGCGGGCACAAGCCGGCGTGAGTAGGTTAAACCTTGAGTTTTATAAGGGCACCACGGGGTGACCAGCCCCTCCCCACCCAGCCCCACCCCTCCCACCCCCCACCCAGCCCCACCCTCCCCACCCAGCTCCTACCTACCCAGCCCCTCCCCACCCAGCCCCTCCCTGCACGACGGACGGACACAATAATCCCCTGTGGGCTGGTGGAACCAGGAGCTTCCTACCAGTATAATCTTAAATGCATGTTATAATCTGTAGTGTGCACGGGTCCGGTGGTCCCAATTTTGGCGAGGGATTTGAATTCCCAGTCCGCTTTAGACGCGGCCTCGGTCGGTTACCCACCCACCCCCTTCCTATTTCGGCCACATTTGAATTGATAAGCAGTATAGAGCGCCGTGGCCCGCCCCAGCACTCCTTATATGGTAACATTTGAAATCGTACACCGCTTGAGCGTGCTCGCGGTGAGCCCCCCCCCCCACAAACTCCCTTATATGGCAACACGCGATGACGCAACTCGCACGGCGCCCCGCCTCTTCCACCCTCCGAGGCTCGCCTAATTGGTCAATGCGTTCACGCGCGAGCCGGAGGGCCAATCGCGAGCGCGCTTCAAAATGTCGCGCGCGTCACGTTGACCAATGAGCGAGCGCAAGGGGTGGGGAGGTGGGGGGGGGTGAGGGCGTTGTCGAGGAGACGTCAAAGACGTGAAGGTGGTGGTCGTGGCAGCATAGGAGGTGGTGGTCGTGGCTCTATAGGAGGTGTTGGCTGTGGCTGTCAAGGACGTGGCCGTGGCTATATAGGAGGTGAACGAGGCAGCCGTGACTGTCAAATCGTGCGGAGCTTGCGTCGAGAGAGAGCCGTGGAAACGGTGAACGCTGTCAAGAGAAAGCCGCTGTAAAGAGAGAGCCGTGGTGGTGGTGGTGTTGTTGGTGGTGTTCATTCAATGTCTGTGTGCTCGTTCACTCGCTCGCCGAATTGTCCGTGAGTGGGGCCACGCGTGTTAGTTCGTCTGTGTGAGTGGGGAGCGGTGGTGGAGCGGTTAGCGCCACACCGCGCTACGAATCCGGCGTGCCGGTCCTGGGCCTCCCCCTAAGTCGACTCGGCCTCAAATGAGTACCTGGGGCGGTGTGTAAACATCGCCACTGGGGGAGACAAAGGCGGTCGGGCGCGGTGCTGACCACCCACCCCCCTCGTGTGCCACGGTGCCGTCCTTCACAGGCGATGCTCCTATCTAACAGCACTTGCCTCTACAGTGTTGAGGCTATACGGGGGATCTTTGTATTTGTCTGTGTGAGATCAATTATGCGCTCATCAAAAAGGGCTGTGTGGCTGGTTGATGGGATGTGTAAAAGAAAATATTTGTATCATGTCAATGGTGTCTACTGATGTATATTGTTACTGCGATTCTCCACAACGACGATACTTGATTTGTTTTGGTGTGAGAATGCGATCGATTTGACATCCGTGCACCTAGCCTGGCACAGACGTTGTCGTGACGTCACTTACAGTGGCGAATGCCGCCTTGCTGCTTATTGTTGATTGACATTGCGATTGGTTTGGGTTAAATTGTTAAATAGTGGTCTGTGCAGTTGACTGAATATGCCGGATGGGCTACAGCAAATTCTGGACAAATGTCCCTTGTGCATGGGAATATAGCGTTGCCCCCTCGCATGCGTGGGGTTTTCTCTGGGTTGCTCCGGTTTCCTTCCACGTGTATAATTAACATTGTTAACTGGCTGAAAACATCTTAATATGTAGAGAACTGCAGAGCAGTGTTTGGCGCAGGCTCACCACCTATCAGCCTTCCAGCGTGGTCTGTGGTTCCTCAACAATTGCGAGATGCAATTTGCACGAGTAATCGCTTTATAAAATAGTTAGATTTGTTTTCTCTTCATGGACAGTGTAGCAGTCGTATGAGAGTGCAGTAGTGTGACAGGACAATTGATGAACAGCGCTAACAAAATATTCCTACATGGTTTTCATTAGAGGATAATGCAGCAACATCTGTTAAATTGTACTTGGAAATTCAAACCAATGTTCACTGCCTTCATAAAGCCGCGTGGTGAAGTATGGTCAAAAATAACTGCATGGCATGGGGAAGCCCTCCAGCAGTGTGTTGGATAGGGCCGTAAAATGTCTGCTCGAACGAGTTTATGGCTCAACTCATTTCTATGTATATACGGTTTATTTACGTGGGTCTGTGTCAGTATTTGTTGCCAATTGACAGCACAGTTTTCTAAAGGGACAATTCATTGGCGTGGACAATTGACTGGCCAAGCAATTGATGAGCGGTGCAGTTGATTTAACCATGACGGTTATTGGCCTTCGTGGTTGTGCAGGAGGATGGCGCCACTGGTGTACGTGGGTGCCGCTGTGCTGCTAGCGCTGGTGTGGCTCCGTCTCCGGGGGCTGGAGTACGTGCTGGTGCAGCACCGTTGGCTCTTTGTGTGCCTCTTTCTACTGCCACTGTCTGTGCTCTTTGATGCCTACTACTTCATCAGGTGAGCCACTGCCTGCTGACAGGTTAAACACATACCTTGATGGAGGGGGGTTAATATCAGAAGCCAATGTCCACAGCAGTGATTGGAGTGCTTGGCTTACTGTTGAAATGTTTCGAGTCGAAATACTGGTCATTATCATCATCGTCATCTATCCTGGATCCTTAAACATCATTACCACACATCACCATCCCTCGAAGTTCCTTAAAGTTGCTATCACTTTACGGGAAGTTAGCAGTGGAGACTGGCCAATTTTATAGGAATGTGGAATGGCCACCACTGACTCAGGGCCACCAGCAGAGACTGAGACTCAGACTTTGTATCAGCTGTTAAGGCCCATTGTTTTTCAAGGGTGACCACAGATCAAGACCATCAACAGAGCAAAAACTAAATATATGTACACGAATAGTGTAAATAGTGCTTGTATACAAATACAAAATTACGTAAGAAAACCTGTCAGACCTGTATAAATAAAACATAAACAGAGAGTTAAGCAAAATCACCAGAGACTTTTTGGAAAGATTTACAACTTTAAGAAACAGGACGGAATGCCAACAAGGCAGGTTTGCCTTCTATGAAAAATACTTTACAATGTGTCAAATTGACCCTTTCAGTTTGCGTTGGAAGCTCCAACCCCAGACACCTAACAAAGTGATAGGTTAACATGGGTTGGCTGGTTTACTGTATGGATGGGTTGGTAGCTAGGTGGGTGGCTGAATGACTGGATGGGTGGATTGAAGGCTGGCTGACTAGTGGCTGGTTGGGTGAACCGGCTGCTTGTCCCATTTCTCTGTATACTTATGAGCATGTCGTGTGCCTGGTGCCACCCCTTAACCCCCCTCCCAGAGCTTGGCTGGTGTTCCGCATGTGCAGCGCACCCAAGCAGCATGACCAGCGTGTTCGCGACATCCAAAAGCAGGTGCGGTTTCAAAGAGAAAACTCCAAAAGACACTTTAGACCTGAGTTTGGTCTCCCAGTGCCGGCATAAATGCTCACTCAGCCCAGGGATAGGGTCGCATGGCCATGCCGAGGTTACGTTTGGCCACCACTAGTGTAACTGTCGGTCGTTGATCAAGAACCTTTTGTGACTTTTTGGAATCGACTTTGTACATTCTTATCCTTCACCATCCCCCCCCACCCACCTCCCGATTGCACAACCGTCATTTATTATCAGAGGCAGGGTCCCTTTGGTCAAGTTGTAATAATGTGGAATGTGAGCGCAGGTATAGTTTGGTATGAAGTTGTGAGGTATATACGGCAAATATTGGGCACAGAGACAAATCTCAGGGGAAATGCTGGATGTGATAGAAGTCGGCACGACCTATTATAGCCGTGTCTCATAACTAGATGCATACACTTCACTACCAGTGGGCGCTGGAGGTCGCCATGAATGTGCGGACCTTGAATGGCTGATTATGATCCAGTTTATGTGGCCTGGCAGTGCTTATCTTTCCCGGAGTTGAACTTGAACCAAGGACTTTCACAGATAACTTTGAATGTCATCAACCTTGAAAGCGAAATCAGCACGACTGCAAACACTTTGCATCATGTAAAAGATTAACATTTTAACAACACAGACATTGAGAGTGCAGTGAGACGTTTATATTAGTGTTGTTCTTTCAAGGAAAGTTTTTGCAGTGCACGTCAAGGTTTAGTGCTGCAGGCCGTCCAGCATGAGTTTTAAACTTCGTTGTTGAGAAAACATACTAAAAGCTACCCCAAAAAATGTGTACTCACCCTGAGAGCTGGTGTTCGTTTTTCTCTGGCAGGTGCGGCAATGGCGTGCTGAGGGTGGGCAGACGTACATGTGCACGGGCCGTCCAGGTTGGCTCACCGTGTCCCTGCGTGTCGGCAAATACAAGAAGACGCACAAGAACATCATGATCAACCTCATGGACATCCTGGAAGTGGACACCAAGCGGCAGGTGGGACGGCCAATGTGCATGGGCCATTCCCTCGCAATTTATAATAAGTTCTTTATAGAGTGACTCTTTAATTGGATGTCTCATTAACAAGTACTTTTTAGCGATTTTTAAAAGGAGCGTGCAATTCGATTGATTTATTAAAGGATTTGGTGACATTTTAATTACTGGTGTGCACCTACCGCCATTTGCTCATCGCTCCGCTTGCTGACGTGAGACCGTGCTGCTCCCCTCCCCCCACTCCGCCTTGTAGATCGTGCGCGTGGAGCCGCTGGTGAACATGGGTCAGGTGACCTCACTGCTCAGCTCCATTGGTTGGACGCTGCCGGTGGTGCCAGAGCTGGATGACCTCACCGTCGGTCAGTTTATCTCGCAGGTGTTCGTGTCTTTGTGTTCCGCCATTGCGCTGATGGCCTTCTGGCCAGTTAACCACACCGTGACTTTGACGGGTGTTCACTGTTTCCTATGTAGCCAACCGTGCTAATTGCAGGTGCGGGGGAAGGACAATAAATGAAACACTAGAAGCAGTTTTAAAGAAATGAGTTTTCAATCAAGATTTTAAAAGTGCGTAGCTCCAGTGGCTTCCTAATATCCAAAGGAAGAGCGTTCCAGACGGCCACAGAAGCACATCCGAAAGCGCGCGATGCAGTGACCGTCTTTGTTCGATGGCTGATCGAAAGCCTCTGCGAGGATGACCGGAGTTCGTGTGATGGCTTATGTTCCTTCACGAGAGAAGGGCTCTGCTTTCCAGAACACTGCAGAAAGGCGCAGCTTAGTTGAGTTTTAAGTTGGTATTTTACCACCTTTATGTACGGCAATAAAGTTAACATTACAATTTATATAAAACACTGTTTATGTAAAATGTTTACGTAATATATTTTTTTATTGTCGAGTAGAGAGTGCAGACCGTATAGCCCATACCAGGTAACAAACACTCCTTTATCAATCTACGAGTTAAAGATATACCCACACCTTGTCGTCATCAAGGTTGATTGACAATACTTCATGCTAATCAGTCTAGGTTGATAAAGGGGGTGCCAAGGACTGATACAGCTAGTGGTCGCCAATGGTGTTATGTCTGGATGAGAATCCAATTCGAATCACAAGGTTCATTGCATAGCTATGAACTGTTGCACTACCACTGGCTGGAAATCAAACTCGGGTCGCTGAGTTCTTAGCTTAATGGCCAAACCACTATACCTGTGCTCCAGTACACCAGGTTTTGGATGGCATTACAAAAACAAATCTATTTTGCTATCACCCTTGTGTGGTAATCTTCTGTAAAACTTATTGCCACAGCATCATCTGGCCACAACTTTAGACACTCACACTGCCACCGCTGTGTGTGTGCCTTCGTGTGCGACCACAGGCGGGCTCATCATGGGCACAGGCATCGAGACATCTTCGCACATCTACGGCCTCTTCCAGCACATCTGCGTGTCCTTCGAGCTGGTGCTCGCCGACGGCAGCCTCGTGCGCTGCTCCAAGGTGACGAGCGCACGGCTGCATGAGTGAGCAGATGTGGGGGGGCCGGAGGGCAGGTGTCGGGTGTGCGAGTGGCAGGCGGTGTGACCTCAAAGCGGGGTGTCTCTGCACCGTACATTAATACCTAAAGGGACCGTTATTCCATGGAGTAATAGTGCTGTCTTGTGTGCGTTTGTGTGTGTGAAAGAGGTCATCACTGTCCATAAAATATATTTACTCGGTGAATTTGTTTTGTATAGAAATGCCGAACAACAATCGGTATAACCCAAAACCACATCGGAGAGCTTTTCTCACTTTAGTTCTTTCGGCAGTCTGGGTAACGACCGCTGCTCACCACCGCTGCCTTGTTTACTCCCCCAGACGGAGAACTCGGATCTGTTTTACGCAGTGCCGTGGTCGTACGGGACACTGGGCTTCCTGGTGGCGGCGGAGGTGCGCATCGTGCCTGCGCGCCACTACGTGAAGCTGCGTTACACGCCCGTGCGCGGCCTCGACGCCATCTGCTCCACGTTCCAGCACGAGTGCACACGGCCAGACCCTGCCACCTTCGTGGAGGGCCTCATGTACGGCCGAAATGAGGCCGTCATCATGACAGGAGAGCTCACCGACACAGCCGAGCCCGACAAGGTTTGGCACTGCCCCACTCGTGTTATTCAACTTGCCCAGAAACTCCACAACACCTTGATATTGTCTGCACTATATTTTTCTCTTTCGTTCCATCTCCCTTACAATATTACTCTCGGACCCTGCCCACACCTTCGCAGATCAACAACATCGGCTACTACTGGAAGCCGTGGTTCTTCAAGCACGTGGAGGGATTCCTGCACAAGAGCGGTCCACCCTGCGTCGAGTACATCCCCCTTCGCCACTACCACCACCGCCACACACGCAGCATCTTCTGGGAGCTGCAGGCAGGCAGTGCATTAGTGGACACGTCCTGGCGTCCATTGGCCACATGACCCTCTTTTATTCGATGACAACTGACCCTCACCCACAAAGAGCCAACCGAGCACAGCTCAGAATACACCATAACCACAGCCGCGGCACTGATATCCCACAACGAGCGTGTGTTGTCGGTATCGCTTGTCTGGCATGATTAACCCTGCCCCTTCCACTGTGGCCTCTCGTGAGGCCTCAGTTTTACGGATTTGGTTTTGGCTTACCTCAAGAAATAGCCTGTGGAAAAGCATCCATACCGTAATGGTTGCGTGCTGGCACGGCTCAGATGTGTTATTGTAAAAGGGTTATTGGTGTCCAGGCATTAGCCTTGCACATCAAGTGACACGAGATGCAGTTGGAAGCAGGTTCACTAAACGTCAGGCGTTCCTGTGTGCTCCACGCTTATGACTAAATAAGCAACGAGATAGTTACTTTAAGACACTATACAAATATTAATTTTATTATACATACTATGTAGCTCTTTAAAAAGTGATCGTTTATCTGTGATAATCGACCAATTGATATTTTAAAGCCATTTGACTTTTTTCCAGCGCAAGTTTGGAAGACGATACTTTTGTGTGCCTTTTTCTCAAATGATATCTTGCCTGGCATTCCCACAGAGTTGTTCCCTTTTGCTCCACAGGACATCATTCCATTCGGGAACCACCCCGTGTTCCGCATGCTCCTGGGCTGGATGGTACCGCCCAAGATCGCGCTGCTGAAGCTGACGCAGGGCGAGGTGGTGCGCAAGCTCTACGAGCAGCACCACGTGGTGCAGGACATGCTGGTGCCCATGCATACCCTGCAGAAGTCCCTCACCTGCTTCCACGACGAGATTAACGTCAGTTTGCCTGCACCTCTCCCACACCGTGCGCATTTAAACCCAGAAAATCGTTTATTTGTACTGACTTACATAATTTTATTGGCCAAAAATAAGAGTGCTAGATGTGACCGTATGATCACATTTGATTAAAATGGGTCAATGAAAGATTGAACACAATAACAATTATTGTTTAATTGTACTGACTTACCTATTTTTATTGGCCGACTTATTGGATATAATAAGACTACAAGGTTAAAAGGGGGTTAAAGAAATATGGAACACAAAAAAACAATAAACGCCTACCTTGTAGATGCATTATCTTGAATATGTTATTATGAAAATTAACTGTTTATGCTACTGGTAATATACAGCAATCATCCGATGTGAATTCTGGGATATCTGACAAGTGTAAATGAGAATAATGTATAGTTATGGTCAAACTTACGATATGTTTAATACACATCACTAGAATGCTATGATTGAGCACCTGACCCCAATTTTTGAGATTTGTTTTCATCAATGAAGCTTCAAACTCATGTTGGATAGCCCGAGACATAGCATCCAAACATATCTACAATGTTTTTTTCGTGCTGCTTTTTCCCCTCAATGGGTACTATGTCTCCCATTATCTCAGGTCTCCTGATAACTTAACGCACACACAACTCGTCCCTAACCACCCCCTCTATATGACCCTTCCCCTACCCACCGTGCAGCTGTACCCGCTGTGGCTGTGCCCATTCCGCCTGCCCAGTGTGCCAGGCATGGTGCACCCCAAGTCTGACCAGGAGGAGATGTACGTGGACATTGGTGCGTATGGGGAGCCCAAGATGAAGGGGTACACTGCCGGCACCACGACCCGTCGTCTGGAGCAGTTTGTGCGTGACCAGCATGGGTGAGAGCACATCCCCCCCTGCCTCATGCGAGCATGCGGGAGTTGCGTGCTTTGGTATCGTGTAATAAAATAAGAAACTCACTTTCACAGTGGAATTAAACCATAGTTCATGTACGAATCCAACAGATGGCACTCTTAATTGAAGAAAATGTTAATTCAGTGTTAATGCCATGCTTAATTAAGTGTAAGCTTTGCATTTATAAATGGGTCCCGTGCAAAACAATGCCACCCAGTTTTCTTAAAAAAAAAGGCTGCTTGCCATGTTTATTAAATGACACCTTCATCCCACACAGGTTCCAGATGCTCTATGCCGATTCCTACATGAGCCGGGAGGAATTCTGGAACATGTTCGACCCAACGCTCTACCAGAAGATGCGCAAGCAGTACGGCTGTGAGGGTGCCTTCCCGGAGGTCTACGATAAGATTTGCAAGGCAGCCAGGCACTAGGAGTGTTGCTAGATGGTGCAGTTGAGTGGTCGGGGTGGACCAGAGACAGGGAGGTGGAAAATATGGCTTGCGTTGCAGGAATACTTTGGGGCGTCTTGAGTTTCTATACATTTACTTGTGTTTAAAAGGGATAAGTAATATTTTAACTACTTAAGGACCTTTGGTGATCTAAGATTATTGCTGTGATATTTAAGATGAACTAAGTCACACTGGTTTGGATAGTGTTAATATCGACGTTAGCAATGACTGGGACTTTGCTGGATGTGAAATGCTTCAGCAGGGGCTTCATGATGCATGACGAGTCCAGAAGATAAATAAGTGATGAGGTTTGATGACTCCAGTAAGAACTGGGTCCAAATTGTGTTCGTGTAAATTATTGTTTAATGTTCTGGGGAGAGAATGACCATTGAAATGTTTGTAAAGTGCTCGACCGCCTGTTATTGCTGCTTTAGCAGTTCAACTGCATCTGCGCGTTCATGTTGTGCCGCTCTTAAGCTACGTTGACACTTGAATGAGATGTGCAGTTACTGGAGACCATATTCCCCTCGATTGATGCTGTTCTCGTACTTTTTTTCTGAACGTCACCTTCCATACTTAAATGTTTATGCATCAGGGGCTTTACTGCGGGTTTAATGTTACAGGTGGTGTGTAAATAATTGAATTCAGTAAATTGGGTGTGCATTATTAAATAACCTTGTACCAAAGTTATTCCAACCAAACTTTGTTTGAAAAAAATGCCTTCCCCTATTTTATTTATAAAGCCATTTGAGGCTTTCATTACAGCCTCTAAAGTTATTAGAAAAGTGCACTCTCATTGTCGGTTTTCACTATGCCTTCATTTGTGTGATGTGAAAATGTAATTGTGGTTTAATAAATGTTTTGAGTGACTTTTCCCTTTGTCATTGTTACTGTAGTAGTGTAAAGGAAAAACATAACTGCATTGTAATATAATATGCAACCCGTTGCCAACCACGACTGGATGAGAGCCTCCCTACGCCATGCGTTTTGAGGGTTGTTTAACCATATTTAACAACATTGTTCATTGCATTGGAAGTGGAGAGTAAAGGCATGGGAACATGAATACAGCATAATTGAGTTTCTGCACTATCTACAAAATAACTCAGTATTATCAGCCAGAATATATACAGACATTCGTTAAAATTGTTTAAAAGAATGACAACCTATCAACTCTGCTGTTTGGTCAACATTGGGCAAAACGTTTCCTTATTTTGTATTAAAAACAAATTTCTTAATTGTATTCAGCCAAAAAAAAATTGTGGAATGTTACTACTTTGATCCAAAAACACGTGATTGAATAAACTTTTACTGGTAGGAACGAAGCGAACCAGCCTGCAATAGATTATATCGTCCGTCCGTCCGTCCGTCCGATGTCCGATTAGGTGTAGCAACATCGCCCCCTACTGCAAACACTTGGCAGGACCCTACAAAAACATTTAGACTCAGTGAGACTTTCCTGGCTAAACAAGTGTAATAATACATTGTTTATATTCTTTGGTTATTCGTTCCTACCAGCCCACCCCGCAGGGACCTGTTATCGTCCTTTTCTTCAATCTACTGCAGTGGTTCGTGCATAGCACTGGAACCGGATGACGCGAGTACGATTCCCAACCAAAGCTCTTAGATCGGTGGGGTATCTTTGGACACCATCCTTTACCAATCCGCACGAGCAGTCAATAATGGCAAAACGTCAATGACCGATACGGCATGGGGAGGGGCCTTCACCCACAGCAGGGATCTTGACAAAAGGTGTTTATTCAAATACTGTAAACGAATGTATAATTTTATTTGTTAATTTTGTGACTATCCATTCAGTGAGCATCAGACACCCCAACAGAGCCACGGAGTTGCTTGTGGGCCATGCGGTCTTACGTAGCAGTGGCAGCACTACCGATACTTCACCGCCTCTGCTTTTTGTAAACTCCCACACTCGATTTGGCAAACTAATGCGGCAATGACTACTTCATGCATCATCGCCTACATAGAATATCTTAGCCTAAAACGCCACGAAATAACAAGAAATGAAGTGACTGGCAAGAGCCCTGAAATTGCAGTGTTTGGGTTCAACAGCTGCCCCGAAATGTGTTAAATTTGAGCACAGCAGCACCGGAGGCCACCGTGTGGCCAATTGTGGTAACACGCCGGTGGGATTGCAGAGAAAAGAGTTACATGTGGTGCGGAGAACACAAGCTGATATTTCTTTAAAATGTGGACTCGGGCAGAAAACAAAAGATGAGAGCAGATGGCCAAGACTGGTGACAAACTGGCAGAAAAAGAAAACACCAAATGACTCCTACGTGGTTATATGAATCGCACGCATACAGGAGCGCGGTGGATTGTGGCATCAGAACTCCACGCAATGAAGTTGGGAGGTCTTGACCCAACCGATCATGGCTGACGGATTTCGTTTTTAAGTTGTTTGCCGAGCATAATTCTGTATCCCAGCGAGGCGTTTACTGTGCATTATTTCATCTCGTGAACAGACATTGGATGACGATTCAGTATTTAGTAACCATCATGACCAGTATTTACCCCCTCTCTTCCCCACTAACTTATGGCACACAATTTTGCACAAAATTAAAAGCAGAATGCATGGTTGAAACTTAAGGTATTTATTTAAACCAGTTATAAAACAGAAATCAATGTATATTGAGTTACATACAGTAAGCAAAATGAGCCTTCGTCACAAAGCGTAAACAGGATAGGGAAGGACTTTCTAACACAAGCTACTTCAAACAGCAAATCCCCAAGAAGCTTGCAACGTCTCAAATGTTGAGGTACACCCATCAAATTTAGCAAATGTTAAACAAGTACAGTGTGAAACGATCTTCCACATTTGGTAATTACGTTTAAAATCGTGTTTTTAATAGTTCTTGGCTTGCTTTTTTAATCTGTCGAGGCAGTGGGCACAAAATACCAAGATAAAATTCAACTGTTGGTTCATCTTCTACTTTCAATGCATCTCACAACCAGTTAAAATATTGCCGGGGCCATCTTTAACCATCTGATACACATTTTCAAGGGACCTTGTTACCACAGAAAATGCCACACTGGTCGTGACAATTGAAGGATATGAGGTAACTGGAATGCATCCTCTGGTAAAAATGGCATCATTGTAACATCATACAATGGCAAGGTATGGGAGACACCGAAAAGTGATACTTTCATTTTTCAAAAACATCCATTAACATGCAAATCAACTTATGTTGGCAGTGTTTCTTAGAATACTTTAAACTATTACCTCATTAGTTGTACTAAATATAATACACTTCCCAATTTTACATGTAATAAGAATGCAACCCTCATTTGAATATCTTGCCACCTCAAATGAATTTTTTTACAGCAACAGTGCTGTCGCATAAAAACTAGGTAAAGTTTATTTGACAACTTCCAGAAAGAATTGAAAGTTATCACAACTGGTAGAATGAAAGGCAGTTTGATTGGCAGTATATGTGCTGATGTTTTAATCCATCATAAAATCTTCTCCCCTATAGGCTGAGGTAGCAGATTTCCGTGTTTGTGATACCTACAATATAGAACTTCTTTCGCACCGTACGTAGCCAACCGTGCTAATCAGAGGTGCGGGGAAATTGGAAGTGTTGTGGCTAAAACTGTTAATAAATTATACCAAAAATCTTTGTTCAATTTTCCAACATGGTATTAAAAGGATATCTATTATATTGAACATTATGACAACATTAAGCGTAATTTATACTATTCTGTATCCAAGGGAAAAATGGTTTCTCCAATTATTAACTTTAATAAAAGAGCATGTATTCAAGAGTTTGGTAATCAATAGAAAGCACGAGTAGTTTCAACTTTACGAAATGCAATTCACATATTATAGTTACATGACAGTAATCCCCCTAATAATATGCTTTTGATAATTCTGAATGCATTCTTGCCAAAGTAGGAATATATCCAATTGCTTTGTAGGAACACATTCAAATTATTTGCTCAGCCAGCAGTGTAAATGGAATATGAAAATAGCATTCTGGAAAACACTGAAAGTTTTAATAGCAAACGTCAATACCTTTATGGTAGAAAATTCAGCCATGAATAGTTGATACTAAAATGTTATCTACCGTCTTTATACAATGCATTAAAAACAACCAAGTTTGTAGCATATTAACACGGTCTGATCTGCTGAAGAGAAATACAAACATGCTTAAAACAGACATGGCAAAACAAATAAAAGCCTTATTTAAACATTTCCATCACATATACGCACATCGTAAAACATATTTTATCTCTATTGAAATTAGTATAGGCACACTTATTGCATGTTTTCATGGCATTGTGCATCAGAGGTTTATCATCCCAACAAACCCCTAAACCTGCAGCAGATAGTAATAAATATGCCATTAAGGACATGGTCGCACGATTTTGCTGGTTTGGAATCAGATGCAATTCACTGCTCGAGTGTTGGAAGGAAGCCTACTGAAAAGCTTATAAAAACCAACACACAAGCACCTCCCATAGTGCAGCACTGTGCTGGCTTCATGCCTTTCGTTTCAATAGAGTAGGGGAAGGCACATTAAAACGAACAGTCAAAAAGCCAGCAACAGTAGAAGCTGAAGGATATCACTATTGTCTTTTGCAAAGTTTCTCACCCAGACTCCTCACTCACACTAAGTTAAGCTATTTTTCCTTCAATTTTACCTGGTGTCATTTAGGTAAGAAAATATGACCTATTAAGTGGTCCAGCTGGTTTCTTGTTCGCATTTCGCGTAGAAAAAGATTAAACTCCGGTAACCTAAGCAGAATTGATCAATTTCTAAAGAGCTGTGTAGCACAGAAATATTTAAAGCTAAACAATTTAAAGGATTCCAGTGTGATTGGGTTTTAAATTAAGAACTGCTTTCACATCTACACAAATGTAAAATCATGGCTTTGGCATCAACTAACCTGGGACACCTAAATTGTGCCGAACGACAAAATTGTAGAAATATATTGAATGATCGGTCCTACAAATTGTTTATCAAATATATACAACCTATTTGAAAAGTTTCGCATATTTAGGTAGATCTGTTAAATTTCCTTTCTATATGTATATGCAAAAACCACCATTCAGCGGTGGTAAAGAAATAAAACAATTTTGGGTTACAATTGGGCAAAATGCTTAGTATCTCACAAATGTGGAGAAGAACAAAAAAAAACAATGTCTGGTTCTCTCCACCTCTCACGCAACAATCAAACAGTAACTGGCCGAAAGACGAATGCCGATCCACCTGTGAGTACAATAAGGAATCCAGTAAGCCCGGCATGGTCTGTGTAAGATTATATGAGAAATCACCGACCACTGCCATAGCCAGGGAAGAGCTGATTGAGAAGGGTTTGCAGCTTCTGGTTGATCGCCATGCTGTTGGACTTGCCCAGCTCGAGACGACAAGCTGGACAGGTGTACACCTGAGCTTTGAACGAGCGCTGCAGGCAGCTCTGTGGATACAAAGAACGGTGGCACAATGAGAGGCACGTCACACTTTGTACATAAATACTATACCATGTCTCAAAATGCCATTTTCTTATGAGGGGTTACCTTAGACAGACAGCATGCATTCATTATTTATTCTGAGCCCACAAGTGACATTTTTATGGTTAGACAATTACTGATTTAAAGCTTTTGTGACTGCAGGGATTCATATTCTTGGTTCTTTCGGTAAAGTCACGTAGAAGGGAAACAATAAAATAAATATTATTTTTGTATTATTTTATTATTTTCCCTTCTACATTACTTTACCGAAAGAACCAAGAATAGACAATTACTGTCGCCAAAATTCTGCTATTTTGTATCAACTTACATATTTGAAATACGAATTCATATTGATTTGGCCTAGTGCTTGCCACAACGACAAAACTCACTTTGCAGACATTATGGTGGCACTCTGTGGTGACTGGCTGCCACACCAATTCTTGGCAGCAAATGCACAGACACAGCTCTTCAAGCTTTGACAGGAACTTCTGCAATGACAAACAGCACAATCCACAGAATGTAAAGCTTGCACTTACCATCTACAAATTCATACGCTTCAATATACACCTTCATTTAACACAAACAGGGAAAATGATTCATAACTGTGAACACATTGATCCTCATACCTCAACTTTGTAGACTTCATGAAATACATAATTGCCAAAAGATAATTAAATTGTATTTAGTACCAGCCAATAGATGTGGTGTTGAGAAGAAAAAAAAAGTTAAAATGGGCAGGACACACTCACTACAGAGTGGATACCGAGGCAAGGCAAAATAAAGAGGAAGACAGTGGAAGAGAAAACAAGTTTAAATGAAAACATATTGGGAGGTCACTACACTGCACATAACTGAGGATGGAATGGTAAAACTTTGAGGGCAGCCTCAAGAAAGCAATTGGAAGTTACAAACTCACAAATTAAAGTGCAGGCCTTTTTCTATGTCAGAGCCATCTATGCGCCACTCACCGTGCCCTCTGAAAGAGATTCCATGGCTTCATCCCACAGCTTCTTGTTCTGGGAATCTTCCTTGATTAGTTTCCTCTGCTCACTTGACAGTTTATATGCCTCAACCTTTGCCTTTTTCGGTGTCACTTTGGGGCTTTTGGTTGGAGTCTCAACATCGCCTGGCGCACAGCGGGAAAAACACGTCAAGCGTAAGTATTGTGTACAACTGTAGTCATGCAATTGGCGTGTATGCTATGAAGTATGCGTGTATTGTTCAGTGGAAAAAGCAAGACAGCACACGTACTTTTTAGTGATCGCTTGCGCTTGCTGGTGCCACAAGCGGGTACGGGCGTAGGAGGTGGGGATAACTCTTCTTCCTCGTCACTCTCTTCATTATTGGCATGCTCCTTATTGGCCTTGGCTTCCAAATACCCTTCTGGATACTGCTCACAACACACAAAAGCATTGTGATCACCAGTCGACATTTGTGCTTGAATTGGTCTATCATTAAGTACAATGCAGAGTATCAAAAATGCACAGTAATTTTAACGAATTACTTGACGCTATAAAAGTTATACAAGTAAATGTTTAAACAAATATTTGTACAAAAGAGTACACACCTTTAACACAAATTACCAGAAAGAAAATGCCTCACAGCCACTTAATTGATTGTGAATGTAAACGGTAAAGCATTTGAATAAAGAAACACACCTGCATCGTGAGACCAAGCATCTTGCAGCGTTCCTTGCCATCTTTAGTCCAGGGCGCAGGCTCTTCATCATCCCTCCTCAACAGATAGCGCCAAACCAGGAACCCGGACTTTCCTTTCTCTGGCCAATACTTCACGACCTGTGTTCAGCAATACAAACCCAAGCAGACACTGTTACAATCGTACCGTACAACATGCAACGATCATTCATTTCATGTCCATCATATCAAATTAGCCAGATCAATGACGATGCATTTGTCAAGAAAAACAGCGAGATTGAGGTCGTCGATGGCTTTGAAGAAGCTTGCCTTGTATATGCCGTCGTAGCGGTTGCCTTCCTCGGGTGCAAACTTGCTATGCTTGCGGCCTTTGGCACTGCGCACCACTCGAACCGGCTTACCGGCACGCCAGTCCTTTGCGTCCGCTCCAACTTTGTCATTCAGTGCTGCTTTACAATTAAGTGCTAAAGCCCTGCAATGGAGTTTTTGTATTAATACGATGACAAAATCACTTTTAAACATTTTTGATGGCATGTAAATGGATTTTCTTCATATGTATGTTGTACTCCACAAACCTGTTCATCTTTGCAAGCTTCTGGTCACACGACTGCTCGGCAGTGCGTTTGTTCCCAGACAGATCACGTCCGCCACTTCCCGTGTAAGTGAATTCAGTGCCACGGTCCTTGAAACGGAGGGAGAAAGAAGTTCAATCGCAGCTCATCACAGATTGCTTCCTTGCAATGTATCCATTATTGGAATGACAGCACGAAGACAATTCAAGTTCAAGTTCATTTAGTAGGTATAGCCCTGTGGAGCCATTCGGCTCTTGAATCGGGTGCAACCGCAACAAACAAAAAACATAACAATTACCACGTCATCCTCGTAGCCACCAGCCAGTACTAGAGAGTAGGAGCCATCCGTGCTGCGGCCATGGATTCCGGCCACGTGAGGCCTGTGCACACCCGATTCGCTCACCTGCCAAAACAACAATCTTAGGGTTAGCTATGTACGGTTGCGAAGGAAATTCAACATACATTGGAGGAAGCCAATTTAAACAATCTTGGAAAATTGAGAACATATTTTTTATTGTATTAAAATAAGTTATTCTGCAAAGATTTAAGCCAGGGGTTCAAGGTTAAATTCTTAAATAACACAGAAAAGTTTACTTATAGATGGCACAAATTGCAACCATGGGCACGGTCGTCCCACCGAGTCTTGCATGTCACATGACAACTAAAATGTATTATATGCCTACATTCACCTATTCCATCTGCTGATTTATCAATATTTGCACAAAATTTTTTAATTGGTTTATGGTTAAATACTGTACCTGCACCCTGAACTTCCACAAGGAGCCCACTGGGACCCCGGGGATCGGGCCGTGGTGGTTAGACGGCACGATGGTACACTCCTTGGTCCGGCCCACACATGCCATGCCCTGGAGATAAAGCAGTCCATTCTTTAACTCCTGCCACTTCATTAATATTACAATTATGTAAAAAAAATAGCCATCAATCGGTTTTTCTTACACGTTAGGTTCACTGATGGATAAAGGGCTGAAAATGTAGAAATATCTCGATTCTTAAATGTTTTGTTCTTATTGTATATTTTACATAATTGAAGCACATTTACAAAGGTTGTTAGAATAGTAAATCAGCTGCTTTTAATGGATATTTAGTGCTACATGTTGGCCTCTTTCAATACATTCTATCAGTTATTTCAACAGAGAACCAGATGTGTGTGTAGGTTTCACATTTTGTCCTATATTATCATTTCAATAGGCTTGTATCAGTGTGAAATGTAGAAGATACCTTCCCCCAATCTCGTGCACAGTTGGATGTGGCAGATGGCATCTTGGCCTTTTTCTTGCTCTCTTTTAGCATCTCACCTGCTCGGACAACCTCGCCATCGTCTAGCTTACAACCAGGACAGTACCTGTTGGTATGAAATGGTTCACAAAATATATTAGCCGCTTGCTTATATAGCCTGTGGAGTGAGACTGTAACTAAACTATATTTTTTAAGAGTGCAACATTTTGCGTTGTCAGTACACTGTATGCAAATGTTAATTAATGCAAAAGTAAAACAATTATAGGCCTTGATTTGAAGCTTTCGTGACTGCAGGAATCCATACTCTTTGGTTCTTTACCGAAAGAACCAAAGAGTATAATTATAGACCTGTTCTTGTTGACTTACCAGTCTTCATCATCTTTGGGAATATGACGAAGAGGTGGGTTAAGGCAATATATGTGGAACGCCATGTTGCATTCGTCGCACATCAGCTGCTTGTCAGGATCTTGCTTGCCGCCACATATGTGGCAAGCACAGTGCCTGCAATCTTTGTTTGGATCATCCTTGCACACCTTGCATTCTGGACCAGTCTGCCCTGCACCCACAATCGCAAAGTTCAATTGTCAACATTCATGATATGCAACCCAATGAAAGCAGTAACTTTAACTTGAAATTACTATGCATTAACGTTTAGGTACATTAAACTCACTATTATTTCCAGTGATTTTTCACATTGAATAAGTGTGAGAGCTCCCACTCAAAAAAATAATAATTTTAAACAAATAGCAAGAAACAATTAATATCCAATAGTGATTTATTACGTTTCACGGGGCTGTTGCTGGTGATCTCAGTAGCTTTTCCAGGCTCTTCAATCTTGTACACTTCATCCACAAACCGTATCTTGCAGTCTGTCAGAGCCTCAGCACCATCTCTAAGAATGGCAAAAATACACACGTTTGAATATCAACATTATTTTAATGGAAAAAGAGTTCCCACAATTATACCTACACCCAAAACAGAAAATAACACTCAGGCACAAGCAACTACCAAAAGCCTACAGTGAAAATGTTTTCATTACATCAACTTTTACACTAGATGGCAGCATGCTACACTAAAAATAGTATTGGAGTGTAAAACAAAATACGGTATATCGGCAATCACTTCCTAGGGCTGTTGTTGCACTTGCCAACCTTGTGGAACGATGACAACATAACGGGCAACTAATCACCATGAAAAGCAAACCAAAACTTATGCAGCGCCGCCCAAATTTACATTTTCAACTAAACAATGTTTTCGGTTATTTTTTTGGTCACTTAGACACGAATGCAATACCCAGATGTTCTTCTGTAACGTTGCAATACTCTAACAAACTGCCCAGAAGCAATCATTCTATGTTTGTATTTCAGACTCATTTCCCTCCATAAGGGTTGAAAGTAGTGGTGCGTTTAAGATTACAGGAATTTTAAAAGCAGTGGATAATAATTCATGAAGGTACCGAATAACAAGCTGCACTGGCCGCTTTCCCTGCTCTTGGCAGAATTAAATAGAACATGTATAATTCATTAGGGGACATTTTGTTCCCATAAAAATTGTGGACCAAATTATTAAAAATAAAGTAGTCTTAACAGAACCGCAGTAATGACCTCACTGTGACCCAACTACCACCAGCCATCGGAGCATTGCCCTTAGTATCTCATGAGACTGCAGTGGGTAGTTTCACCGAGTTATGTAGTAAACATTCTAATTGCAGCACACCACATCAAAGGAAACGTCCAAGTTAATTAGATGTTTTTCATGACCGCTGCATTCCAAACCACTGAAGTTCCAGTTTTTTGTCTGTGAAGAATGGGGCAGTCGTTTTGACCACCCAAGCCAGAGACATGCATCAAATCTTAATGCTAATTAATTGTTTGCAATGTGGGAACAAATGCAGAAATATGTAGCGAGTCTGTTTTTCAGTGTACAACTTGTGAAAATGCACCGACAACCTGTGTGGTCCGAGCACTCATAAAAACACATTCCAAGAGTAGACCCTTATAACACACTGGCAAAAGGCATTTGGCATTGTATTAATTTTCCATTTTCTGGCAACAGGTAGCTCAAATACTGCCAGGCTTTGTGTGAAAGAAACTATTTGGCTAGCTGCCTGCTCTGCATTATTTTAGCAACATCACAAATTCAGATACTTCAGCAAAACATTTAAATCATCCCGTTTCCCAAGAAAGTAGTTTTAGCATCGTCTTTGAAGTGTTTTGGCTCCGCAATGTTTGACGTGAGTACAGCGAGAATATATCTGGAAATACCTTATTTTAATCATCTTGTTAATAAAGTAGATAACAAAAAGATAAAGAAGCTGTTCGCACAAATGCACCTATAAGCCTTTCTACAATGTACTGCTATGGTTTGCTTGGAATGTCTAGTGGCAATTTTACTTCAGCAAGAGTGCATATCATCATATGCTACACCGCATTTCAAAACTGATTAGACAGTAAGTAAAAAGGGCACTTGCATTCTCACTCACCCAATAATGACCAGGGCTAAGAGCTCCCGCAGGGTACGGGTTTCACGTTTTCGCTGGATCTGCGCATCATACCAAAAGCCACGCTCAGTAGGCTCATCTGGGTTAAAGTTGACCATGACTACGTCTCCAATGGCCAAATCCTGCCAAGGCACTAGCGTGCGTGCCCGTGGCCGAATGTAGGGCCCTTCACACACCCGCACAACGCCATATTCAGGGTAGCTGTGCACACAAACACACGCACACAAACACACTTTAGACATGCATCACTGTCTGCATCTAAGATATTTCCAAACATGGATCCAATTTTCACACAAGTCTCTGGAATACCAACTTGACCATACGTTTCCAGATGGGTGTTTAGGGACATCATAAGAAGCATGACTAACTTGTCATACTTTGAACTTAATACAGGCATACCTTTAATAAAGCTGTTTCGTTATAACGCTCTTTTGTCCTCGAGGAAAAGTCCCGCGCAGATCAGCCCATATATGGAAGTAGGCGTGGTATTGCCCTAGGGGCACGTCTTTGCCCATGTATTGGAACCTGAATCGAGGTGTCTATTGTAGCGATTCTGCTCATAGTCCATCCAATTAGAGTAGATTAATTGGCGATCCATGGGCAAAATCCCATTTAGTATAGCTTCCTGTGGAATGTGTGTTTATGGCAAACCGGTGGTTATTCTTACGGGAGCTCCAACCAAATCCACTGGCGAGTACATAATTTCTTGTATTTTTTATGTAATTTTCACCAAGTCATTATTTGTATTTATGAAATGCTTTCAAACATTTATCATGTGTACACTATCATTAAGGCTATTACTGATACCCCAATGAAGCCCTCATATCGCTCATAGGTCAAAAAAGCACTGTCGTAACACATCTCAATTGGAACCATGTTATGACCCTCCTATAGCACTGTTTCGTATCATGCTCCACTTAACAAGAATGCATCCTGAGCGGTATAAGAGGTATGCCTGTACAGCATTAAATAGTTTTGTCTTTGAAAACCAACATTATTGTAACACAGCACAGTGGCCAAATTAACTTCATGGCAAGTTTCCATAATGAATCGTATGTAAAAAGGCTGTCACGTGAAAAAAATGGGGGGAAAATAACTTTGAAATTATCAAGTGTACAAGGGATGCTGCCAAGAAAATATAACATCAATTTACAAACACTGACCATCATCTTCAAGATCAAATACTGAACAAGTAGCAATTTTTTATATTCTCACCATAATTAAAACCAACAGTTTGCATTTATTTGAACGATAAAAAAAACAGTGAGGAGTCATGGCACACAGCAACCCTACAAAACTTACTCATCATATTTTACGTGGTAAAAAATATCGTTGCAGGTTGACGATCTCGCTGAAGCCGAATGGTCTTGAGAAGTGCTCTCATCAGTGCATTGAGGTTTTGTTGACGATGACATTGCCTGATCATCACTCGGCACATCTCCTTCCCCTGAACCCCGAGTTACACCTACAACCTCTGCCTCAAACCAGGCCCCAGTGTTGGAGTCTCGGACATCCACCATCTCATTAATCTGGATCGCACACAATGGGATAAGATAAAATAAAATTAGTAGTCAATTTATGTATGTAAGCAATCACGAATAAAAATCTAAGGATTGTAAATGCAAGTTAAACATCTGCACGACGCATTACTATGAACAAGTGAAGCAAACCAGCTGCAAATCAAGTCTCACCTTGTATGTGCCAAAGCCAGGGTTGAGGACGGCCTGTGTAGATGTTCCTGGAATGGCAGGCTCAGCATCGAGTGGTGGCTCTCCACTGTTGGAGTTTTTGTCTGAGTCGCCCTGAGAAGAGCCACAACCCGAGTCTGTGTCGGACAGCTCGCCCCCATCGCGTCCGTACTTAGCTGGTTGGTTTGAAGGGGCCACAATGGTAACGGCACTCTCAGTCACTGCTGTGCTGGAAGTCTGCCGGACCAGGAGTTGTACAATCTCGTTCAGACCCACGCTGTAGTCAAAAAGGCTGTGTCCATTCTCCATCTATAGAAACACACCATATATTCGCAAATTTAGTATAGGGAAAAATGGGATTCTTATTATACTTGAACTCGTTTTACTTTATGCAATGTCCAATCATATTTAACACAATGAAAGACAAAGCTCCCTAAAAAAATTCCAGTTAACGTCGATGCACTTAAAACATCCAATAATAATGCAAACAGTGTTTTCTTCTACAAAAGAATGTTTGGTAATGGACATGAAACTGATTCAGTCTTAAAAGAATGCAAAGTAAACAATACACGTTTGCAAAAATACTGTACTAAAAAATGTGTTGGTTAAACTGTATAGCAAGAGCACACCAAATACTGGGAGCAAAGAGTATATCATTTTCTATTTTTCCTTTGCATTCCCTGTGCATGGACAAACAAGTTCACAGACGTGCATCATATCCTCCTGGACACCCCGAATACTGTTATAGCCAGGACATTCCATGCCTCCAAGTCATTCATCCATTCCAGACCGCCTATACTTCCTGTTGTGTTCAAACACCTACTTCTATGTTCACTTGAAACACACAGGAACATCTGTACTGGAATTAAAAGTTATCGGTAATCAAAATATATTTCCTGAATATCCTGAAGCCATAAGATGATAGTTTGCAAAATACGACACACATAAGGCTACATGAGTCAATGGCAGAGCCAGGATTTTCAGGTAGGGGGGGGGGGCAACCCTTCCAGCAATGAAAAATGATAGGAGTTTTTAGTAAGGACTTGTCCCTTGCTCTTTATTCGACACGTGTGCGGCGATGGCGCAGCCATCGATCGAGGGTCGAATTAGAACCGCGCTGTGTGATCGGCATCGTGCTCGCTGAAGGAATGCCTTCAGGGAAGTCGTGCACTGTATACGCAACTACGCACAATTCTGCGAGTCACTTATAACTGCTTTTGCCGTTAGTTATTGCCAATTATGGACTCAGACTATTGTCCTATCATCTCTAGAGTCCCTGGCACATAATAATATGCTACAGTGGCAGTCGCAAAATGCCGATTTATTACTAATAAACCCCAATTATCTGATCGAAATTAGGGACTTCGATCGGATTATTGGGGGGGCAACGTGCCACCCCACCCCCCCACTGGCTCCGCCAGTGTACATGACCATTCAGTATATATCCACAATTGGGTTATTTTAGTTGTGGAGTGGAAATATCAATACTAACCCATCATAGAAAAAATTGCCCACAATGGATTTGTGCAGGATAGCGGGTACAAATTCCAGGACTATCCCCACCAACATGAAAATCTACACAGGGGATTTTGTTTTAAAATGTGCTCGTCAGTGGTTTCTCGGATCACACAACACAAAAAATTGCACATGTAAGAAAAAATAAGTTCATAAGTACGTAACCAGCAAACATTCAAGCCTGAGAAAAATTGGTACCATGCAATCTTGTAAAATGTGACAAAATTCATCACAAATAACAATTTGTATTTGCCACAAAAAATATCAACCTAAAAGTTACCTTTAAGATTAATTGTGTTACAACAAAGCCTCATGTGATAATTACATAATCTAAATCGGCAAAACATTTTAATGAACGATGAAAATATTATTTAAAAAATGTATTGTTCAGTTGCAGAACAAATATAAACAATTATGGCAAAGTGCCTCAGTAGGGTTACGCTCCCAACAAGGGAAAACGATGAAGACCCAGAGCGAATGTATGCCTGATGGTGGGGAGCGGGCCAGCCCTTCAAGTCACGTGTCTGTTCAGAACAACGGCTGCACAACAAGCTCCGCCATATTCACAAGCCGGGCCACGACTTGATAAAATTGCATCTCCAAATGGCCGTCTACACATTCAAATAATCCTGCTTTTCCCCTTAAATCGAACACATTGTTACATTAGTATTTCCAATTCAGGGCTAATTTTCGCCTTATTATGTTTGCAACTTCGTATTAAATACAATAATTAATTTAAAGTGCCGTGTGACGTAAAGGCCATGTTTACATAAAACAATGTACCAACGTCTCACCGTCAAGCCTGTTGGTAGCATATGCATGCAGGTCCACTCATGCCTTGTTTGTAGCCTTAGATTTTTATTTTTTTAAAGACTAGGACTATTATAAAAATAGTTTGAAATTGAACTAAATTTTACATTTTAACTAAAATATCTAAATAGTGTTAACTAAAATTTACGAAACTGAAGGCATGTGAATAAAGCAATTCCACTTTTTTCAGGCAATGAATAATACTTCCTTAATATAACAGAAAACTCCATAAACACATTTTCCTTTACCCAGACGCGAGCAGTACAGCCTGCGCTGACCCCATCTAAGTTCCCTCCCAACATTATCTTTACAAAATTGGTTGGTGTTACCAATTTCAGATAATTGAGATATTTAAAGTGTTGGCAGCGCACACCTGTGAATACTCCTCCTTTAACATATAACAGCCTTAGAAAAGCACAATGGGCAATGTCAAGATCGCTTGTTGTACAATGTCGTCTTCTTCACTCCCAGTATAAACGCACGGCCTGAGTGATGAGGGCAATTTTAATAAGAAAACGTGGCCCGAAAAAAATTCACCGTACCAATGCTCCATCTGTAATTATTGGATAAGCTCACAGCTCGTCAACGTAAAAAAAAAACAGTTTAAACGTATAAAGCAGACGTGTTGGGAATTTTTAAATAATTAATTCACAACGCAGCCTTAGTAATGCCCATGTCAGTGTTAATCCGTGCAAAACAAGTGACCAAACTATTGTGATATCAGCAAGTTATTTTACAATGGAGCAATTAGAATGCACCATATAACATACATCAACTGTGCGTCAACAACCCTTTTGAAACAAAATGGCTGTGTGGCCGTTTTCTATTGGGCGGTGCGGAAACCAGCGTAGTCCCGCTACAGAAAATGGGCGGAGGCACAGGCAGAACGTGGTAGTGCTGTTGTGGGCCTTGAATTGTGCATCCCCTCCTGACAATCTGCCTCCCCCAACAAGGACCAGTCGAGGAACCCAATTCTGGGACGCTACTACTTTAGCACGATATTACATTTGTTGAATGGCAGTTTATATGCGTGGGTATACAGCACGCACGTGCCTGTAAAAATAGGGCATTTTAAAAAATTACGTACCATTTTTGAAAATGCCAACTCCGTGTACACATTCCAAAATGCTAACATTTCAAGCCCGTTCCTTGGTGATTTACAGTTTGTAATACATAGCATGTTATTGTGAAATGTCTATGTATAGCAGATATATCATGTACTCTTAACATTTGAGTATATATAAGTAGCTGGCATTAAAAACGTATTTTCTTTACATATTTTTATTTCAGACAAGTTATAATTGAAAGAATTAATAATTTTCAATGGCTATACAAGGTTAATGTAAAACAATAATTTAAAGCCCTCTCTCAATCCAGGAATGGATTGAAATCTATTCCTGGATTGAAGGCCTCTCAAAACCGTATTGGTCTGAGGTTGTATGACCATACTTCACCACGCCAGTCAGTACAGTTAAGTCCTTATTAATGCCACGAATTCCAGATAATTTCGCCAAATTTTTGAACGCTAGGCTATATTTAACATAAAACACATACTTTAATATGACTCCGATCTGGTCTGTTATAGGTTACCAACACCTAAAGACGAAATTAAAACGGCTCACGGTACCACCAGGAAATACACCCTACGGCTTCACGGTAAATAATGTAACGGCATCTTACATTCTTGCTCGTGATCATTTTTGCAAACGACTACGGCCGGCTCTGCAGCGGTCGCGTGCAACATTTTTCTACCTCGGCGCTTAAAACACCACCGCCGCCTCCCAATTGTAAAAATAATACATTAAGTCCAACGCTCCCATTGCTTTCATCTCACCCCTGGGGGCAAGGGAGGGGGCGCAAAACGGAATTTGTATGCGCGAATATTACCGTGCCCGCATGTCGTGGGCACAGCATCGTGCCCATTTTTTCGGCCGCGCCGAGCACGTGAGAGGCCGTGGCGCCTTTGTGTTCCGCGAGATTCAGTAGCACCGACGATAACGAAGGGGGGGGGTGGTGGTGTTACAACCAGGCAGCTGCCATGGCGCTCGCACGCACACACAGGGACAAGCTTGACACTGCCGCAGTACACTCGCGTACATGGCGGATAAGGTGTTATGTATTCGTCGATACGACACGCACGCACACAGGGAGACTTATTTAACCACACACAGGTACACGGAGAGACGGGTGGAAGCGTTGACGGCCTGTCGCCTTGCTTTGGGCCGCCCCTCTCCACGTGACCGCCGCGGTCAGCGTTCCTGATGTTCTCAGTGGGTTAGGGGTGAGGGTGAGAAGGGGCTGGAGTGGTGGGGGTTGGGGCGTGGGGTACAACAGCAAAAGGCGACTTTTCCCCCCCTCCCACCCCCGGTCTCAAGGGGGCCGGACACACACGAGGTCGTGGACCCAGGGTGGGGAAGATGCCAATGCAAAGCGGCCCGCGTTTAATCACGGGTCTAGCCCACCAGGACAAAACACGTGCGCCACGCAACACAATGCGCGCCAGGGGTCCCCTCCCTCTCGGTTACACAGGTACAGTGGTCGCATGCATGCCATTTTACAGCAGCCCCACACACGCTGGGTGTGCATTGCATCTGCGATAGAGGAAAGAGCACAACAACGCTGATGGGAAGGATGAACGATCGGAGATGGGAAACGTCAAGTGGATATTATACAATGGCTGATGAAGGCGACGAGAAGGACTCATCCACTGGCGTAGACAATCGATGCTCAAAAATAGATAATGGTCTTCACCGGTGTAGAAGCAATGGATGTATTAATACAAGGGGGGGAGGTGTGAGCAGTTGATATAACTACAATATAGTTTAAATTATTATTCACTGCACAGACTGTCCCCCCCGTACCTCCACGGTAGACAATTAAGATTACTGTTATACCGATCCCGCGTCCATAAAGTATTTCATAATGCAGTTTTTTTGTGTTACATCGCGTCAATATCATAAACGTGTCGTAAAACCCGCCACCACCCGACACACATCGGCTGTGTCGAGCGCTGGCGGGTTTAAAGACACATTTATAGATTTACGCGATCTAACCCCCCCAAAAAAAACCTTTATCTATATTGTTCACGAAAACCGACGTGTTAAACCGATAATAATTATTAATTCACTTTCACACAAAGCATGGCCCCCACCACCACCGCCCCACGTTCCCACGCCGCCCGCACTTCTCCCACCTCGGCAGGGCCCCCAACCCCAGCAGATCCCTCCACGGACATCCCTGCCCCGTACACAATCAAGGCCCGCGATTGAACCCTCCACCACATCACAACTTTTGACGCCACACTATCAATTGCAACTTCTCACACAGGCGACGATCTCTTCATCTTCTTCACAAGACACGCGCCACGCGCGAGCACTTTCCCAGCACTTGCCTCGCTCGGCTCACACCACGACCACGAGGAGCTTTCACCTCCCTTCCCCCCCCCACACACACACAAACCCCGCACAACAAGAGAAACCCGTGTCTCTTCTTTCTCTCCGGCGGTCGGGGTGGTACCTGCTTGCCGCGATAGAAGAGCCTCTGCTGGTCGGGCTCCACGCAGAACACCTCGTGGATCCTGGCGCGGAGCTCCTCGATCTTCGTCAACTTGGACAAGTTGTCGAGGCGGTGCGTCTGCTTGCCGTCCATGGTTCGCACCTGAATCCACATGCTGGTGGCTGCTGGAGGGGACGAAGTCCCGGGGTCTTGAGGCGCGGGGTGGGGGAATGTGGAAAACGATGTTCGGTTTTGATTTTTTTTTACGAATCGCAAGTAGCACAACGGCTCACGGGCGAGAAGCTCGCATCGACTGCTGTTGTTTTGTGCGGGGAGGGGGGGGTTGTTGTTTATGTTATTTAAAGGGCGGCTGATTAAAAAACTAAAATGTTTCGCGTCGAGCCGCCGCCGCCGCCGCTCAATGAACGCTCCGGCGCGGGCGGGAACCTCTATGCTAATGAGCGGCCTCGCGAAGTCTCGCGAGATCACCCGCGCGAGGCAGAACGAGACTTGGGCTGATTATTTAATTATTTATTTTTCAAACCCACTCCACCACCAACCCCCCACCAACCACCACCACCGATATATTTTAAGCGGAAAAAAACATAACCGCGCCGTTTCACGCATAAGCAAACGCGAAAAATAAATAGCAATTACAATATATTTAATGGCGCATTTTATTATTTGTTTTTGTACAAAATTTAACTCACCGGGAGACGAGAAGCGGCGCCGACTCGAGCTCGTCCGATCAGAGTCTTGTACGGGAGGGGGCGTGGCTAAAATAATGACGGGGCGGGGGTGTGGGTGGGTGTGGGTGGAGGCTATTCATGGGCGGGGCTAACGCGTCAAGTCTCGCGCGCGCGGGGCCCCCCCGCCCTCCCAAGAGCGCGTAATTTTTGGCGGGAACTCGCCGCTTCCGCGAAGCCGCTTTGCGTGTCCCCCCCTACCCCGCCTCTCCCCCCCGCCCCTCCCCCCTACCCCGCCCCTCTCTCCGCGCTTTTTTTGCAGCACGTGCTAGAAAGTTTGGCGTCCCGAGCCGTTCAATGACATCGGACGAGGGTTCCGTTTTTTTTTAAGCGTTTAACGTGTCCCGTGTGTTAACGTCACTTATTGTCGCAACGCTTTAAATTACTTTTTTTAAATGTGTTTTTTATGCCGTCAGTGGGGGGGCGAAACCACCACTCCGAGTCCAAAGTTTTCCCGCGTTCCAGCTTCGATGGTGCGCGCGCACGTGACACCACGCGCGCATGCGCACGACGCGCTCGCTTTTCCCGCCAAAACCCCTCCGCTTGGCAGGTGGCGGGAAAATCATCTCGGAAATCTCCAAGATAAGAAGAATAAACAACCGCCTTGGTCGGATTGCAAACAAAAAAAACCCCGTCGGCACTTCAACTCACAACACTGAAAACACTTGAATGTAATTACAAAAAATTATCAACTTATTTAATGCCCCCCCCCACCCCCTCATTCGGCTGTCGTTCTATGAAGACGAAATCACCCGAAACATTCCCCATCTTACACTATGAGACCTCCTTTACCAGTGGCAAAATATAATAGGTTTTTACCCTTTCAACTGGTACAAAAACTGACACTTTGTACAAAGGATCATGTTTGCAATAACCACAACACAAGCAGTCAGAATGCAAACAAGAAACAACTGATAATGATATGCACTGTCCTCAACTAACCGAACCCACACGGACCAGCGTGGTGAAGTATGGTCAAACGAACCCGTGCGGCTTGGAGATGCCCTCATACAGCAGTGGATGTAGGGCTGTACATGTAGAGTAACAACAAACACATTGCGCCCTACCTATACTCAGGGCAAACAACATCATCATCATCACCTTCATCCATTCATCCCCAGGCGAAACATCATCAACATCTTCAACATCACCTTCATCCACTCATCCCCAGGGGAAGCATCATCAACATCTTCAACATCACCTTCATCCACTCCTCCCCAAAGCTGTCGTCACCTCACGTCGATGCGACGCAAACAACAACAACAATAGTTCAACACGTAGGAGGCTTTCGCGACCAATAATCATCCATAAGAGGTTTTTTTGGGGGACGGGGGTTAGATCGGATAAAGATATAAATGTGTCGTTAAACCCGCCACCACCCGACACAGCCAACTAGTAAGGGTTGTGTCACGTAAACAGAACGTGGCCAATTCGTCACTAATACAGCACTAGTGTAGTGTATAGTGTAGTGTATAGTTGTGTATAGTGTAGTGTACTAGTACAGCACTAACCGGAGAGCCAAGCTGCAACATTTACAATCTGGGTACTCTCCAACACACAGGTAGTGACGAATTGGCATGTTCTGTTTACGTGACAACCCTCACTAGTTGGCTATGTCGGGTGGTGGCGGGTTTAACGACACATTTATAATCTAGATTTGAAGTTTTGGAACCAAAGAGTATGGACACATTTAGAAATGTACGCGATCTAACCCCAAAAACCCCTCTATTATGAACAATAAGAACAATCCACCCAGCAATCTGGCGATTTCATCGCTCCATCTCTGCGGACTACGTTACTCTTCCCTTGCCTAATCCTGGCTTGCAATCTTACCCCACCAGACAACAACAGACGAGGTCTTTAACAATCCACACATTCTCTCAAGCCAAGTATACTCTCGCTGATATACGATCGGTGTCACAAAAAAGCTGTGACACCGATCACCGCTAAGTTGTATGTTTTACTTGACTATGTAATAAACAACAACTGTAAACTTTTTAAAATTTTACCAGGTAGGCCCCATTGAGCTATATAGCTCTTTTTCAGAAGCGACCTGGCCATGAATGATAGCTCAACGAAGTGGCTTATTATTTGGAAATGTATTAAAGCCAAATACTCTAAACTCACGTTGTTTCTAAATGTGGAGGGGAAAAAAACAACGGATGCCCCGGAGACAAATCCACGCGAATTCAGGGAAAGCGAGAGACACGCAAACTCCAAATATACAGCAGGCGTCAGGGTCAAGATCGAACCCACGACCTCCTGTATACCAGGCGAGGTAGTTAACATCTCCCTAGCCATCGTGATGATGATGATAAAGAGAGTCGTGCAGACTCCAAATATACAGCAGGCGTCAGGGTCAAGATCGAACCCACGACCTCCTGTATACCAGGCGAAGTAGTTAACATCTCATAGCCACCGTGGCGATGATGACGATGAGAAAGAGAGACATGCAGACTCCAAATATACAGCAGGCGTCAGTGTCAAGATCGACCCACGACATCTTATATACCAAACGAGGTAGTTAACATCTCCCTAGCCACCGTGGCCATGATGATGAGAAAGAGAGTCGTGCAGACTTCAAATATACAGCAGGCGTCAGGGTCAGGATCGAACCCACGACCTCTTGAATACCAGGCGAGGTAGTTAACATCTCCCTAGCCACCGTGGTGATGATGATGAGAAAGAGAGACATGCAGACTCCAAATATACAGCAGGCGTCAGGGTCAAGATCGAACCCACGACCTCCTGTATACCAGGCGAGGTAGTTAACATCTCCCTAGCCATCGTGATGATGATGATAAAGAGAGTCGTGCAGACTTCAAATATACAGCAGGCGTCAGGGTCAAGATCGAACCCACGACATCTTATATACCAGGCGAGGTAGTTAACTTTTCCCTAGCCACCGTGGCGATGATGATGAGAAAGAGAGACATGCATACTTCAAATATACAGCAGGTGTCAGGGTCAAGATCGAATCCACGACCTCCTGTATACCAGGCGAAGTAGTTAACATCTCATAGCCACCGTGGCGATGATGACGATGAGAAAGAGAGACATGCAGACTCCAAATATACAGCAGGCGTCAGTGTCAAGATCGAACCCACGACATCTTATATACCAAACGAGGTAGTTAACATCTCCCTAGCCACCGTGGCCATGATGATGAGAAAGAGAGTCGTGCAGACTTCAAATATACAGCAGGCGTCAGGGTCAGGATCGAACCCACGACCTCTTGAATACCAGGCGAGGTAGTTAACATCTCCCTAGCCACCGTGGTGATGATGATGAGAAAGAGAGACATGCAGACTTCAAATATACAGCAGGTGTCAGGGTCAAGATGGAACCCACGACCTCTTGTATACCAGGCGAGGGAGTTATAGAACATTTCCTAGCAACTGCGGCAATTTAGTGGTGCAGGGAGCTGATCACCCCTCGAACCCACCCACCAAACGCCGCATGGCCCTTCCATGGACTTAACAATGCACTGTACTGTCCGTTTTTACACAACGTGAGTGCATAACCCAAATACAAAGTACAAGTGCAAACACAGGCCGTGTGTGGACCTGTAGATTACAGGTTAACACACCAAAGGGGCATGGTTCTTTCCCCCCTGGCCCAATTCGTGTTTATGGCCATCCTACGCATTGGTGGTGTTTGCTCCCTATTGATCCGTACCGTTTACGAAGACTTAATTTCCTAACTTTGGCACCACTGCGATGCGGTTAGCCTTTGAGAACTCTTTGATCCGCCCCAATGTCAGTTGTACAAATCCGGCTGCGAGTTTGTGACAAAGGCGGTCAGCGATGGAGTGAGTGCGAGGTCCTGCATATATTGGCATCATAACCTTCAATCATTATAATCACCATTAGCCATGTTTTATACACTGATGGATGAAGGCCTCCCCACGTCGTCACCATCCCTCACAGTCAAACGATGCCACAATCCAACTTCACTTTGCCTCTTTTTTTCAAGGTAGATATGGCTCAAAGCAATAATGCAAACGTGTGTTAGAAGGCCAATAACATTGTATAAAGCGTGAAATAATAAAGTACTGTTACATAAATCGTCGGTAACAAAAGTGAGAATTTTAACATTACTTAATATCGAGTTAAGGCCACTGGACATTTTATGACACCCGACCAAGAGTTGAGCTTCATCTAGCTATGTTTAATGTTGATATGACATTTATAAAGAAAAGTAAACCGCTAATATTTTACACAGGAGACGACCCTATGTGTCACAAATCATTTGTTCAGCATTCGGCTGAACAGGCCGAGTAAGTATTCCCAGCGATTACACGCACTCATATGGTTTTAAACGGATTTCCAAAAGCGAGCAGGGCAAGGTCACAAAACATAAGCAGACATATCCGATCCTGTGTTTTTTTCCACGCAGGCAGGGCCCACAGCCCCTCCATGCGCCGAACGCAGTGACACGAAAGCAAGTGCCACCACCTCTAATTTACTCCCTTTCACTCTGAGATGTCGCCAGTCATGTTTCTGCTTTAAAACGTATCTTTTTCTTGCCGAGAATGCAAAATGTGTGGGTGTCCGGTTGCGAAGACGTTGACCACTAGTAAAACTGTTAAACTCGACAGGTACAAGATAAGCGAGATATGCATAATTCTGGCCGAAAGCATAACATGCTTTGTACAACAATTCAAATAAGTTTTTACATTTCCAGCACGTGCTCGAATTCTCATGCCAAGATATTCTCCTTTTCACAAATGTCACTCTACACCAAGGCATGTCCATAAAAGTATGACAGTTCATTACAAATAATGTAATGTAAAAATACCAATTACAGTATTGTAATAGGTGCGCTTTGTACATCTCAAACAGCTACATAGCTGCCACAATTGGAAGGCAGACACATTTAAAACAGCATCACATGCTGAGGAACACAGGACTAAAAACATGACCACTGCGTAACTGTGCTCCCTTGAACCCGAACCTTGGTGACAACCTGGTCTCTGTAAGCGTGTGCGTAACGCCTATATACAATAATAATTCGTTGTGTGCCACATGGGACTTCTGAAAGAGGCAAGCGGACAAAGAAACTGCACACAATTGCTTCAGTGTTCATACCACAAAATGTAACGAAATAATGACGTGAATATAATCATTATTGTCAGCAATTAATTCATGAAAGTCAGTAAAAAAAATAAGTTGAATGCCTCCTCTAGAGCTAGGGGTCATTTTCCCACAATTGTCTCTTCTTTTTGAGATAGCGGTCCTAGGAAAGATGCATCTTCCAGGGACATTAAAAGTCCCGTTATTTGTCTGTTGTGTCATAATACACCACTCAAAACAATGCATTCACATGTAGTTCTCCTCTCTTTCGGTATTGAGATATTCTTCTTCCCATGATTGTCCTGGTTTTTTGTATTCCTGAGGTGGTAACTCTATCTGGAGTCTCTTGGTTTACCCCAAAGTGACAGGTTGTAATGGGCCACATGTCGGATGTGGGATATGCATACCACCTTCTGGTCTTCCTGGAAGTGAATAACATTTAAAAACAAACTCACCACCCATCCGTTTCCTGACCATGAGGCCGCCTCAACCAAAGTTCAAATGGGGAGATGGGTCACTTCTTTTTTGGCACACCCAAACGCAGAACAATGCCATGTCATCAGCAATAATAGTATGCTTCTATGCACTGCATTTTAATGTTAATGAAGATGAAAAAAATGTAACTCCAGCACAGGACAACCACAGAGCAAACCACACACAATAGAGCCCTATCAAGCACATTACCAAGTGATGGTATGTAGGTGCTTTACTGTGGATACCTGTGAATGCAGCATGTACAAAGATAACTATAATAAACATTGTTCAACAGTATTTTATATTGTGTAATGAATTGATGTCTTCGGGGGTTAATTATTAATCACGAGTCATTCATATGCAATGCTTTGTACGTGATATTTTCTCTGGATTTTATTGGCAGAGAAAAGCACGTGGCATTCACTCTGTGCAAGTTGTTGCAAGATTCTTAGAAATCGTGTGGAGAAAAACACTTCCAAGAACATTTCAACGGTGGCTCAGGCCCAGATCTCGACGATTCCACAATCACAGCACTGCAAACAGTATCTTGCCATGCTCATCACACAACCACACTTACACCGACCACATAACAATAGATGGCAAGTTGCTTCTATTTTGTGGTGTGAAATGTCCACCCTAAATTGTTAAGTGTAAGTGCAATTACTTAAATGTAGATTTGTATCTTGTTAGATGTGGGAAACTAACCAGGTTTTAGCCAGGGTAGTGCTTGCACAGGCGACTGCAATACACAACAGGTGTTATAGGCTGCAGGGCGACATTATGGGCAGTTCAACAAAATCCATTGTTGTACTGTACCTCCACGCTCGAGCTATGCTCCATGCCTTCACCTCACCGTACCGAAGTGTTCTGGAATATGGCCAAAAAACCCCCATGACCCGAACAGCATGGAGATGCCCTCATTCAGAAGTGGATTGCAAAAATTCTGCACATGTATCTGTACATAAATGACACAAATAAAGACAATTAAATTGCTGCTTTACAAAAGTAGAAGAAAAGAACACGGATTTTTTTGTACAAAAAGTGTTTATTTAATAATTTTTGTTATTGTGGGGGGGGGGGTTACAGTGCAGTTGGGGGGTAGGTCAGTGGAACAGACAAAGTATGGCATTGTAGCTGCGTCACAATTTTCACTTTTTGGGAATTGCCATCGCCAGCTCACAAGTGGTGAGGGGGTCAAGGTTGGCGCTGGGGTTGAAGTGAAAACCTTTTATAGTTTTAGTAACAAAAAAGTGACACTCAAAACACAATTCCTCAACAGAGGATGCAAACGTTATATCATGCACCTTCAAACTGATCGTTCTGGACTCCCAAGTGTAACAAAAGAAAACAAAAATGCCATGCTTAACAGCACATGTACCATTGTGTGTGTGTGCGCGCAAGGCTCAACATGGGCCTTTTGAAGGGCCAGAGATTGATTTGACATTCTATTTCACTTGACATTCCACCAGTGGTATGGAGCTGATTCAATGAAGTGTCATTACACACGTGTTACTGCATTATCCAGTGTCTCTCTAGACTACCCAATTAAGATTTTGTCGACAGTTAATAGTTCGTCGCGGTTTAGAATGGGCATGTTTTTTTTTTCTGCTATGTTACTGGCAATGTGATATAAGGAGCGTAGTTATACTTTACAATCGCTTGATTGCCCTGATGAATATCACTATGGGAATGTAAAGATATGCCCCCATGATCGGCAGTGTCGAAAGGACGGCATCCAGCAATATATTGGGTGGGAGCTGAATGTTATTTACATTTTTAGGGGACATAATCAGTAAATTATCTCTTTAAAAACGACTTTTTTTTTCTTTCCTAATCAAACCCTAAACTTAATCGCATGTCTTTTTTGTTTGTGTAACGCTAATTTAATAATTATGCCTGTTTCAGCTTTATTTTGTCAGGCAGTGAAAAGCAAAGTTTTACCCGTCAACATCACCCAGCGATATTGCTCTTGGGCGAGTCGCCTTTGAAAAATATCTTCTTAGCTTAATGGGCTTTATCGGAAATAAACGGAACACATTCGGGTAACTTTACAAGTTGTTCAATCTGCGGGCAAGTTGGTGGCAAGTTGCTCTGGGCTTGAATTGTGCCGAACGTTTGTGACAACTTTGTTATATCACTAAAATCGAAACCTGATGTAAGTCGATTAATTCCAACTGTAGAGGCGTAATCGATTGTGACATGACACAGGGATAACGACCTTTATAAGTGCTTGCTAACCTACAGTCTGTTAAGGCTATACGGGGGATCTTTATATATGCAAACGGACCACAACAGCCGTGGAACATTTCGATGTAAAGCTTTCATGACTGCAAGGATTCATCTTCTTGGCTCTTTCGGTAAAGTCACGAAGGGAAATAATAAAATAATAAAAATTAAATATAATAAAATAATTTTCACGACGTTTCGGCCACAACGCAAGCAGCCGTCCTCAGGTGAAGACCAGGTCTGTCGGGGAAACAGCGTCTGAATGACCTGGTGTTCACCTGAGGACGGCTGCTTGCATTGTGGCCGAAACGTCGTGAGAATTATTTTATTATGTTTTATTTTTATTATTTCCCTTCAACGTGACTTTACCGAAAGAACCAAGAAGATGAAGCAGTGGAAGATTTTTAAAAAGAACTAGCAGCCCAGGTTTCAGCGGCATGAAGCAGACGGTTGTGTTGGTTTCTGTTGCACTAAAGTTATTACACTTAGATGCTCTCAGCCCAGTAACCAATGACTGCACTAAACCAATCACTTAAAATTTGGTTCTGCACTTAATTCCAGCTGAGAATAAAAAGGATAGATTTGACTGTCATATGACAAACTTTCTTGTCAGTGGAAGATGGGTTTGGAAAGTTCTGTGGACCAGATCACTTGAAGGGGATCTCAGAAGTCGCTCTGTGACATCTACACAAAGGGTTGCACTGCTCTGCAAGAGATCCGAATTGATACTTCACCCCATGATATGATGTCGATAGCATGAAATGAAACCGCTGGAATTTTTTTTACCATTATTATAAGTTATCATATTTAACTTTACAATGTACTGGTGCAAAACTGTCATGTCCACGTCTGTACACGGCCTGTATGTAACCTTTGACATCATTGCTAATAGGCCATAGACCATCAACCTGTGAAAGTTCATTTATTCCCCGTACAAATGTCAGACCAAGCAGGCATATTGTATCAGTAATCGGTGTTCAATTGCAGAAATGTGAACGTCCAAGTTGGGGATGAAGCAATGGAAGTTTAAACATGAAAGTTTCAAAATGTACGAAATAAATGTCAATTAACACATTTGACAACAGCTCCATATTCCTGTTTGTATCGTACAGTACATTATCAAAAGTGATTTCTTGTGAAAAGTTACACCCATGCCATTGTTTAAAATAGTGACGCACCTGCTATTATTTATAGGGATGTAATTAATTAAAGTTCTTAATGTATATACAAAAACCTGTGTAAGAATGCAATCGGTGTTGCAATAAGTGCATAAAGCACTTCACTATCTAAAAATTGGATGCATACTATGCTCTAGGTAAATAAATACAATATTGCTGCTTTTCTTGCTAATGAGACATGTTCTGCATGTTCAAGTAAATTGGGATACGATTTAGATTTTGTGTAGTACAAGAGGTTAAAATACCCCTAGAGGTTGACAAAAAAGGATCGTGTGATATTTACAAAAATGGCTTTGAGATTTGTCTGTTTGTTAGTTGATGTGAAAGTGATTGCATTACTTTAATTTCCACAATTTACAAACCAGATTTGTGCACACGAAACGTGGGATAAAACCTTATTTACGAAACAAGTGAAATGTAAAACATTTCCACAATAACCTGCCTCCGTTTTATGGTCTCCAAAAGCATGCTCTCTGATCAACTCCAGCTGATGCAGTACAGAGATCAGACCAGATGCTGCTGGAGTTGAGAGGCAGGTAACAGGATGCTACGTCTAATAATTCACAGTCAGAACAGCTTAACGTTCATTAAAAACTGGCAACACATGGAAGGGATTCTATGCATAAGGACTGCCGTGTGATTCAACCATCTAAGAGATAGACATTCTAACATCGTGAAGTTTAAACTTTTTGTGTGTGTTTCTTTACATGCAATATGGTGATCCCTTAAGGCAAAAGCTTTTCTTTACATTGTTCTAATATTTCAGCATTTCCAAAGGCATTGTTTCTTGTTTATATATAATATCTTGTTAACATTTTGTACCATAATTCAATTTACTTACCACACTGAAAATAGCTGAACCCTGTTCTGGCCTTCATCGTTTCAGATCTCTGCTGAGACAAGCCTCAACTAAGCTGCAGTTATGAAACTACGCGCTTCTTTGCTGGCATTGATTAGCATCATCACATCGGCCTTCAAGTGTCTTAATTGCTCCTGCAGCACCTAATTGACGCAAACGTTTATTTGTTTTAAAACTAAGTTCAACCAATATAATTACGACACAAACGACTATTTTGCACAGTCACTGACCATGGCTGGGTGGCAAACAACTAAGAGGTGTTTGATCATCTGTATATGAAAGCAGAAGTTTAAAAAATGTAGTTAGTCCAGTTCTAACCCATGTGAGCCATTGGTAGAAAGCCCATAGTGAAACATTAACAGGTACTTGTGATAATAACTCCGAGTGGAGGCAAAGATTATCCAACAGCTTTACTATAGTCCCGTCTTCAAATGCCACTTTGTATCACACCGGATGCAAATAATGTGCACTGGCTTGATAATGTAAAACAGAAAAATAAATGTATATTCCTGGAAATGTTTCAAATCCAAGTTTGATCACGTTTCACACGGTCAGGTTCAGAAATTCTGAAAGAGGTCTCACAGTCGGGGGACAGCACAAACGCTTCCCGCAGCTCCATCAGCGAGGGCCGCACACGGACTTCAGAAGTCAAAGCTCGAAGCTCTGGGCCTTCCCTGGCATCCTTACCCAGCGTGCAGCAGTGGCAGGGTCACGCATTAGAGTAGGATCAGCGCTCTGACATCCTGAAGGCAGGGGAGGCTGTGAGTATGGAAGGGAGGCACAACATGGGGGAGGGGAGAGAGGCCTGCACAAGGGAGGGACTGGCACAGCTCTGTTGGAGCCGAGGGCCAGTGGGCACAGCCACTGGGTGGTCGGGTTCAGAGGTCAGGGAAGCGGTTGGGGTCCTCTCGGTATTCGCTTGGGATCCGGAACATGGATTCTGGAAGATCCTCAATGGAGCGGAATTCCTGGAAGGTGACGGTGGCCGTGATGGTCGGAAACACAGGGATATCTGCACACGAAACGAGCAAAACGAGACGCCATCTAAACACACACACTTGACAATATAAACACGTGTCACCTGAGGTTGAGAGCATGAGCCATAACTTCACATATTTGACATTACGGAAGTAACCTCTCAATGGTGAATGTTTTGTCTGATGCTTTTCAGCCTTTAGTGCAACGCTGATGTGTTGAAGTAGGAATCGCACCGTCAAAACTACAGTATGCACCGTGGTTCACTTCACAAGGCATCCAGCATTACAAACTAGGATTAGGTACGTGTCCACCATCAATAATGGCCGAGTTGTGTGAAGCGCGCTTTACGAAGGAATCTTGCAAGATAACTGGAAAGTGTTGATATTTACATTAGCCACCTTTACACAGGCACTGTCTCAACTTGCACACTACAACTGTGCTATACAATGCCCGCTGTGCCACCGCTTCATCTCATTAAGCAATGCACAAACAACAGGTTCAAACCAGCTCTTCCAGTTTCTGAATGCCAGATTCTTTGTACAAGTCTCCGTAACGAGTTTTTATTCTATGCCCACTGCCAAACACGAAACTAATATGGGAATAAATTCGCAGCGTTTGACGCAGATTTGTGTCCAACGCTAAAATACTACTGTGGCCGTCGGAACAGCCAAATCTGCCATGTTCATCTCATCCACTGGTTTTAGAGCCTCCGGCTGACACAAGCGGACAGACATCCACATTGTTGGAATCAACATACACTGCAAACCCAAAGCTCCTCCCCATAGGCCCGAGCACGTTTCAACAACCTCGTTCTGCGTACGGACAGACTACAGGGAGAAAACGTTGCCTGTCGGCCCTCATTCGCTTACTGTGAGACGGCCCGTAGCCTATACCCTCCACAGTACAGGCAGCGCACACTGCATGCCAGCTCAGTGACCAATAGGGAATTGTATACAGCTTTAAACAACCAAAAAAAAGCATCCAAATATGTCAGTGGTGAATTTGATTTAAAAACAATTTGGTTTCACATTGAACGGCAAGGCTGGATTTAACGAATGGAAGACTGCTTCCATTAGTTGGTATTTAGTGAATAATTACTTTAGCACTTGACACTCACCTCTATCACAGCGCTGAAATTAAACTTATTCCTAACCTCAACAAAATAATCAATGCGCATGACCTTCAACACTATTATAACAAAATGCAACTAAAATCTCTGGATGAAGAAGAGATAACTTTCTTACAATCCTGGGATAAAATAAATGAGCGGAGAGGAGGGATGAGTGACTCAGCCACAAGATCACATGGAGCCATGAAACAAACCACCCGGGATACAATCAGCATGACGCGCGCGCATCTGCAAGTCTCATCTTACGACCCCGAGAAATGCCTGGTGCAAGAAGGTATACAAATACAATTATCTTTCAAATGTGAGACAACTACTGCAAATAAAAACCCTACGTGCTTCCTTGCAGAACAATATAATTATATCAATTGCCAGTTCCTTGAAATGACCAAATGTGAACAAAGGACAACGAGTACAATTACTGAAGTGTCACAGAATGTGCTACTTTATTTTGCGAACTCTTAAAAACTTTACTGTATTGGATGACTTTGATTTCCAAAGCATCTCATTCAAAGTAATAATATACAGCCATCCCAGTCTAAGTGACAAGGCCTGTGAGCTTAGACAACACAAAGGGCCACTTGTTCCTGTGACTGCCTCTATTTTGCCAGTCACTACAAAGATTCCTTTTCCACAAACTTCTGAGAATTTATTTTTTTACCTCCCCACCAGTTCAGCTCCCCTAAAGGACCGCTTGCGCCAGAGAAAGCTGTTCCCACTGAGGATGCCAGCTCGGCAGGAAAACACCTTCTAACAGTTTAACCAAACGCAGGGCGGTTGTTGAGCCAAGCTCCGTCCCTTTTGGTATGCTACAGTTGCTTCAGCATTGGCTTACGAGACCGGATGACAAGACACAAAAGAGCAGTGATGGAAGAAGTATGGCTCGTCAGATTTCCCTTACGATGCACGCATGTGCCTTGGACTGTAAGGACTCTCTAACGCAGACTGGGTTAGCACACAAATTAATTGTGCAGAGTGCATTATGGCGTTTTGACAAACGCCTACAAACACGACGTTGTCACCAAGGTTGTTACTCGAGGCTTCAACTGAAACCAGAGATGCAGATCGACATTTGTGAACGGAGGGGATCAGAGCAGGGACTCGTGTGCACATGCACGGGCAGATCAACACAATCGGCAGCGGTGTTTTAATGAGCACGGGAACGACGGGCGACGGCTGCTTTCTCTCATAAATCTCTTTGGCACGCGGTCAGAAAATCCTGATGGCAGGAACGCGATGTACAGACTTGCGGGTGGCCGGCTCAAAACAGGAACTGTGACTAACAGCTCTGGCACTCAGGCGTGCGCGCAAGCGCACACACACACAGCCGCCTGCCGCTACCTGCACTCTAAAGCGCCGGCTACCCACGTGATTTATGGACAAACTAAACACACAGCCTACAACAGACCTTTCTCTGCCAAGGCTATTTTTACTTCAACTACACAATTATATTCTTATTAATATTTCTTCGAGGAGTTCATGCAAATCGCCACCTCCACAACAACTGTGGTCACTTTAGTTAGAACAAAAACATGTATGAGACATTCTTAATTCAGTGTGCTTGAAAAAAAAAGGAAAAAGGCTGCGTTCAAGACTCACCCAGCTTCACAGGAAACCCAGGAGGAAGCTTCATCTGAACGAACTCACGCAGCTTGTTAAAGTGCTTGAACGGAGCGATGATCTCCAGGACGTTGAGCAGCCTGCAGACAGGACGAACGGTGACTTTGATGGGAACGGGAACACAGAGCTCGCACTTATCTTCAATCCACACTGATGACAACAATTGGAAGGGCAACCTCTGGCAAAGACCACTCAAAGAGGCTCGCAGTTGAAATATTCTGAGATAACGGCACATTCTGCGATGGACGTTTGGTCTACACCAGGGGTCGGCAACCAAAATAACAAGAAGAGCCATTTCTTTCCAATTCGGTACAAAATTCAGTATTTCAAGAGCCGCAATGCATCTATGTACATACGTACATATCGTCAAGAAGCAGCCCGTAAAGAGCCGCATGCGGCTCCGTAGCCGTAGGTTGCCGACCCCTGGTCTACACCATACAGGTACTACAGTGTGTCCAAGAAACACCAGGCTAATACAGGGGTGCGGTACCCCAGAATATCAATTTTCCTAAACTAAACCTTGTTATTTCGTTGAAGAGAAACATTTTCCCATTTAGAGGTATTAATATATTTATTCATAAAAATGAAAAGATAAAAAGGTAAAAAAAAGACACTGAAACTACTGAAAATCACAAACCAATACTGGAATGCACAATCCACTGTTACTGTAGTTACTGTCCAGCGCAATACTAAACTGGGACTGGCTCCCGCTTGATGTTTCTGTGCAGCATGGAGATGCAGCTAACAACAGGGCAAGCGTTCCTTTGCTCGGTGTAACGTTTTTGGGCTTTGGGAGTGCGATTAAAAAAAATGTAACTTTTTTCAAATTTTAGAGGGCCCATGGGAGACACGATTCATCCGCCCACATTATTTCAGGGACAAACTGTACCGTCAATGACATTATTGCAATGCAAGCTGCTCACAACCCCATTAAAAGTGAAACGTCTCGCACAAGGTTGTACCTAAGGCAATGCCTAAATGAACAAACAAAACTCTCGTTGTTTGGCTCGTTTCGGACAGGAGTTTAATCTTTCATAGATCAACAGCACTCGAAATACGAACGCAGCATTTCATTATTATTTTTATTTCACGTGAAGTCACAGCTCCATCGACGGATGAACCGAGTTGCTGCTGCCTCCGCCTCCACTCACATGTCCATGCTGAGCGGAAACTCTTGGCTCATGGCGATGGTGGCCTTGAAGCTCTTGGAGCTCTCCTTGCACACGAGCTCTCGGCCAAGGTGAGGGGCCCTGCCAGGTTCCGGCCAGAGCACAACGTAGAAGAGGAGGGAGGAAAGTAAAAGGACATGATAGGGAAGAGGGGTGTGGGGGGGGGTATGAAAGGAGCATCAATAAATATGTATGTCAGTACATCCCACCCCGTGTGAGTCATGGGGGTTATTTGGCCATATTTCACCACGCTGGTTAGTGTGGGTTGGTGAAGGTAGGGGGCGGCATAGACGTACAGTACAACAATGGATTTTGCTGCATGGCCCTCTTTGCTGACCACCTAGAAGCACAGCCTTGCAACCATCTATAACAACCTGGTGGTCACCCATCCAAGCATTATGCAGACTCAAACCTGAATACCTTCCCAGAACATATTATAAACTTCTAAGTAATTGTGGATCTAATAATAAGGTAAAAAGGTGGAAACAATACCAGGAGGCATGCTGTCAAAGCGACAGATGTTGGTGGTCATGTTGTAATGCTGCTCTTACTGAATGCTCAATATGTTCAGTTGCTCTGTGAATGCAAACCAGATTGCTCATGGGAGCGAGCTGGCCACCGTAAACGCACGCCTGACTCAGCCGCCATGCAACCACGCCAACGAGCACCACGGCCACAAACTAATATGTTCCTTGGACGGTGACCCATTGAATGCATTTGTGAACCAAAACATGTTTACCTCCCAAAATATTCTTCCCCGCAGCAAAAAATGAAAAATAAAGTGAAGCCACAGACACACCCCGCCACCTCCCCCCCCCTCCCCCCCGTACCAATGGCGGAGCCAGGATTTTCAGGTAGGGGGGGCAACCCCTCCAGCAATGAAAAATGATAGGAGTTGTTAGTAAGTAAGGACTTGTCCCTTGCTTTTTATTCGACGCGTGTGCGGCGATGGCGCAGCCATCAATCGAGGGTCGAATTAGAACCGTGTGTGATCGGCATCGCCCTCGCTGAAGGAATGCCTTCAGGGAAGTCGTGCACTGTATACGCAACTGCGCACAATTCTGTGAGTCCCTTATAACTGCCTTGCTGTTATTGCCAATTATGGACTCAGACTATTGTCCTATCATCTCATAGAGTACCTGGCACGTAATAATATGCTACACGGTGGCAGTGGGGATCGCAAAATGCCGATTTATTACTAATAAATCCCAATGATCCGATCGAAATTAGGGAATTCAATTGGATCATTCGGGGGGCATGTGCCACCCCACCCCCCCCACTGGCTCCACCAGTGCCCCGTACCTATAAGCTTAATACGCTATGTGTCGGTGCTATGTTTAACAGCAAAGTGGGTCTTAATAGAAGCATGGTAAATTAGGGTAACCGTTTTCTGTATCAATTACAAATTTGACAAGTCAAGATCTGGTGAGTAATCAATTCCATTGGAGTTTAGTCACGAATGCACGCGTGAACGTAATACAAACCGCACAGCCACAGACCAAAGGATTAATAAAATGTAAGGTGCATGCAGCCCTGAAATTGCTTGCTCAAGCCACTGATTGGCAGAATGGCCGACACTAGTCGGAGCTCGAAGAGGATATTTGGCCTACTCTTCCAACATTGGCTAGACGTGTTGGAAGAGGTGGGCTTACCACCACTTCACCTCACCACACGCAAGCTGCTGTTCCACGGACTAACTGACATGCCCATTTTGACTGTTGGGTGGACAGGGGGGGGGGGAGTTTAAGGCTATTGCCCTTTCTTTGAGCTGTCTCACTGGGAGATTGAATGACGATTACACTATTGCAGCCATCTTAGTTTCTCAGATAACTGTTAAGACGATATTTCTTGAAATTTCTGTACGTGCCAAAAACCGGTAACTGTTTTGTTACCATAATGTTTTTTTCAGTAAAGTCACGTAGATATAAAAAAAAATAAAGACGTTTCGATGGCAACACAAGCGTTCGTCATAATTTTCAATGAGGTTAGTAGTCAAGCAAAATAAACAATTTGAACCCTAGTAAATATTTGTAATGAAAATTAAGCGAAATAAAAGAAAGTGGCTCTACTCGTTTCTGTGGCTGCGAATACTTCAGATAACTTTAAATTTAATTGCTTGTTTTCCTCTGGCCACCGGCCTCCCGCCTCCCCTGCCTGGCGGCGTTTGCTCAGCGGTGCGGCCACCCCAGAGGGGGCCAGTCAGCTGGCTTCGAGGGCCAGCTGCCATCGCATCACACAAGTCGCCACCAACACCGGGATGCCCTCCAACCTTTAAAGTTTGTTCTTCCCAATGACTTCCAATTTAAATGCGGCGCAGTTGAAAATAGTTCGGTTAAAATGCAACCACGAAGAAGTAAGGATGGAGGGTAAGAGTTCTAGCAACGGGTTTGGTCCAAATCTTTTTAAATGTTACTTATTAAGAAGTCATTCTGAAAAGTTGTACATGCAGATTTGCCTTTGTTGGTATCTCTTACGCTTACAAACCGTGAGGACATCACCAAGACGGCTTGTCCCATTCGCACTAAGGCCATGTGCACATTTTTGTTTCCGTTTAATGGCCTCTTTAAGAAGCCCAGGCCACGGCATTTCCAGCAAGTAGGAGCCCTCCTTTCCACCCGCCTCTCACAACCCCAACCCCCACAGTTCCTCTCCCTTTAACCCCCCACTCCCTACCCCTGCCCCCAACACCCCATCCGAACTGCCAACCCAACCCCCATTCATCCGCGCTCTTACACACTCGGCTTTCCCGCGCTGGCAAGCACCACCGATTTCTCCCGCCAAACCTCCCACGGTCTGGTCCCCGCCCCTCCTCATCGTCGTGACTCATGATTCTCTTAACGCCGCCGCTTGCTTGCAGCAAAACCTCACGGACGCTTAAAACTTGGCGAAAGTAAAAAAAATTCCCGCGCAAGAACACCCCAGTTATAGATCAGTACCGATACCTATACGGAACCCGGTCCTTGTAGCTGCTACTCAAAAATAGCTACGTACGAATGATTACTTTCAGAATTGTTATTACTTGCAACAATTATGTTGAATATTAATCGCATGGATGGTTGTGCAACAGTGGTTAGTTAGCGCACTGCACTGTGAATCCAGAAATCAGAGTGTGATTCCGTGCTATATCACCAACGTCAGCGGTGGGTGATATCTGAAGTGGTCTTGGCTCATCCACCCCATCCACTTCACCAACCCACGCTGAGCTCTACGGCGAAGTATGGTCAAATAGCTTCAATTAACCGACCCGACATGACGAGGCATTCATCCAGCAGTGGATTGACAAAGGGCTGTATTTTATTATTTAATTCAATATCAAATACACATGCTGTTTAATCTATTTACATAAGCAGCAATGGTTTTAAATATCGTGTGCAAACCCGATTAAAACGAATCCATCCTGTTCCTTTGTGAAAGTATGCTTGGCGACCTGAATATCACGTCTTTTGCGGAACTGATCTTGGCTACGGAGAGCAAATAAAACACGGTAGAGACTTGGCGATGGTGAACGTCTCAAGTAGCAGCCTCAACGCAAGTCACTGCGGCTCCTCGCCATTTCACCAAACCGTTTTGGACGATTCCAGAACATGCAAAACCACAAGTCAACATTTGCAAGATCACCGACGTTTTTTTACGTCGCAAGTAATTTTTTTCTTGCAGTCACTCAAGTGCAAAGTCCAACGCGCAAAAACTGCAACCTGCCTGGCCACTTGCAAAGACACGAATGCAAAGGGACCTCTTTATGATTCTATTGATGTATCAACAGTGCTCGTAACGGACGGGATGTCGCTCTCAGCGGTACGACACCCGACCACGACGACACGCAAGCGCTGCTAACGGAGAATTATGCACGCAACCCCCATGCCGTCTCAAAATGGCCGACAGCCCAATCATACAGCCGTTGTGCAATGTCGGGAGAGATCGGCAGGCACAAGGCGCCCCCCACCCCCCCTCCACTGAAGGACGGCTCACTCCTGTGCACCGCGCCCATGGTCGAAAACTGCGGCGTTTGGGACGGCGGTGGTGACGTCGTCGGCGAGAAGCTGTCACCATCGCGGATGCGTTTCCCGCGCTTTCACGCGAGAGCCTGTTTCTGCGACCGCGCCTACGGGCCGCTCAAAGCTCGGGGCGAATGGTCGACGGAGCACACTTCAGGCAGAGACGGGTTGCAACGAGTTCAATTACTCGGGAGCGTGATGCTCTCATTTCTCATTTCTCAATTACGTTTAGGTTTAAAAAATAATAATTATACGTATATTGCAGTGCCAGAACAGCAGCTTTCTGGACGACGCAATTGTCATTTTTATTTTCTATCACTGGTGAAAAAAATCCCCGTGGTTACTTGTATAGCTTCAGGGTGGTTTTGAAACACGAGCACACAAACACACATGCGTGTGTGAATATAAGTAGACTGGTCATAATATTCCAACAATGGAGATCCGCCCTTTGATTGGCCGGCCACTTTCCTAAAGTATGTACAGTATAAGTGTATATACCAGCAAGAGGATATGGGAACGGAAGACAGAACGTGGGCTATCCTCTTGTGGAAGAACAGATTAATAAAAAAGGCAGGCGAAAGGTATTAAATGGAGTGTTTGGTGCTTTAATTTTGGCTAGACCCCCCCCCCGACGCCCCCACCTTCCCTCCAGCCCCCACCTCCACCCCCCCGGCTGCTGTTGGACAGCTGCCCGAGGCGGTTGCACATCACGCCCCGCTTCCCACCATGCTCGCTGCCATACCCATGCAAAAAAACCAAGGATCCCTCGCGGACGAATGCGCGCGTACATCCTCACATACACACACTTGTGCACACATCACGCACGGCACGCACACCACATACACACCGACACACGCACGTACAGCGCATATGCAAAATTGGATTCAATGCCAAACAGCTTTTTTTTATTTTGGTTATGGGCCGGAAGCGGCCGGCACCCAGTGACTTATGAAAATCCCAATTGGAAAGGACTCGGAGAAACTGATAAAATGATTTTCGAAGCTCAAGAGTGCTCGACAGCTGGCGTTACGACGCACAAAGGCATGGCACGGCCTCGCACATAATGATTCCAATCCGTTGCAAAACCTGCCGCAGGCCGTAAAATAACCTTAAAACATCTCTAAATGTCAACAAAACCATTGTTGCTTCGGTTTTCCTTCTCAGCTACAGAAGTGTAAAACGTCACAGCGAGAAACAAAAAACCCAAAATGGCTTACTTTCCCGGCTCTGACGAGATGTATTCCTCCCACGTGATGGTGTTGGGAGGCGGGGGTGACAGAGACTCCCGCCTCACGGGCTGCATGGGGCCAAGGGAGAGAGAAGAAGAGGGGTGTTCACCGTTACCGGGACGTGATGGTGAGCACGCACGAACGAACAAGCAAAGGAATTTTAAATTTCGATTTAAAGCTTTCGTGACTGCAGGGATTCATCTTCTTGGTTCTTTCGGTAAAGTCACGTAGAAGGGAAATAATAAAATAATAAAAATAAAACATAATAAAATAATTCTCATGACGTTTCGGCCACAACGCAAGCAGCCGTCCTCAGGTGAAGAACAGGTCTGTCGGTGTTGGTCTGACGCTGTCTTTCCGACAGACCCGTTCTTCACCTGAGGACGGCTGCTTGCGTTGTGGCCGAAACGTTGTGAGAATTATTTTATTATTTTATTATTTCCCTTCTACGTGACTTTACCGAAAGAACCAAGAAGATGAACAAGCAAAGGATCGGGAGACGTTTGCAAAGTGCCGAGCCGTTGGAACTACCCGTGTGTTCGCAGCGTCAAATAAAGCTCAAAGAGGCAACAGTGAGCATCCAGTGACTACTGTGCCTCCTTTCATGAGGAACTGATTGTCCTCAATGGCCTCCAAGGGCCACCAGGGACATCTTCCACTGCAGGACCTGGGTGTGAAGTCCTGGGCCACGATAGATTACCCTAATGTCCTCCACATGATGCACTGCACTGTTTCTACATCAACGTTGATTGGAAGCCAGTCGTACTGCAGCAGATATTCACGCATTGGCGTTTACATTGAAAGCAGATTTTCGCGAAGAAAAATAGTTTGCCAATTTTTTTAACATTCCAGTTTTAGAAAACACTTGGATGAACATTGTGTGGTCTCGGAAATTGGAGGCTCTCTTTAAAACATTCTTCTCAGCTTAGTCATTGTATTGCAGACCAGAGCCAAAGCCACATGAAGAGTAATACAAAATATTCCACATGAGCATGTGTGGCGTCCACAGTGCCTCTTGCCCTCACGGTGACACAGCAGTAAACATAGTAGGGCACCATCACAATATTAACACTTGCGTCCACTAAATTACAATGGAAAGCATAACAATTACTTAAAAAGATATCAGATTAAAGACACTATTCTCACTTACAAAAAGTAAGTGGGCTTGGGCACCACATGTCGCCAGAGGTCGAATATAATGACAAAGTGGCAAGCCAAGGGAGGGTACGCGCTCCCGAGTGTACGTCAACCACAGAGATGGAGCGATTAAATCAGCTTGTGCACAGGTATTAGATGGATTGTTACATCGCAGGAACACGAGAGATGGCGACAATACTAATTCTGCATGAGGCCTTCATGCGGCATTAGTATTGATCACTGTGAATGGAATCTCATCCCACAAGATACCTAAAATGCAAACGTCTTTCAAGGAATCCTGTTTAATGGGGCGATTGGCAGGAACCACAGTTAAGGGAAGTGATCAAGAAGGGGGAATAAGTGCAGAAGCATGAAAGTGTGATGCGGTGTCGATTTAAAGCTTTCGTGACTGCAGGGATCATCTTCTTGGTTCTTTCGGTAAAGTCACGTAGAATGGAAATAATAAAATAATAAAAAATACAACATAATAAAATAATTCTCACGACGTGAGCAGGTCTGTCTACTCGACATACCTGCTCTCCACCTGAGGACGGCTGCTTGCGTTGTGGCCGAAACGTCGTGAGAATTATTTTATTTTGTTTTATTTTTATTATTTTATTATTTTCCTTCTACGTGACTTTACCGAAAGAACCAAGAAGATGTGATGCGGTGCTCGGTGTATGTGTGGTGGCAGACGCTTTGCTACAAGCAGTGATTGCTCAGTGCAGACAGGAGCCAGATGCTGCCCACAACCCTCCACTAAGCTTCCTCCTGAATTAGACTTACCTGGGCATGAGTGATGCATGCTTGCTGTGATGCGTGCAACATAAAAAAGGAATGATTGTAATGCCATACGAAGGCTTTCACGACCAATATTATGACTCATAATTGGTTTATTTTGGATTAGCTCGTGTAAAAATGTGTGTTCTAAACCCGCATCTACCCAACACGGCCAATTTGTAAAATGGTCACGTGAATCAAACATGCCAATTTTATTCCTGCTTCATCAGCAGCACCATCGGTGTTGTTGTGGGAGACTAATCTCACAACATTAACATGGGAGCGACGTTTCACTGGAGATTACAAAAACATCTGTGCAAAAGGGCTTAATAGCTCATCGGATTCCTCCAGTATGAATAAATATTCTGATTCTGACATCCAACATCACCAGGTTGTTAACAGGAGCTCAGATCTCGACATCTCGAGATCTGACCCAAAATAAACCAATTATGAATAATAATAATAAACCCTCACTACTTCACACATCCTGTGTTATGTATTGTGCATGTAAATATGTTCAATACAGCACTGGGGTGGCAGCTGATGATTGTCATTGAAGTGGGGAAGACTTCCTGTTGTACAAGTATGTAAGATATTGCTCTGGCGATGTAGATACTTTCTCCGAGCTAGGTAGAGGGTGCTGTATTGTACATGTGCATGTCCACGTCCTGCCATTTGCGAATCCACTGCTCGATGCAGGCTGGGTCATGGGGGTTATCGGACCATACCTCAACACGCTGGTCGGCGCGAGCTGTGTAGATGCGAGAGCACAGAAGTAAAGCAAAAGTTTCAAATCTAGATTAAAGCAAAACAATGGATTTCGTCGAACTGTCCACTTGTTGTCCACCACGCAGCTCCCACGGCCTGCTGTGCTTGGTGGTCACCCCTCCAAGTACAATAAAATCTCCTCCCTGCTTAACTTCTAAGACCTGACGGGATCTAGGGGATGCTCCGAGTGATTTGGTCACGGCCTACATTTAGAGTTAATGTTATTTCACAATCAGAATCAAAATCTTTACATATCCTGGAGAAATCTGATGAGATGTGAAGCTCTTTTTCACAGATGTCTAGTAGTTTTCACAGATGTCCAGTTTGGTTGTGCACTACGTCCACCCTGTGTTTAACGCAGAGAACTCACTTTGTCTGCCATCAACAACTTGTAGCCTAGGCTCTCCGAGGACACTTGGCTTGGTTCCAAAGCAGTTGCACATGATGGAAATATTTGCATATGTTTAAACCGCTACATGTCAGTTGAGCTCCATCGTTTGTAACCAATGTTAATGCAGACTTCCACCAGGCCTCCATTGTCATTAATATTGAGGGCTTAAGGCAGTAATGTTAATAGTGTCTCAGTAAAAATGCTCCTAGAAGGAGCAAGGAGGCTGCTGAGCAAAGATCAGCAGAATGGGACAATAGGACACAGGGCGGCTGGCCATGGGGCGCTGTTGGCAAGGGGTGGGGTGGGTGGGCCTAGGTTAACTGAAGCTAATCATGAAGTGGATATCTTCAGACACTTTTGGTACAGCTAGTAAACACTTGGGACAAATTACACCCAAAACACAAAGCAGAATCAGCATTGGAGGGAAGCTTCGTGTAGATACCCAGAGTTGTAATTATACAATTGTACATCTTGTTCTTTCTGCATTTCAGTCGAGCTGTACCATATTTGATAAAGTTTCTTTGACGATGTATTTTTTAATAAATAAATTATGAAGCCAAGGCCTTTTGGTTTGTGCGAGCATCGATTGGTTGAATTTGTCTTTACACAATTAAATGCCTTTTTAAAGTCTAGAAAGGTATGCGATATTAGCATTACTTTTTACATTCAATTTGTTTGATAGTATACACATCATCAATGGTATATTTAAAAAAATCTTCTAAAACCATTTTGCTACCTTTGTTGGATGGCCTATACATTCGCCATTGTTGCGTTTTCTGAGCATTATGGACAGTTTATATACATGTGATATGAGGTTAACAGGGATGACATTATTCAAATCAGATATGTTCCCCTTTTTGAATAGAAGAATAGTCATTCCATAAAGTATGTAATTACTGTGTAAACATATTGTAAATAGGTCTGTATATTTTGATCACACTTCTTTGATGATGTCCCCAGCGATTCCATATGGTCTGGGAGCTTTCCCCTTTTTCATACCACGAATGGCAGTGGTTGGTCACCTTCAGGTGTAACATACGGAAAATCCTCCTCGTTTGAACAATTCTTTATTTCATGGTCTATTTGTTTTTGCTATAAATATCTGCACCGGATATCTCTTTGGCTTAAGGTTGTGTCCCTATCATGCGTTTTGGTTCCATCTTACTCTCTGCGGGCTATTTGCAATTTACCAACAAACTTGCTTGTTGCTGTATGTTGAACTTCTTTCGCACCGTACGTAACCAACCTTGCTAATCGGAGGTGTGATTAGCAAGGGGGATGATTATTCGTACCCAACGCCGTGGAACTCTTGCCGCCGCCGGGCGTCATACCTCGAAAGCCGGGTCTGCCATGACGGTGCCGCCCTTGCTGATGCTCTCCATCAGGGCCTTGTTGCGCTGGATGTCCTCCTCGGACAGATGCTCGCGCCGCTTGCGCGACTCCAACACCAGCCCCGCGATGGTGTAGAAGTCCGCCAGAAATGTGCCCACGCGCTCCTGTGCACGTGTGTACGCAGCGTGCGGTGAGTTGCAGACGAACGCAGCTGTGCTTACAGCACCCAAAGAAAGCCACTGGCACACTCACTATGACTCACAGCCCTTGCTATATTAACTTACAGGAATAAAAAAAATTAAACTTTTTTAAACTTAAATATTCTGGTACTCTTCCAAATGTCGTGTGTGCACGCCATCGATGAATACGCCGAACCAAACAGCGATGACTTGGCCTCGAAAAATGCAGTCACTAGGTCCGAGAAACAACATCCCGGAATTTTTACGAGCTAATGAAGAACACATCTTGCGTCTTAAGCTTATTACTGTAAATGCAAATTGTGGAGTTTCATACTTTCGAGAATATTTCAGCATTTTCAAAAGCGAGTTGCTGGCTTTTTAATTCTTTGTAATCATCGATTAGTCATAACTATTTGTGGTTAAAATCCGAGCGAAATTTTCCATTAACCAACCCCCCCCACCTTCCCACAATGCATGACCAGAGCAACAATGCCGTATTTAAGATCAATCTCGCAAACACTTTGCAGCCTTCATCAAAGGATAGAAAATAGCTGACACTGTCCGTAAACAATACAACCAAACGGACGTCATGGCGACCGTTTGTTTCCACGGAGCAGTTATTGAATTACAAAACTCTAAGACTATCCCTACCACGATATGCCATCGCCTTGAAGCAGGGGGGCATATGCGTCAAATAACAGCAAGTGTGGGTCACACAGCAGGGTGTATGGATCTCATAGCGGGGCGTGTGGGTCTTCTGTGGACTTATGGATCTTGTAGTAGGCATTGCGCATATTGTATGAGGGAGTGCGAATTTTGTAGCAGGAGCTTGGGTCACATAGCAAAGAGCGTGGGTCTCGTAGCATTGAGTGAGTCTTATAGCAGGACGTGTGGGTCTCGTGACAAGGAGGGTGGGTCACACAGCAACGAAGATGGATTTCGTAGCTGGGGGCGTGAGTTTCAGCAGACTAATGGTTCTTGTAGCGAGGAGTGTGGGCCTCGCACACAGCAGGGCATGTGTGTGGGTCATATAGGATGTACGGATTATTTTAGCGGGGTGATGTGTGGGTTTCGGTGGGCTTGCAGCAGGATGTTGCGAGTCTCGTAGGGAGTGTGATGTGACTTTGAAGACCTGGTGTGAAACGACAGGTGTGTGACGGGGTGCCGGCCATACCGTTTTGTCCTCCTTGAAGAGCCAGCCGGTTTGCGCGCGGGAGAAGCCGATGGACTTGGTGGACATTGTGGCCGACACGATGTCGCTGCTCATCAGTATGTCCACCTCCTCCTCTGTCTCGGCCTCCGACTCCTATGGGATGCGTGGCACACAAAACCAAAGATTACCCATATAGCCATTATGGTGCATCTATCGTGATGAATAATGGGTCACTACGGCGTTTAGCGCCAGCTACTGATAGAAGAGTGGGACTGTGAGTGTTAGAGCCTCTCTCTGACACCAGAGTATGTTATGGCATGGAAGGGGGCCCTAGGGGGCATGACTTTGGTGACTCAGAGAGAGGGCAGTTGAGGACGTGACAGCCTGGTTGAACCCGAGAGGGCACGTGACCAGGACAGGGTAAGAATGTGGGCAATAAGTGGCGAGGGACACCTGGTGTATGGCCCAGAACCTTCTCGGAGGATCCAGAAGGGAGCGTGGCCGAGGGCGGAGCCAGACCACGCTCAGGGGCAGAAAAGGGAGATCCTGAGAGCCGATCAGGGCTGTTTACTGGAGTGGAACCCGCCGTGCTACGTCTCTTCACTCTTCACGCTCGGCATTGTGGGTCAGGCAGTGTATTAATTGACCTGACCTGGTTATGTAGTTACCCCAAAACTTCAAATCTAGATTACGCCATGGTGGTTACCACTATATAGTTACCCCATTGTGGTCATAGAATAAACGTGTTGCCTCCGAAATCAAGTGTGTCTCAAATGAACCCACTACACATCTATTAAAGCAGGCACTAGATGGTCTGACCCACACCATGCATGGTTACCTTTGTTACCCGAGTGCTGACATTTACACACTTCACCAGGTACTCATAGGAGGCTCAGGACCAGTTCAGATATTCATTACCAGCGTTGGCTCCGAGTGGGAATCCAACTCAGGTCGCCGATTTTTTGGAGCGCATTGCACTATCCGCTACACCGCTGCTCCAAAGACAAAGACACCCCACATATGCTCATGCACACAGACACATGGACACGTAGACTGGAGAAAGCCGCATTCGACCGACACTTGCCATTTTTCTCGGTCGTTGCAAAGCATACAAGTCAGTCTCACCAAAAAAGCCTTCCCCCCCCCTCACCTCGTGGGATATCCTTTGGTAGACCTTCTGCTCATTGTCGAGGACGGTGAGGGAGTGCGATGGCGGCAAGTCGCCAATGAAGATGAAGCTCATGTCGCCGCGCTGCCACTTCATGTCGTTGAAGTCAATGAGCGTCGTGTCCAGCCTGGCGACGCAGCGGGGCCACACTTTTAGCCACGTTCGTTAAGCTCTAGCGGCCCGCGCTTTCCACGCAGGTTCTTGCGATAACGTTACACGGGCGTGCATGTGCCGCAACTCGTGAAACATTGCCGTGCACTGTGCGTACATTTTGTCTCAAATACTCATGACAGCGAGTTGTATGAAACCCGCAACACGTTTCGTGTGACGTGCACAACACGTTGCTTGCAGAAACAACTCCGACTCTCAATCTGCACCCCGGTGCTGCTCTTAATACCCATCTAAGCCTCACAATTACTAATCCACAAACGTCATCTGCAAATTGATGGAAAATGTGGTGGGTTTCTGGATCGAATTTAATTGAATATACGTAACAAATTTTACATGTAGGCTTTCACAACCAATATTGTGATCGTAATTGGTTCCTTTTGGGTTAGGTCATATAAACAATGTGTCTTAAACCCTCCTCATGGGCCTCTTCTAGGTCGCCTCAGCCTTGATAATTTGAAAGCCCCATGTAAAACTAATGCACACTGGCAAAGATAAATTCCATAATCAAGAGACTGAGAAAAAACTAAATAATGTGGCCTGGAAACAAATAAAAACGAAATAATGATCTATTTAATCAAAAAATGTCATTGACTATTAAATAGCAGAAGAACACTTAAAGTCGTAAGAACTCACTAAAGCTCATCAATAAGCCCTTATGATTAAATCTTGTTAATGCTCAACTAGAATCACAAAAAAAATGAAATGCCAGCTTCATGACGAACACTATACACATTAACATAATTAAGGCTAGCCTTTTGTACCCAATTTCTAGATTCGCGTTATTACACGAACCTGACCTGCCAGTCACTACCAATCAACGAGCAATTAACAAACAAGATCACAGCCACGATTGTTCCGAGGTCGTCATGGCATCTACATTAAGACCCAGATCAGGAAGAGCTTTCACTCGAGATCTGAGCTCCTGTCAACAACCTGAATGATGCTGCATGTAATCTCCAGCGATGTGTCACGCTCATGTAAACGTTTGCGAGATTGCTCTCCAGACTGATAAGGAATAAAATATCATTACTGCACTGAAAAAACATCGAGCTTGCTAAATACAATTGTGGTTTGCCAACTTTTTGTATTATGTATTCATATACTCAGCCAGCTAACCCCATGTGTATACATTTTCTGGGCATCACTTTTAATAAACGGCCATCTGCAATAGCCAAATAAGGTTAAATATTTTAAAAACAATTCCAAGTTGAGGCATCACGTTTAATAAATGACCATCTCCAATAGTCCAATGAAGCTAAATATTTAAAACACATCGCGTGCCTGTCAGTGACAGTGGCAACATTGTATTCATTAGAGCTGGGAAGAGGATGAGTGGGTGAATTTTAGTGTCAGTGACCCAAGTTCCATGGTCAGGTTCTTGCCAAAGCTGACGCGTCCTATTAACATCTACTCAGGGTTGCAAGCTAGATATGGATGATTCAGCAACTCCCCCTCCCTCCTCTATCCCCAACCCCACCCACAGCAATTATATTCATAATATAAGTTTTGGGTTAAATCGCGTAAATATATAAATGTGTCGTTAAAACCCACCACCACCACCCTACTAGTAAGGGTTGTCACGTAAACAGAAGCAATTATATTCATTGTTAGAATTCAGAATCACAATTCCAATAAAGGATCACTTATATGTTGATCTCATTATTAAGGTTTTTCTCACACTTTCATTATTTTTCCATGACATTTTTAGTTTTCCTGAATCCGTGACCTGCAGTGTAAAATTAGCATACAATTTCCATAAATGATAACCAACACTGACTTGACGTTCGATTTGATGCATATATATGCGAGCGTGGAGGGTTTAATTATTACGAACAGAAACGTCATGAAATGCAAGCGTAGGAGCCCGGCGAGAGTTCTCAACGGAGGCCGCCTCGCGTGGTGCTAACCGTTCACCTCCTCTGGATCAATCCGGAGTGGCCACCGCGTTCTTGACCGTGGCCCTTTGGCGCATGTCTAACGGCGCACTGCCATCTAGTGGCCACAGATGCGTGAGTGCATCCCAAGCCCCAATGAGGCCCTAATCGGAGGAGTGTAATTGTAAGTCGCTTCTGAATCGCTCGCATGCCCTTCTGGTATGTGTGGGTCGCAGCCCCCACCCACCGCCGCTTCGACAACTGCCACGCTGCACGTGACCACCTCACCTGATGTTGGTGCCGTGCTTGTAGATCTTGCACGTGTCAGAGGGGAGCATCCGTGACACCAGGGGGACTGCACGACACACGCCACAGCGGCACATCAGCGCGGCACACTCAACGGGCCCATCACCAGCTCCACTATTGCTATTTTTTTTATTTTACCAGGTAAGGTCCACTGAGCTATATCGCACTTTTTTAGAAGCGACCTGGCCACAAATAATAGATCATCGATGTTGGTTATCACGTGGAAATGTATATCAGCCAAATACTCTAAACCCACGTTGACTCTGAATTTGGAGGGAAAAAAGAACCAGAGGACACAGAGAAAAATCTACATGACCACAGGGAGAAGATGCAAACTCCAAATATACAGTACAGGCGTCAGGGTTGGGTTCGAACCCACGACCTCCTGTATACCAGGCGAGGTAGTCAACATCTCGCCACTGTGGCGCCCAGAGGTAGTTAACTACAGGCCGTCACCGGCCCAGTGTTGACCACAACTGTGCGGCACCCATGACAGCGAGGGTTTGGCACACTCGATCTGGGGCTGTCAGCCAACACACCTGGCGCACACGTCACCTTATATCTGGATTGCGTCACCGTTTTTGTGTACGTGCTGTGCACAACGTGTAATAATTTCCAGTCTGGTTTCCGTCATTAAAAGGGGTGGTGAAATTCAGGGGTGATGCAGTGGTTCATGAACTGCACTATAAACCCAAACAGCCGAGTCCGATTCCTAGCTATGGGTAATTCCCAAACACATTAAACGCCGGGTTATTAGACATTTCAGTACTTCTCCCTACTTTCTGGTTCTTTCGGTAAAGTCACGTCTATAGAGTAAATAATAAAAGAACACGACGTTTCGATCGCAACACAAGCGTCCGTCATGGATTCAAGACAAGGTGGTACAAATGCTGGGTTTGTCATGGGTTTGAACCTTGCTCCTCTAGGATTGCAAACGCCACAGCCACTCGGTGAAATGCCATTGACCGAAAACGGGCAAAATGGCTCGATCCAATCACCGCACACCAGCACGCAACACGCATGCCCCCGCACTTGGCTGATAAATACAGGCTCCTATTGGAAAGTCTGATGGCAAAAGTCTCCATTGTACTCCCTCGATGCTTGGCTGCATATGCGGTTATTGCGCGAGACTCAAGATTACAGATATTTGCCAACACGCTGCACACAAAGTGCAACAAACAATACAAAAAAAGACCAGACTTAACATTCTTCCATAACGAGCCAATAGCCACAACAACATGTGAAAACCAACACACTCCAATGCTACCACATTTGCAAGTTTTCCCATTCCCTATTGTTAAAGAGATCAGGACATTCCAAAAGATCCCTATGGATTACCAATCCAGCCTACCAACATGATCCGCCACAAAAAGCACTCCAAACAAATCACGGCACTTCCGACCCCATGCCTAGTGTGTAGCAATCTTTTGAGAATAATGAGATTTAATTATTGAAACATGCGCATGGGGTTACTGAACAGAAAGAAATACAAAAGGCTCGTTCGAAAATAAGGCTTTGAGATGCTTGTGAACTATGAAAAGAACACACCAAGGCCAGGGAAAGCAGTGAGAATGCTTGTGGGTCACGTGTGTCGTGATTTCAGGATTGTGTTTTACAATGGTTCTGTGTGTGTGGCTCTTTCACACAAACACAGCGCACCGGTCCGACCCAACGGCAAAGCTTTATTCTCATTTTTATCGTTTTGCCCAATGAATCCCGATTGTGCGATCGGAATTTCACGAGATGAAAATTCCATTCAGATCTTTTGTAGAGCAGAGCAATCCTTGGTATTAGAGAACATCCCATAGAAGCGGTTATCACATCTGATTCTGACATTCCTTCCAGTGACCTCTGTTCTACACATTAGGGGGCAGCACATTCCCATGCACTCTGCCATGGAGGACTGTGTTTGCTGCATGACAGTTGACCAATGTGTTTCATTCTCACAGTTGCAATTTGACCAAATTAAGTGTGAGAACCAAATTTGTTGTGAATGCGTTTTTTCGTGTGCGCAATCATTGGTGACCAGGATGAGACCATCAACTCAATGGACTTGGATTAATTTGGTTTCATAACATTTCTAAAGGCAAATATACAATATTTACTAAACATAAAGGTGACATATCTCAGGCTTGTTGAAAAAAATATAGTTTTAAAGATTGAATTAAAAAGATCTCATTCCGTTTTTTGTAAGCAGTAAGTGCAATTTGTAAAGCAGTAACAAGGAAATTAGTACTCCGCTTGATTACCCGAGTGAGCCAGTGGCTTACAGTAATTGTTAACTAATAGCAGGACATGACGATTTATAGCAAGCAGTAATAGCTATCCAGTCAGGAGCTTTTCACTGCCCATTCATCAGCGGACGCAAGCATGGCATTCAGGTCGCGTCGTTAGCCTCATTACCGCAGCAGCCTCGGCCAAACAAGCACCTTATCTCCATTTAGTCAACCTTCGACGAAATGTTTTTGTCAGTCTCATTATTGCTTAAATCAAGGGCCACTCAGCAAAGGCCACACTTGCAATGGTAGGCCTTGAGTTACCAGCTCTTGCTGGATCCACCAGAGTGAACGGCGTTATATTAAGCATACGTTACGGAGCATATAACAATTAACTCGATGCCCCATAATAATTTTATGAATGTTTATTATTTGGTGGGAGGAGGGAGCTCATGATTTGATTCAAGATTTTTAATTTCATCTCGTTTTTCTGTCTCGTTTGTATAATTAGGTTCACATGATTCGCATAAATATAACATCATCTAATTGCATACATTGTAAATATTAAATTATCGCATGCAGGATAAGTTGCATGTATTGTGAGCATAAGAATCGATTTTAGTTGAAAAATCAATGCAATGTTGCGCAGTGAGCTTTGCAGACTTGACATAAATGACAGAAACCCACCCAACTTTCCCACAGCTCTACATTATGTCGTAGCAGCTGCACAAATGAAACCAGCTCGCATTAAAGTAATATTATTTTAAATGTTACATTAATTGGATTCTACTTTACATGGCCCATTGGACAGTGCAATTTGAATTAAGTTATACCTTGTTTAAACTTATATCCCCTCTGTTCTATTTATAGCCGGGTCGTTTTGCCAAGCTGCCCGTTGCCGATGACCTATAACCCTCAAAACACATGCGGTGGACAGAACTCACCCCAGCTCTGGAAGTCCCAGTGCAGCTCCAGGTAGAAATTTCCAAGCTGCAAATACAAGGAACAGGTTACATGCTATGGGTGAGGTCAGCTCTTTCATCAATGCCAAGGCAAGCATTCTTTCTTGCCACAAAGGCACTTTTTCTACTTCAGTTTATAAAACAATCCATGACGTCTCACCTGCTGATAGTATAATCCAACCCTTCTGAGAGTGGAGTTGTAACGTGTGGCAGTGTGGACTCGCCCTGAAGAAAGGAGAGTTGAGTAAAATCTCTCCCCGAAACTGGTTGGTGGTGTTTGGTGCCCGAAGATCCGAGCCGGCACTTAGTGCTTAGTAGTGTTTGAAACAATGAATACTGCATCATCATAAGACCTACTTTGCCAGTACCAAAATAAAATAGGATTTTTACCCTTTTTTCTGGCAACAAAACTGAAACCTTTTTACAAGGAATCATGTGTGCATTAACCACAATACTTGTGGTCAAAATGCAAACAAAAAACACTCTGATAATATGTGCATTGTCCTTGAAACTGATTGGTCCACACCAGAGATAGCTTTCTTTTGAGCCTGCACACATGATTCCTTGTAAAAAAAGGTTTCAATTTTGTTGCCAGAAAAAAGGGGAAAAACCCTATTATTATATTTTGGTACTGGCAAAGGAGGTCTTATGATGTAGATGCTTACCCCGAGCCCTCATTACTTTGATAGTGCATTGTCTTTGAGCTGTACGCCTTTTGGCGTCCTCTGGTCTAGCACCAATTGAGACGAGGCTCAAAAGAAAGCTATCTCTGGTGTGGACCAATCAATTTCAACGACAATGCAGAAATTATCAGTGTTTTTTGTTTGCATTTTGACCACAAGTATTGTGGTTAATGCACACATGATTCCTTGTAAAAAGGTTTCAGTTTTGTTGCCAAACAAAAAGGGGAAAAATCCTGTTATTAATTAATACTGCATCGCATCCACGCAAGTTTCATAATTTAAAATGTTTAACCTTTCACGAGAACTTTCAAACGTGTTTAACATTACAACTAGAACAAGAGATATATCCCTTATTCTAATAACGTTGAACAATAACAGATGAGAGTTGTAACGATTCACCCCCACCACCTTCCCTCCCCACTAGGAACTTCCAGTGGCTGCAGCTGTCAAGTCAAACCATTACATAATTTTATGTATTCATAATGTACATGCATACATTAAGCCCCCACCATCATCTGGCCTTCGCACCCGATTGGCTCACAAGTGACGACGTCACATTTATCACTTTATTTAATAACGAAACAGCAGGAGGATTTCTCCACAAATCTGGCTGTCCGTCTGATGATGCTAGTTGTAATTACTGGCGAAACGTCGTAATCGAATTGTAAATGTTGTGGGTTTACTCTCCAACACACCGACCGGTGTGCTGTACGAGTAACGAATTGCCATATTTTGTTAATGTGACAAACCTTACTTATTGGTTATGTCGGGTGGTGGCGAGTTTAACGACACATGTATATTAACGCGATCTAACCCAAAAAATCTCTATTATGAACCCATTACATACAACATATACAAATGAACAACATTGATTCTTACCCATACAATTTTATGCATGTAATATGAGATAAAGAACTGATTTACATCGATAAACCAATGCATCATTACACCCGTAATTCTTATCAATTATATATATGGAGTGGAGTGAAAAGCAATCAGGAAACTAAAAATCATGAGGATTTTATTTCAAGGAAAATAAATCATCAGGAATGTAATGAATCACTTGTTACAACGTTGACCTCACCTCAATATACCAGTGTCAGTATATAACAATACATTATTTACATCTGATGCAAATTTAAAACAAATGTTCCCTAAAGATAATTTACTGAAAAGGAACAAACTAAACAGGAACAATGGGACAAAAAATAAACCTTGGATTAAAGTGTGACCCTTCATCTCAGTGTGTCGGAGGGGTGCCTCACTCACCAAGTGTGGCCCTTTTGTCAGTTTACTGCTCGATAACCGCCTCTCCATGCCGTGAAGATTTTACGACCATACTTCACTACCCTGGTCAGTGCGGGTTGGTGAAGAGCATACTACAGTAAAATTCTAGATTTTGCTCCACTGCCCTCTACTGCCCACTAGCTAACTCTGCAGCCCTATGATGACCTGGTTTGTGCATGGTGGTCACCCATCCAAGAACCAAACACGCTCAACGCCGCTTAAATTCCGATATCCGAGAAGATCAGGTGCATTGGTGGGCAATTCGGTCACAGGCATTGAGTGAATCGTTACCCTCCACAGTAATCACGTGTTCAGAAGCGGTAGGACGTGAACATCTCGGCAAGACAAGGCCTACGACACTCGTTTCTTCCATCTCGTCACATCCACCTTTGACGACGACAAAGCGCCACTCACCTCCCGGAGCGCTTTCAGCAGGCGAGGCCGCTTCTCCTCCACGTGCTCACGCGACTGCTGCTTCAACTTCCTCAGCAGCGTCGTGACTGCGGGCGCACGGAAGCGTCGCACAAACATGCGCATCAGTTCGCAAGCGAGCGGCCCGCCACCTTGCCTACAAAACCTCAGCCACCCATGTCGATGTGTCATGACAGTCAGGGCTTCATTTCTTGCTGAATATTTTTCCGGGTCGCTGGTAAAAACCAGAAGAGGTCACGTGACTAGTTTTGTTGTTGTTGCTTGAATAATCCCTTGACATAGAACGTCTCGCTTGCAAGGGTGTCAATTGTAGTAGCCACATCCATACCGAGACGATTACTACTGGTAGGAACCACCTGGTTACACGAGCCCACAGGGGATTATTGTGTCCGTCCATCCGTCGTGCATCCAAAAATGGGAGGGGTGGGGCTTGGTGGAGAGGGGAGGGGCTGGGTGGGGAGGGGCTGGGTGGGGAGGGTGGGGAGGGGCTGGGCTGGGAGGGTGGGGCTGGGTGGGGGGTGGGAGGGGTGGGGCTGTATGGGGAGGGGCTGGTCACCCCGTGGTGCCCTTATAAAACTCAACGTTTAACCTACTCACGCCGGCTTGTGCCCACCCTCACAGTCGGCCATATTTGCGGAATACACCATGCCACCGTTGACCCTGGCCATTGACCGAGCAACCCAACGTGCCTACCAGCTCCCTCCGCAGGAATGTGTTAAATGTGGTGTGCCGGGTGCGGAAACATTTTCTGGATTGCTGTCTCAGAGAGACCTGGCTAAAATTCAACCTGAGACATGGATCCCAAGGATAGAGGTCAATTATACCTACCGCAATAAAATAATGACATAGAACGAACAGAAGGATTTCTTAAGATTCATAACAAGGTGAGAGGTTGTTCAAATGTAAACTTTCTCTTTAAAAGGGAGACCTGTGTAAAAAGAACTGTTAGCAACTTCTTCGAAAAAAATGGCAAATTGTTAGGAAAAAAGTAGAAACGCTTATAAATGAATAATTATATTTACATGAATCACTAGACCCATTAACACCACGGTAATTAAGACATACTTAGAGCAGTGATAGCCGGCTAAGTGGTGCTGTGGAAAAAGCACTTGATTTGCAATCAGAGTTCAAATCCAGGCCAGAGGTTTTGACTCAGCTCATTTTACCTCTGGGAATGATGAAAAGACTACCACTGTGGTATAAACAGAAGTCACCCTAATGAGAGACTGGACACCGTCGTAGAAATGTAAAATGTTCACCAATGGCACAGGGATGACAACACAGCTAAGCAAAGAACCACATTCATTTTAGCAAAAAATATTTTGCGTGACCTTTTGAATGATAAAAAATGAACGCTTTATCTTTAAACTGTGTAAATGCTAGCAATAGGTTTGATTCTATGTGCCCTGCTTTTATTAATACATATTTGGTCTAAACATGGGCATTCCACCGAGACGCACAAAGATGAACACACGCATTAGATAACACACACAACATAGCTACATCAAATTTATGGTTAAGAAAAGTTACATTGAAAAGCTTGGCCAGAACACGTGGCTAAAAGGGAGGATAGCAAATGGACAATACTGATGACAGACAGCAAAGGTTGGAAAGCGCCAGAGAGATCGACCACAACGGAGATGGGGCCACAGGATTAGGTCGTGTGCAGCAGCAAGATAGACTGTTGCATCGCAGGACTGTGACAGATGGCGATAACATGGGGAGACCTACATACAGCAGTTGATAGAATAACAGTTGACGATGATGATGGTGAAATAACAGCACGCACAATAACCATTGGCACCGTGGGACTGTTCTCAGAGGGCCGCTTACTCATCTGCCGGTCTCCGTAGCTGATTGCCTCGGCGAGGGGGCTCCATCCCTGGGCATTCTTCACCTTCACGGGGGCATTGTGGGCTAGCAGCAGGTGAGCACATTCTGTGGAACAAGTACAGGAGGTTATGGGCACAAAAGACAAATATCCCCTATATAGCTGTCACATACTGTTGGGGCAAGTGTTGTTAGCGAGCACCTATGAAGGCCAGTACGGCACACGAGGGGGTGGGTGGCCAGCAGCACGACCTACCTCCTTTGTCTCCCTGGTGGCGATGTTTACACACCGCACCAGGTACTCATTTGAGGCCGAGTGGACCCAGGGGAGGCTCAGGACTGGTTGAAATAATTGTCACTGGTGTTGGCCGTGAGTGGGATTTGAACTTAGGTGCCCGGGTTCAGAGAGCAGCACGCTAACCGCTACACTACTTGCCCTCTCTTAAGAGCTTGGCTACACGCAGTACGGAGGCTTGAGTTTCTTCGATCCGACAAAATTATCCTCAGATGCCTCAATACAATCAAATACACCTTGAATGTATCCAGAAGCTAAGCAAAGTACAATCCTGTTTAGTAGATTGATGGGAAAAGGATTGGAGATTAACACTAGGCATGGCTCACACCTGTAATCCAATGATCAATGTCAGTGACAACTGCCATCAAATGTATTTTGTATCGTAGCTTTTGCGGTGATGGTAGCCTGTGTTCCAGTGTATGATCGTGTGGACATAAAGCAAAGGGTTGTGCTCCAGCACTTTACAGATAAGTATTGGTGGTATAATGTATATTTCTGAAACTCCAAAACTCTCTGGGCTGTGAGGTGGCCAGGAGCTAGCAGTCCAGGAATGGACCATCGATTCGTGCAGAGCTTTATAAGTTATGCTGTTACATGTATGTTTTCTCCAGGCACTCTGATTACGTTCCATATATAACACAATAATTTATAGAATTGGCCAAGCATTCTGATGCAGGGCCCTTCTAAAAAAAACGGTCTCAAGTCTAGGCGAGGCTTTCCTGGGTAAAGACCATTATTATAGACAATACGCATTTGTGGTTTAACACCGTGCACCATACTAGCTACTCCACGTCTTAATTACAACCTTAAAGTTTTTTTTAATTGAATCTAATTATAAAGAGAACAAGGAACTCTATAAAATTGGTCAATTACATGTGCTCAACAAAATCACTCTCCTTCGATTAAACAACCTAATTTGAAGGTAAAACATGGTTTTGTGCTAACTGCAGGACAATTTAAAATAGATCTCAGGGCAAATCTATACTTAAATGTACACTATTGAAGTATAGAAAGTTATTAAAAAAGCTTCAAATCTAGAATTATTAATTGGCTGTTCACTGCATGCGCGGTCTAACGCTATACATCTCCCCGGAAGAACTGTTTATTATTATTTATGTTTTATTCCTCAGCAAGGCAAAGCCAAGCTTCTAGTGACAGAATTATTCTGACATCAAGTTGACCCCAACAAGACAGGGTTATTTGCAGGGCACGTCCACTGCCATAAAATTAATTCAGAGAAACTGGAGACACTTCCAAAACACAATGTCTCATTTTCACTGCTCTTGGCACACTGGAGTAAGAAAAACATCTTAAACATAACATTTAACACAGAAATAATTTAAGGGGACTTGAGTATTACTGCAGTACAATATTTTTTTACGCACTTTAATACAATTAGGATTTGTAAATGTTTGTATTTTTCGTGAAACCTTAAAAACAAAAATCTACTGCAGTACTATATCCATTAAAAACATGACAATATTTTATTCGAATGGAAATCTACAATTCCTAAATTACTTATTTATTTCCATCGTATTTTGCAGCCTGATAGCAACAAAACAAATGCATTAACACTTCACTGCACGCGTGAATGACGCTACCTAACACTGCCTGCAGCTGAATTACACAGAACTTGAAACAGATGGGAATCCTGGTGCAGACATCAAGCCGTTTTCAGGATATCAACAAAACATGACGCACGCTGGACCGCAGTTAAGAGATAAGAGGGGTAAGCCACCTCCTCCGTTATCTAAGCAGAGCCCACAAGGCTTGACGACACTTGTCAAAGCCTTGGCACTTCACATGCAAAAAGCAACCACTCACTTGGTGCACTATAACATATCTAAGTTGTATTAATGAACCACCCTGTTAATTAGAAACGTAATACCAAATGATGAAACCTAAAGATGCAATGAATGGTTAGATATTTGAACAGATTAAAGTTCAATTGCTGCCGATGGAGAATTATACACTTGCAAGGGTATGCACATTCCACTGGTATTTAACCACTGAGTGGTCTCGGCACTGCCTTATAATTATACGAGCATGCGTTTCGTGGTCTGCACTGTGTGTGAAATAGAGATCAGCATGAGTCATCCTGCCAGGATAGATATTTAAAAGCAGACAAAATAAAATACAGGTGGTTTCCAGTTTACTACAGTCCGATTTACAACGATCCTCATTTATGATGTCTATATAATGCCACAATGCGATTGCTTTGACAGAAACTTGGTTTATGACGCATCTTCCGACACGACTCTCGAACACATTTGAACAGTCAGTCTGGTTTCCGATGTGACTTGGCGTGGAGTGTTTGCTATTCTCAAGTGATTTTGTGGATATTTACCTACTAAACCCTGTTAAATATGGCCGATAAAAGGGAACACACATCGGCAAGTAATGTTTCGACTGTTTCTACTGTCTATGGGATAAAAGGGTCAGATTTACGATTTATGACAGGGTTTCCAGGAACGAATTGTGTCGAAAAAAGTCGGGACCGCCGTATATGGTAAACGAGAAGGTGCGATTGGTTACCAATGGCATCATTGTTTGCTGTAACGCACGCTTTCATCAATCCACTCTCAAATGCGAGGTTAGCAGGGGCGAATTAAATTGTGTGGCTTTAACGCCAATTTCTGAGCATTCACCATGTTTCCCAGAGCACGTCTAAAACTGCACCAGTGGCGCGATTGAATTCCTTGGGAGATGGGTATTGATCTCAGGAGAGAGAGGAACTGGTAAGGCGGTAATGGAAAAGAAGAATTTGGGACATGGGCTGCAAAAAAGATTAGGCCTCATTTTAAATTCACACCCCACATTAAAAATGTAATGAAGTTTTTTTTATTCTAATATTTTAATCCATTTGTAGGCAGCGCATTAGGGGTTGAGCAAAGTGTCTGTTGCACTACATGCATGACCTTTGCATTGCAGGTATAATCAATTCAAAATGCTACACCAAAAAGTCTAAATATATATTTTTTAAAGATATACACGATCATTGCATAAATGTTTGCAATGTAATGTAGACAGACCATTTTTGTTAATTTACTGAAAAATAATAGAATATTCGTTTAGGAAGGCAATTGTTATCTTTTACCAATGCATATAATATAATTATTTAAATGAATAGTGCATCTAAATATAGAAGCACCTGCAGATACAGAACGATCCACACGTTTTCGGTTATAGATGCAATAAAAAATACAAAATAACACAAAGAAAATCCTAAATGGTAAGTATCACTTTGTGGGCAATCGACTATTGTTGTTCTATGGATATAATTCCCTATGCAATAGGAATGTGGAATTTCAACCACTAATCCAGGACTGCGCATTGGGATCCTAGGATGGAATGCGCATTATCAATTTGAATTATTATTAATGCAAATGAGTACTACCTCATGCACTTGGTAAAGGTGTTTAACTGAAGGGCACATGCCAGAGCAAGTGAATGTCCTTCTTAAAGGTGGTTTTACTCATTAAACAAGCAGTACTGAAAATCTTACCAGTGCCATACAACTGCATATTTTATTAGTTTAGAAATCAATATGACTGCAAGGGTTTACGGGTATACAGAAACGGACGTTTGTGGGCACTTATTGAGGCCCACATCATAAACTGAAGTGAATCAGGAAAGAGACCAGCTATTAACACAATAAAATGTCACGGGGCATTATGCACTTACCTTTATGTCCAAGCATCACAGCTAAATGCAGGGGGGTGTTACCTGTGGAAATGACAAAATGCATACATTTAAAAGCACATCAAACAATGAGCACACGTGAAAAAAGTTGATCCAACGATTGGCAATGACTTCCACACAGCGTTGCACTTAAAGGGCAAAATAATATGTACTAAGAGCCAGCTGTTTTGTGTTATTGCTCATTAACTATATATAAGTACAATTCACATTTCCAGAGTAACATAAATAAACCACAAAGCAGTTGGAAATAAAACACTATGCTTTATGAAATATACTTCTGATCAATTATGTCATGAAATGTCTTTAAAGTACTATAAACCACATTGCTGGAGCATGGCGTGAACTGTTTTGTGTTCCTTGGTCATGATGAAACCATGGCCAAAGTAATAAATCTTAATTTTCTACGGTCTACCTCCACAATTCGATACCTGGAGTACCCTAACAACCAATTGTGTGTACTGTGGAACCTCTTAATCTTGTTGGTACAATTCCAAAAAAACATTACAATTCTGGCACACTGCTGCTAAAGCATGCCTGGACAGGACGTCAACTGAGAGAATATTAAATCTTGCATTAAGTCAACTAGTCACAAGTATTTAAAACAAAATGGAAATCGGATTACTCCTCAAAGGCTGTTTTAATAATCATGTTCTGAAGCTGCACGCAGACTAACACTTACTGCCAGCCACAACAAGAAGCCATTTCACAAGTTGAGTCATTTTTAGTGGAGTCACATGGCTCCAATTAAGTCATCATCACCTGAGCACGGCAGCTGTACGGCCAAGGGTAGTCACTCTTCGCTGACCCTCACACTGAAATGGTTTTAAAATGCGACTTCACCATTAAAAATGCACGGTTTGTTAATATTTACCAAGAGCCTCTTGTGTGATCGATTTCAATTCAATTTTCAAGGGCATTGTCCTGTTACCGGCTGGCATTAACGCCAAGACGTCTCACGTGGCCCGAATGAGAATACCACACCTCTTCCTCTGCCCATCATCTCAGCGTTACATACAGCACGTCACACGCAGAGTACGTATATGGCATTACCTCATCGCAGCCGCCCAATCCATTAACCCTACACGAGCCCAGCAAGCACCAGGGGAGCCATTCATCTGACTTTTGGTGATAATGTGCCAACGTCTCCATCACTAACAATGCGGCAAATTGCCCTTTTTTCGAAGATGTTTGACACGGCCAGAGAGATTAAAACGTGCACAGCCAAAACACAGCATTGGGGAGGAATCACAACATCAATAATGATTGTTTCTGATAGAGTATAGTGCCCTTTAGACCTGGGCATCTCAGTGCTTCATACACGATAAGCGACTTTACCGCACATCTCATACATTTCAAAGGCCATCCCCAGTGGCAGCTGTCCCTGGACAGCCAGCAGGCATTAGTCTGCCAAAAGGGCGCAACGCTTGCTAAGTGTAATACCAATTACATTATTTGTATGGAAATTTCTAACTGGCCAAAATTGGACATGAAACCAAACCACAATGGCCTACTCATCTTCTTGGGTTCTTTCGGTAAAGTCACGTAGAAGGGAAATAATAAAATAATAAAAATAAAACACAATAAAATACAATTCTCAGTGAGAACATAATAAAATACAATTCTCAGTGAGAATTGTATTTTATTATGTTTGATTTTTATTATTTTTATTATTTCCCTTCTACGTGACTTTACCGAAAGAACCAAGAAGATGAATCCCTGCAGTCACGAAAGCTTTAAATCGAAAATGGCCTACTCGTTACGGATTTTTAAGGGATCTTTAATCTACACTGCGAAGCACACAATGCATTTTATGCGATCCTAACCAGGGTGACCCTGCCACATTTGAATCGCAAACATCTGCAGCAAGAGGTCAACACGTGACTGTTGGGCCATGTCACAACCCCAAGTGGTAGTGAAGTACACAAACCAACCAAACTCTAACCCTGCTATCCCTAATCAACTAGCCAAGGAGGCATGACTTGCCCTAGTGATGCCCCTTCACCTACCCCAAAACCCAACTTGTTCTGCATTACGAGGACCCCATTTCACTTTTTGTTGTCCACAGTACCATACAGAAAACAATAAAACATATTATTATATTTACATGCACCAGAAAGACCCACTCATCTGCAAGCGGAGGAATCTTCACACTGCAATTACCTCATGCTGTTGGCTAGGTGTAATGGCTAGGCAGGCACAGGCTGCCCTTTGAATCATGTGACAATTAACTTGTATGAAAACATCTTGAATGTGGCCGAGTTAAGTATTGTGTGTAGGGCTTATTTTCTTCTTTTTCTGGGCGCATTACATAATACTGGTCGCGAAAGCCTACGTGTTAAACCGCATTACATGTGTCTCAACATGTGCTGACTTTCTGAGCTCTGATTTAGCCCCCCTCCCAGGGGCAATCTTGGACCATGCGAAGAGCAGCAACGACAGGGAAGTGGTGTGCTTTGCTATAACAGGAACAGCCTTTTGATAACCAACAATGCACATACAGCATCACCGCGTTAATTAAACACGGTCACTGTGGAAGGATGACAGCATCGATCCTGATGCACATTGCTTTGTTGCGGTGCTGATTTACGCCCATGCCAACAGGCCAGACACAGCTAGTGTTAGGGTTAAAGGTTATTCCTAACCCTAATTTCTTGACTCTCGAGATTCTGTTATCATCCAAACTCCCTTAATGTAACACCATGACCCCAAACTCCTAATTTAAAACGTATTACCCCGACCCTAACTCTACTCTCTGACCTCTGCCCTATCCCTTATCATGCTTTCTCAAGCCTGATTCCATAACCCTAATCACATTTCCCAGCCCCTGAATCTCTTTACTCAATTACCGCAATCTTGGCCTTATAACCATAACCACAAGGCCCTAGGCCCGAGCTCCTAATCCTAAATCACTGTTCTCAACTCTGACCCCATAACCCTAAACCCCACCGCTGCATCCCTAAATTTACCCCACCGATCTCATCCCTGACCCTATAACTATAACCACAAAACCCAAAGTGCTCTCAATGCCGATTACACAACCGTAACCGCAGCTCTGAACCCTTAGCCCACGTATCTCAATCCTGGTCCTATAACCACAATCAGAAGACTCAAGTTATGAACTCCAAAACCTTACGGGGCTGATCACAACCGTAGCCCTATAACCATAACCACAAGACATTGATCCCAAAGTCCTTACCATAACGGACTGATCTCAACTCTGCCCCTATAACCACACCGACCCCGGCTGATGCCAAACCACGACCGCCTCGACCCGTGGCCACAGGCCCCGCTTCTCACCGTGGGCATCCTTCTGCGCGATGTTGTGCGTGCGGATGAGCATCGAGAGTCGCCGAAGGTCCCCGCGGAAGACGCTCTCGTGGACCGGGCAGGGCCCCCCCGGCAGGGCCACCCCGTGGGCCGGGGGCACGCGGGCCTCCCAGCGACCCACCACTCCTCCTCCTCCTCCACCACCACCTCCACCACCACCAACAACAACAACACCGCCCGCATGCTGATCCTGCTGGTGGTTGTATTGCTGCTGGTGATTCTGTTGTTGCTGATCAAGGTGTTCGAGGTGGTTGTGCTGCTGCTGGTTGTTGTGCTGTTGTTGCTGCTGATTGTTGTGCTGTTGCTGCTGCAGCAGCAGCAGCTGTTGTTGTTGCTGGTGATTGTTGTGCTGCTGCTGCAGCTGCAACTGCTGCTGCTGCTTGGCAGCCAGGACCTGCAGCTGGAGCTGGGCCGGAGCGCGGCCCTCCGCCTCGGCCTGCGCCCGCGCCCCGTTTGGAAGCGCCGAGCGCCGCAGGACGCAGTGGCCCGCGGGGCCCCCTGGCTTCTCGCCGGTCATGGCATCGTCGAGACCCAGGGCTCCCACCAGCAACAACAGCAGCAGCAGCACCGCGAGCAAGCGAGCGAGCTCAGCTAAAGCGGGAGGGAATTAGTTTCGGGAACAGCGGCGCGGTGAGCGGTGGCGAACGCGGTGAGCGGCGTGCGGAACGCGCGGGTCGCCGTCTTCTTCTTCTCCCCCCCGAGCGCCTCCAGCATCACGACCCCCGGTGCGGGAGACGCGAGATTCGGGACCCTTCGCTCGACATCGTCGCAATTAACAAAACGCCCTGGAGGCGCCCGAGCCGAACGCGGGATGTTGTTGATGTCCTCGGAGATCCACCCTCAGGGCAAATTGTTGATTTGAAAGTCAAGGGAGAGAGTGCGAGGCGGCGTTTGCTCGCGCATGCGCAGTGAGCTGCATCGGAGGGAGGCGCGCGCGCTTGCGCCTCCACGCGGTGCAGTTCGGAGAGGGGAGCGAGGAGGGGCGGGGCGAAGAGGATAGGGGCGGGGCGGGGCGAGGAGGATAGGGGCGGGGCGAGGAGGGGCGGGGCAACAAGGGGAGGGGCGTGGCCAGGAGGGGAGGGGCTAGGAGAGGGCGGGGCTGTGTGAGAAGGGAGCGCTTGGCATGGGTGGGGGTGTAACGACCCCGCTTGGCAATTCGATTGCAAGAATCGATTCTCCTGCCTCCTTTTTACCATCTAGTTTCTATTGTTTGTCATATATTTAACAATAGACTATACAGCTGTGTGCGATCCATTCGTGAGCGAGCACAGCAGAGGAAGTAGCTTAATGAACACCAGCATCCTTAGAGAAAGAAGCGCTATATAATATAATCACAGATGTAAATACACGTTATCAATTGTTTTGAGGTGTGTAATTTAGATACCAATTCATAATCTAATGCAATTCCAGGTTTTAAAATGTCACGTCATTTATATATCGCCCGTATTCATAATCAGGCATGCAAGTTTCAAACGTCGCACAAACACATGGAACCAAGCACTCAGCCTTTGTCTATTACGCACAAACCACCAGTTCCTGAAGAACTGCATTGTGGTCTTTTTTTCTTAGGCCATCCCACAATATAAATGTGTGCAATTATGGTCCCCGCCCTGCACTATGTTTCTGTTGAGATGGGTGTTTCTCGTCATTTACAAGTTTGAACAATCGTGCGTCACTCATGTTTTATGTTGTGCTGATTTGCTGCCTCTCGTGGCCTCATGGGTCACTTGAACCCATTGCATCTCCAGAATATCCAAATCACCTCAAGCCTCCCATTGGTCACGTGACGTGTGTGTGGCCACCCCCACTCTGAGCCCCGCCCCTCTCCCCGCCTCCTGTGAAAACAGCCGCCGCTTCGTCCAGCTCACTTCCGCTTGCTCCTTCCTTCTCTATCTCGTTCCTCCCCTCTCATCATCACCACCCTCTCATCCACAGCATCTGGGCACGATCATTCCTTCACCCCCCACCTCCTCTTTCCTTCCTGAGGCTCCTTTATTCCTGCTGCTCATCTTGAGCCGTGGCCTCTTTGTCCGTCCTGTGGACCTCTGTCCTGGCATCTCTTTCCTGTTCCTTTGTCCTTTTCCGTACAATACATCCTTGACTCTCTTGCCCGTGATGTGCCACGGGTAAAAAAAAAGTGTATTCATACACGAAACAAAAAACAAACAATCGACGTTCACGCTATTCGATGCAGGCAACGTCAGGGAATGTTCACAGTTTTACCTCAGATTATGAATGCGATGTTAGAGTTTTAAGTGTGCCAAGCATCCAACAAAGTTCCGTATGTTGAGTGAGTGTATCTGTTGGTAGACCTTATTTTATCAGGTGAAACCCCATTGGGACTTCAAGCCTCTTTCAATGAAAATCTCTGTCTAAAAGTGACAACCCATATGTAGTATAGTAAACAAAATTACATACAATATAAGACAAATTATCGACATGTAATTAAGGCCTTCCTATTCACGCCTGTTGGTTATGGGGGTTGTACGACAATCATTCATGGTGGTCAGCGTAGGATCCTTCGCCAATGATTTTAACCGTGGCCAAGAATTTCGTTCAGGGGCAGAATTCATTGCGCAATCAATACGCTAACCGCTGCACCACCGTTCCATTCCAGCACAAAGTAACGGGGAGAAAAGTCAATTGTGTGTGTAGAGTGTAATATAATTCACGCAAGGGCTTTAGGGTTGGTTCGCATTTGCATGGTGTGAACAGCTTACACACAAAGCACATCTCCACAATAAACAGTCTATGTGTCCCATCAGGGAATCTTCATTCCACTGTGCTCTCAGAGCCACAGCCCTTGCCAGAGAATTCTAAAAACTCCCACATTGCTGCTTCGTGCACATTGTGCTTACTGGGGCTTTACGCTCGCATCCCCGAAGCCATGGAGACCGATGACCTCATTCCATTCCCAGACCACTCATGGTTGAAAGTTTTCCCCCTTTGATGATGTCTCAATGAAAATCAAATTAAGAAATTAAGTTGGGGGGGGGGGTGGAAATCCACGATATTAAGTTTCATTCACTGTACTCCAAAACATTCGAGGGCTTTTCACTTGACTACGGCTTCACGCACACACAGATGACTGTGGCCACACAAAAGAGGCCCCCTCTCTCTCTCTCTTGGCTGTGAACTTTGCTTCGCGTCCGTATCCCTGCACGATGTTGTACAAATATTTACCGGTACACTACATACAGCCCACACTTGCCCAGACACCGGGACAAGTGTACAGAACGCTGCAAGTTTGTACGGTGTGTTGGGCAGAAGGATCGGTGTGGAGATATAACAAGCTTGGGCCACACAAAGCATACACCACGCAACACGCAAGTCCATGACCAAATGTAAGTTTTGTCTTGCTTGGGTAGAAATGTTGTACTGTCGAGTGCTTTAAAAAATATATATGTTCTGATCTAATTTGTGTATGTTAATAAAACCAGTATTCTCTTTATGATTGCGAAAGATCTTTGGACGGGGACGGCGAGTGATTAGAGTGGTGAAATATATACTTTTCCACAAAGTATGCACATCGTGACCAGAGGAAATTGTGGCTTCCCGCAAAGAGCATTCAAACTATGCTACATCGTTTTCATTTCATCTTATATATAGTTTGTAGCGATAATGCCGTATGAGCGAAGTGCTAAACACTACTATTCCGTGAAGTTGATAATTTATTTGAATTTTATTGTTTCAATTCTAACCCTTGCGTCACACGAGTGCGCGCGTTCCTGTCATACGTTCATTTAGCCCTCTACAAGTCCCATGTCCACCTTCCTAGCAGCGTGCCAACTCGCACGACTTAGTTTGTCTTATACTGTAAACATACTTTTCTTTTTTAAAGACACTCATTGTGTTAACTGTTCCAGGAAATTGCACGCTTTGAGGGAGTCCTGTTTCCACGATGCGTCTCTTGGACAAGGTAATTTGGAGTGGCACCCCTTTCTTACACGCTCAATGCACAGCATGTGAGGCAGAGTACATTGATCCGTCCATGGTGACCTCAGTTTATCCTAAAAACAGCGAGGTTTTTTTTACACACTGATGTAAAGACTTTTTAAAAACCTGGAATCCATTACTTTGCTGGAGGGTAGTAGCTGCTGCATCAATGCTGCCAGTAGATTTCCTGGATTTTTGTTGTTGCGCATAGTCACTTTAAGATGTTTCTTGTTCATGTTTTTGTTTGTTGCGGTTCCACCCGATTCAAGAGCCGAATGGCTCACAGGGCTATACCTAATACATGAACTGAACAAGAGCTGCATAAGAATGCTGTTGAAAGTGCTACATTGCAAACCGGTAAACATTTTCCATCGCATTGCCACGTTAGCTTCCCATGGTTGCGCTGTATAGCTCTGATGTGTTTTTCGGGTTATGCCGCATCTTGCTCGGCATTGTGGCCGATGTTTCGCTCCACGTGCTGGAAGCTTTTTCAGTTTGGGAGCCTCTTCAGGAACTAAAGGAGGTCTCAGCACTTGGAGCAAAACGTCGGACATCACGCGGAATAACACGCCGCACAGTCCGAAAACACACTGGAGAGAGATATTTTCCATTAACATTGAATTGTCCTGCCATGTATTTCTAGCCTTTTTAATTACCATGTTATGTTACATTTTGGAAACTGTTTACGAATGAAGAATTCTTTCCAAGGATGCATGCACGCCCATGAAATGCACTAGCATGGAATCCCAAAGGCCAAACTGCCAAAGGGCATAAAAGCTAATTTTGCTTCATGACAAGATCGGAGGCACACCCGAGGCGGGGGTGGGGGGGATAAAAAACGACAGTTGTCTCCGCCCACCTGACATTTTTAAACAACCATTGTTTACATAATGTAAAATTAAAAACAAAAAAAATGATAATTCTCGATGTACATCTCATTATATGACATTTAATAACTTTGGGAAATGTACTTATAATTTGGTGCTCTTCGTAGAAAAACATTTTCTGCCTCTGAAACGTTTAGCTGGGTGCGCCACTGACAACGGTGATGATGATGACGACGATAATGGTAATGTGTGATGATGATGGTTGTGGTGTCCCATTTCGCGGCAACCGCCGCAGCTTTTGCAGGCGAGGGTGCAGGCCCCGCTGGAGGAGCTGGAGTACGTGGACGTATCTGACGCACACGTGGGCAAGTTCCAGCACTGTGTACTCGCCACGGTCACACAGCTCCCGACACAAACTCAACGACGCAAGGACCGGCCTCGAGCCACCGTAACCATCCACGCACCACAGGCCCTCAGACAGGTTGTGTGCGGCTTATAACTGCCGCGAATGCCACAAAGAGCCTCTTGTGTGGTTCACATTAAGTCTGTTGACCCACATTTGATGTAAGCAATATGAGAATATAAAAAATGAACAATCATACAATGGCATATTTTGAGAATTAACGTGCCAGTTGAGGTTAATTCCCTGCATTTAATAAGCCTCAATCAAAGCAAGGCTCGATGCTACATGAAGCCACCGTTGGCTGCATGCTTAAATTTCCTGGTGAGTTGGACAGATTCCAGTTGACGAGTATTGAGCCAGAGCACACTGGCAGCATAGCATGAACCTAATGCCACCAACGTTGTGGTAATTATTCAGCTGGGCAGGACGTTGGCAGAGCTTTCGACTTACCATTGGAAAGTTGAGAGTTGAAATTCTGGTGGGGTGGGGGGTTGGAGTCAATTCAGCCTGTCGTATCCGATAAGCACAGTACATCGTAGTGGGAATGTCAGCAGTGGTTTAACTTTCCTGTGGATAATTTTAGCTCCCGTCATGGGAATGTGCAATTTTCACCACTGGTTTTGGAGCCCGCAATGGAGATGAGCATCGTGAAATGGTTGTTTGAGTGGGATTCATACAATATCGACGGAAATATCGTGTGGGGTTTCGGGTCACCTGTGCACTCATCAATATCAGGGCCCTCAAATAGCTTTAGACTTCCAGGGAGGATATTTTAAGGTTGCATTCTAATTATATTATCAATGTAAGAGTACTATAAAGAGCTCTATATACAAAAACCTACAACTATGATTTCAGTTTCATAGCGACTACATGCAACGACACCTCTCAATACTTTACAAGATTAAATAATTACATTAGGGGCAGAAGACGGGGGGGGGTCCAGGCAGGGAAACATGGGATATGGGAGGGCAACACTGTGTTACATCCCAAGATAAAAAAAAAACATTAAATTATTTTGTCTTTTACCAGGTAAGGCCCACTGTATTACATCCAAAGATTAGAAAAAAATTATTTTATTTTTTATTTTACCAGGTAGAGCCCACTGAGCCATAGAGCTCTTTTTCAGAAGCGACCTGGCCACAAATGATAGCTCAACCAAGTGGCTTATCATGTGGAAATGTATAGCAGTCAAATACTAGATAAGCATGTTTCTAAATATAGAGGGCAAAGCCGGAAGAGCCGGAGAAAAATCCACACGACCCCTGTGAGAACATGCAAACTCCAAATATACAGGTGTTAGGGTAGGGATGCGAACTCACAACCTCCTGTATACCAGGTGAGGTAGTTAACATCTCGCCACCGTAGCAACTGGGGCTCAACGTCAACAACAACGACGAGCTCCAACAACAGCCTTGGAGAGCACCAATACGTCCCAGGCCATTCTTGGGGGCTGGGGCCCCGAACTAATGAGTACCAGGTCAGTTTCAGGTGAGAGGCGTGGTGCCAGATATAACAAAGACTTTATAGTTAACTCCCACGCAGGTGACATCACTCGTGCGCGTTTTATAACAGAGACGCATGAGAACCAGACACTTGCCAAAAATAATTGTATACATGCTGTTCGGGAGTGTCTTTGATATCTCTGTGCCCTTGAGCAATCGTCTTGGAATTTTAACCAGTAAGATTACGCTTTCCTACCACAAAACGAGGATGACCTAATGCATGTTTACTTTACAAAAAAACATTAGATAAGGCATTCCTTGAACTTAGGAATCCTGTTCTGGAAAATCTGACATTGATTTATAATGGCAGCATTTTGGCCACTCATTGACATAGTTCACGGCACAGATTTCTGAAGCGGCATTTTTGTTTTACCGACTTCTGTCAATTTTTCTGTCAAATCTAGATTTTGCAGACAGTTGGTCGTGCAATATATATACAGGCGTAAATATGCATCGCCACTCATGCATATCATGCAAATGTACAAAATACAAATTGCATTTATAAGTCGCATAATTGTGGTCACATATGAAGTCGGGGGTAGGGGAGGGGGGCATACACATCAAAGGGACCAGGACATTAGAAAGCTTAAAATAATTTATTCAAATGGAACTGTTGTAGGAGAGTGGTACAGAGCAATGCGGGGGGGGGGGGGGTGATGGTATTGCTGAAAACACCGACCAGAGACCGGCGATATCAGAATTAAAATATTTATCCTGGAGGAATCTGCTGAGCTATGAAGCTTTTTATCACAGATGTCCAGGAGGGCTGGGGTCAGCAGCTTACCACCTCGCTTTGCGTGGGGGTGGGTGGCGTGCAGGTTGGCTGGAGGAGCTGGGTAAGTGTCCCAACGTGCAAGCGCTGCTTGCGAGAGGCAATGCCCTGCGGGACCTGGACTCGCTGAGTCGCTGCTCACGGCTGTGGCACCTGGACCTGCAAAACAACCAGGCACGTGACAGCCAAGCCTCGCACTGAGCTGTACGGCTCAATATTATGATTTCTTCCACTGCGTCTCATTGCAATTCCCGGAAATTAATGTGCGTCCTCCAGAACATGGCTGCAGTTTTTAATAATCATAATAATGTAATTTAATAATAATGGTTTGGACAAGTAAATACCATTTTTGTCAATGCACGGATGTATGAGAGCCTCAATGCACCGTGTGGGTCATGGTGGTTATTTTACTGCACCGTGTCCGTGCCCTTTCAGCTCCCGTACTCTCCCCACTGGATGTCATCACTGGATTATAATTGTGAACCACCAGCTTTCATCCCACCGACGCGTCTACGTGTGTGTACGTGCAGCTTGAGTGCGTGGCCGGCCTGGGCGTGTTCGTGGCGCTGGGTAGCCTCGACTTGTCCGGAAACCTTCTGCAGTGGCAGAGTCTGCATGACCTCCGACCTCTGCACGTCCTGAACTTGCGGCTCCACGGGAACCCGGCTCTGCAGCGCGACCCTCACTGTGGGTTCACGTGGTGGCGGGCAGCCCCACAATTTCAGAGCAATCGCTATAAATTAAACTTGAGCAACTGTGGTAACTTAGCACGGCAATGACAAAGAGGCACAGAGTCTGCTGAAAGGTGTGTTTGAGGACGATGGTTGATCGATACAGAGTGCTGCGCACAATCTTGGGTACTTTGAAATCTCTGTGATCTGATTGAAGGTTGCCGCCCGAGTTACCCATTGCTGCAGATTTGGGAAAACTTTTATTGTTATTGTAAGGCAACCACAGGCAACTTAGAAAAGTTGGGCTCAACTCATGAAGCAAAAGTCACGTACAATCATATCGTAAAATCAAACATGTGCTGGATGGACATCCCTTGAAAACACAACGTAGTATTTGTACAGTTATGCATTTACGCCTCTACGATAATTATTGAAGGCAGATCCGTAACAAAATGTAGAACCGTGAGGTTGAGCGTGCAGCGCTGCGTTCCCCGCAGACCGCGTCCACGCCGTGGACTCCCTGCCGCGCGTCTGGTCTCTGGACGGTCTCCTCGCGACGTCGACCGAGCGCCTGCGCGTGGAGCAATACGTTCAGGACGCAGCCCTGAGCCCGCGGCCCATCGTGAGTCCGCTGCCACCCATCGTCGACGAGTCGAACCTCGCAGGGGTCGAACGCTCGCGGTCTCGAGGTGCCCTCGGAGCCTCGATTTCCCCAAAACGATGTCGCCGTCGCTCAAAGGGCCCTTCCCACACGCCAGCCAGCTGCTGCTGTTGTGGTCGCCAATGGCCTCAAGCCGCCCTTGATTTGGAAAGTTACATCTTAGTTTGCATGGATACTTCACAAGCTGGCCAATTAATTGTTAGCGGCAAGACACCGAAACAGAGCCTGGCAGCGAGGTGGTCGTCTCGCATGCGTAAGGTGACGCCGTATGTCGTGTTGGATATTCGTCACTGCCTCTGCGTTCCGATGGCTTTGCCGTGCCTCTGTAGTTTTGACTAATGTGGAGAATGAAAGCCTCTAGACCAGTGATTATTAACCTTTACTGCAGCCTTGCACCCCTTTGGTTCTCAATTGTAAACAAAGAATATTGTTAATAAATACACAGGGTTTGATGAAACCGAGTAGTTGTACTTACGTGCCCGTGTTTAATTTGTGTTTCTACGATTTACCTTCTAAAAAAATCTGTCCATGTCTGGCACCCCCAGAAAGGGCATCTCGCACACCCAGGGGGTTCGTGCACCCCAGTTTAAGAACCACTGCTATAGGCTCTATGGGCAAACACCTCTGCATTTATCAACTAATGCTGAACATTTACAGCAACAAACAACAAAACACTCTAGATTGAACAAGACAAAAACACGTAAAAAAAACATGTACATCTTTAAAAACTGAAGAGTTTGAAAACAATCCATCTGTGAACTTCTCAGACCTCTTAATGAGGAGACACTGCATGTCATGTGTGATGCCGCCCCTCCTAGAGACGGAAGTTTTCCAGGATGGAGGTCTTTGTGCCGTCGTCCCGCCACAACCTCATGCAGACGTGCAGCTATGGCGAACGGGTACGTGAGGGATTTGGAGAGACGTGAAAATTGTTGCTAGAGTATTTCACATTTCACAAATGACGCTATTTCAAATGTGACCGACTATCCGTCCGTCCGTCTTAAAAGCTGATGACGTACAGCATGTAGGTAGCAGCCTTTCACACCGAGGGGAATGTTTTATATTTTTAAGTTTTTTCGGTAAAGTCACGTAGGTAAAAAAATTAAATAAAGTTACTTGATACAGCTATCGTGCTGTGACGGTTCCACCTGAAGACGGAAGCTTGTGTTGCCTTCGAAACGTCGTGATTTTTATTTTATTTTTATTTTACTTTTATTAATTTAAATTTTTTACCTACGTGACTTTACCGAAACAAACCTAAGAATATGAATCCTTGCAGTCACGAAAGCTTCAAATCGGGAATGTTTTAATCTGCCGTGGTGTTTGTGCAGGAGGACGTACGAGGCTTAGCCATTGATGAGAGTGCCATGCTCATGCCACTCGACGAACACGTGTTTGTCCAGGCAAATTATTGACACATGATCAAACACGCCTGTAGAGAGACACCCACCTACGTCCGTCGCTCAGCACACACACTCCCCAATTCGTCTTAGCCTGTCACCCTTTTACACAGCTCTTAGTTGGGCTTTCACGTTTACCTTTGGTGCGATGTTTTTTTTTATACCAAGATTTAACCTTCACCGTACGGCGGTTACCGGTGATTATTGCCTTTTGGAAATTCACTAGATTTTTGTCTTTCAGACGCTTCACTTCATGCGAAGATTTCCCTTGGAGGAGCCACACAACGTGGGTGAGACTCCACCCCTTGGTTTGTGCCGCGAAATTACAGCCCTAAATCCACTTTACGGCCCAAATGGGCCGTGAATTTATAAGAAAACATATAATTATGGGTACGTACTGTATGGTGAACTTCTTTCGCACCGTACGTAGCCAGCCGTGCTAATCGGAGATGCAGGGGGAAGGACAACAAACTAAACACACACAGACGCTGTCTCCCCGACAGACCTGGTCTTCACCTGAGGACGGCTGCTTGCGTTGTGGCCGAAACGTCGTGAGAATAATTTTATTATGTTTTATTTTTATTATTTTATTATTTCCATTCTACGTGACTTTACCGAAAGAACCAAGAAGACACACAAAACAATTCACTGCTGGATGAAGGCCTCCCCGATGCACCGCCACCTCCCACGATGTAATAATATAATCCACCGAGCCCCTGAAATTATTTAATTGCTACATCTCCTCGGTAGACATTCACAAATATTGAGCTCAGATCATTGCAACAAATATATAAAAGAGCGCAGCAGCGTCATTGACGCTATTTATATACATGTCATTGTAACGAGTCCATTAAATTAAGTGCTTCATTCGCGCAACGGTGAATGCAATTAGGTTATTGCGGGTTTGTTCATCGCATCATGTTTGTGGGCACGTGACGCACCCAAAAATAGTTTCGGCTGCGGGCTCATCGCAGGCTGCCACCGCAACCACTGCCAAGGTGTTTCGCTGTGATGTGACCACCAACTTAGCGTTTAGTTCAGAACAAAAAAACGATTTACGGTGGGTGGTTTGTTGCTCATTTTAAAGTGAAAAAACTTGACTGGGAATACACGTTTCATGTTTTGAGACAAAAGCGGCGGGGAGGGGAAATAGAGGGCTTGGGTTTGGAAAATATTTGGAGTAGGCTTTGACCGATAATTGCAACACATTCAAGGGAAATGGTGGGCGGTGGAGGGGGGGGGTCATGGGGCCTTCAACACGGAGGCCGTGACAGCCAGAGCCAGAAGAGGAAGAGTACCCGACGGTGCAGTAAGTTCCATTTACGGCACCGTTAAATCCTCGCGGATTTAGAATTTTAACGTTGGTTCTAAACATAATAAATATAGAAAGTTAAGTGACTCTGCTGGAAATGGTGTAACCAATACAAGTACAACAAGAATTCACAAACTTCACCGTAGGTGCTTGCCCTATAATTGAAATACATGTAAAATGCCAATGTTTTCGGCCGAAATATATAATCGGGCAACGTTTTGAGCAGTAGCAGTAGGTGTCCCGAGTGAGGAACAGTATCTGAAACAATTGCCTCAAGTATATTCGTCTGTTTTCGTGAAATGTTCATCGTGAAGGGGTGGTATTTTTAATTAGTTAAATGGGTGGAAAAATAAGTGTGGCAGGCGTGCGGATGTGTGCTCATCCGTATGTGAGTGCGTGTGTGTGTGGAGCTGTGTGCCCTCGTGGTTCGGACACTGTACTACCAACCCGACGACCCGGGTTTGATTCCCAAACATGAATAAGCCTCATTGGCAAGTCCTATCAAAACATGTGTTGGGCCTCCCCTAGGTGAACCTAGCCATAAATGGGTACTTGGTAGAGTTCATAAATATCGCCAGTCGTCAGGGGCCAGGCACGGTGCTGGCCACACCACAGAGGTCGCAACCGGGTACCCGATACCCGTACCCTACCCGATACCCGGCTACCCGTACCCGGCCGGGTACAGGTACCCGTTTGCGACCCTGGTGCGGCCGGGTACGGGTAAGGAATCAAAACCCGTTTGCGACCTCTGCCACACCACTCCTCGTATGCTATGCTGGCCTTAGTAGTATATGCATGCTGACAGCACTTATCTGAATAGTCTGTACGTGGGATATTTATCTTCTGTGTGCGTGCGTCTGTGCCGGCTTTTGATGTCCCAAAGGTCTGGATCAACGCCGTCTCTCCTATCTGGCCTACACGGCGCAGGGGCAGGCACAGCTCGAATGGCGCAGCATGCAGGGGTGAGACCTCCGGACATTGAAGGAGCGAGACCCCGGTGCTGGAGGTGTCCTTCCCGCAAGCTGCAGTGCCCCAGTGATCGATGCTCGCCTAACAAAACCTTAATTTCGCCCTGGGTAAAAGCCGCTGCGGCATGGGAAAACCATCCACGGTTGGACAAAGCGTGCGTGTGATAGATCCGGGTTCGATTCCCGCTCACGGCCAACACCGCCAGTGACGATTATCTGAACTGATCCCGGGCCTCCCCTAGGTCGACTCAGCCTCAAATGAGTACCTGGTGCGGTGTGTAAACATAACCACTGGGAAGACAAAGGCGATCGGGTGTGGTGCTGGCCACCCACCCCCTCGTGTACCGTTCCGGCCTTCATAGGTGCTCGCTAACAGCACTTGCCCCTACAGTCTGTTAATGCTATACGGGGGATTTTTGCCTTGTGTCATAGGTGACCGCCAGATGATCATCCACTCGGTGATGATTATCTACAACGCAAGATGAAAATGCGTAATGGGAATAATGCATTTGTGGAATAATAGCGATACCGCTGGACTGACGAGGAGAGCCGTGGCCAGACAAGTCTCGGTTGAAAACTAAACACCACGATAAGAGGCACGGATGTCCTCACAGAGAAGATCCATATGACACACACGTGCGCGCGCGCGCGCTCGCAAAACGGAGGGCCCAGTGAGCGATGTTGTGCAACGTGCCTATACACACCGAAGCATGCCCATCGGACCTTCCCATTGTAACATTTGCACGATCCCCGTAATTGTATACAAGCTCTAAATCGGCTTGAACTTATCACAAAGCGGGAGTCTGAGATTGTGTCGTAAGAACAAAGGTCCACAGTGACCGTCCCTCCTGCCCCTCATCGCCCCCCCCCCCCACCAGCTCCCCACCGGCTCACTTGACGTGCCCCCTTCTTCCCCACAGTCACAGTGAATGCCGCCCCCCCCCCCGCCGCCGACGCCGCCGCCTTCCACAACCCCACTTGTCTCAGGGGCACCCTGGCTAATCATGCGTGCTGCACTGGGCAGTAGAGCGTGCACGCGCTGTTGTGGCCGTTTGCTGACACAGCTGGTAAAAGTGCTCTCTTTTTTTCTCTCTCTCTCTCTCTTTCGCCCACCCCCACCACCACCCCCACCCCCCAAAAAAGTGGCTTTTGTTAGCCACAAATCTGTTGCAGTGCAAAGTTCAAAGGTCAATCTTTTGCATTCGTTAAAAAAAGCCACAAGAATTTAGTACGCGCGTATAAAATAACGAATTCGTTTTTTTACATTTTACGAAATTACAAAAAGCTCGCAGAAGCCGACGTGTGCAGTCCGCTGTGCCCTCGGCAAAACTGGGAGCGGGCAAGCGCTGCCTGGCTCTGTCTTTGATTTCCTCTAATTATTCCCCGGCCACGGACTCGCACGCTGTCGCTCATCGTTATGGGAGGAGCGGGGCGTCTCGGTTTCACTTCGGTGAACGTGACATGCTCGTCCGTGCCAGCGCCGCCCCGTCCTTGAGCGCCAACCTGCGCAGGACAACTTCCCGAATTGCTCTTCCCGTATTCGTTGCAGGGAACGCTTGGGCATCGACGTGACCGGCGCGCTCGAAAGCCTGGTCCACGAGGGACACAAGGAGCAGGAGAGACGCGGCACGTTGCTGGTGCTGCTCACGGTGAGGCTCGCTGAGCCTTGTGTAGGAATGCACCAGCAGGGACGTGTCCCACACGCTACCTGGCCTGGTCACACCTGCTGTGGGACATTGTCAGAAAAGGAGCTGGACCAGAGAGAATCTTAGCTGCGTGCACATTTGTCAGCACAAAGGGGCCTCTATAAACATTACGTCTTCACTTGTGGATTTAAACATGCCTGTGTCCTTCGGTTGTAGAGAAAACAAAAACACAATGCACAAAAGCCTGCGTGTGAGGGTAATTCATGCATTACAAACGCAGGTCGCACGCCACACTAAGCAGGAAAAATCCCCACCCACTGTCATTACTCCCCGAGTGACAAAGTAACAACATCACTATTAGCTGGTTTAACACGTAGTAGGCTTTCGCGACCAATATTATTCACAATAAAGGTTTTTGGGTTAGATCGCGTTATTTATAAATGTGTCGCAACCCTCCACCACCCGACACGGCCAATCAGTAAAAAAATGTGTCACGTTGACAAAAGACAACTAGTTCACTACGATTAGCCATTCTCTACCCACTGTTGAGTGACAGATTCCCTCCCCGGTCAATTCTGGACACGTACAGCTGTATTTCATCTCTCTCTTTAACCCCCCCCCACCCGTTCCACTAACGTGTCCCCAAGAGGCAATAATGCAATTCACGCCGTGCACTGTGTTTAATGTGCAGGCTGCCCTGGAGTTCCGTCTGCCGTGCACTCTGGTCCAGCAGGCCCTCCGGGCCACGGGGCTCAGCCACATCAGGTCAGGAACTCGTGGTTTTGTAAGATGCGAGCCTGGGCGACTTGCAACCTCACCATGAGACCCAAGGGCTCCTGGAATTTACACCGAGAACATTGCGAGTGTCGTAAAAAAAATAAGCAGGCACATGTTTTACACCGATCATAAGTCACACGCACGAGGAGGATAATAATAACAATAGTTCTTTATTTATCCAGCAAAGCCTCAATGAGCCTCCAGATTATTTTTTCAGGGTGTTCCTGAACTGGGATGTTTGGCCAACCCCCTAAATAAATGCTTTGCACGCGGAGGAAACTGAAGTGCCTCGAGAAAAAACCCACCGTGCGCGTACGAGGAGACGCGTGTTCTGAAACCAAATGCGTGAGATGTCTCAGCCCTGTTGCACAGGCGCCACTCCTGCGGGGGAGGGGGGGGGATGTGGTGTTCAGTTGTCACCTGTCCTGGTTTTATATAATCATCATGAGGTAGCAGCTCTCTTGGGTACTCTGTAAGTGGGACAATAACATTCCCAATTTTTTTTTAAAATCAGTTGCTGAAGAATAACAATACACCACTCAAAATGATACATTTATCTTCTTGGTTCTTTCGGTAAAGTCACGTAGAAGGGAAATAATAAAATAATAAAAAGAAAACAATACAATTATTTTCACAACATTTCGGCCACAACGCAAGCAGCCGTCCTCAGGTGAAGACCAGGTCTGTCGTGGAGACAGCGTCTGAAGACAGCGTCTGAAATTCCAGACGCTGTCTCCCCGACAGACCTGGTCTTTACCTGAGGACGGCTGCTTGCGTTGTGGCCGAAACGGCGTGAGAATTTTTTTATTTTTATTATTTTATTACTTCCCTTCTACGTGACTTTACCGAAAGGACCAAGAAGATGAATCCCTGCAGTCACGAAAGCTTTAAATCGAAAAATGATACATTTACATGCAGTTCTGCCCGCTTCAAGTTTTGTGACGTATTCCTCTCGCTATAATTTGTCCCGAGCGTGGCAACCCGAGCGTGGCACACCTGCGTGCGTTTGCTTCTGATGGCGCAGGGAAATAGACACGAGCGACCTGCTGCGACTTCCACGCAAGGTCCAGTTGCGGGTGGCCAGTCTGCTGCTCAGCGCTGTCCATCTGGGCCGCGACACTGGCCAGGTAGAGCGGCGACTCGGCTGCTTCTGCGCTAAAAGCAGCGAACGACGAGATGGGTTTGCGCGCGGCTACGCGCCACTACCTGTTGCGTTCGCCCCCTTTCGCGTGTGGCAGACGACGGTGGGATCACGTGACGACATGCTGCACCTCGCCCTCTACTACGTGCTCGCTGGAATCGCGTGGCCCAAAGCTGTCGGCTCGAGGAACCGGCGGCGGTCTGATGCGCGGTACGCGGCGCCGCTCCCACGCGCCAGCTGGTGTCTTATTCTTGTTGCCGAACTCCGTGCCTCTGCCAAAAGAGTGTCCTTTCGTAAGCTGCGCAGTTTAGGAGCGTAGCCTGCTGAGCAGCTGCGAGTTGCTCTTGTGCAATCCTGTCAGGAAATGTATTGAAGCAAAACAAATAGTAAACATCTTCTGTCGTCCAGTAACAACTTCAACATTTGCTCCTTTATTGTTGCCGTCTAATGGATTTCATGTTGCCCCCCTAATTGCGTGCGGGCAACAAACGATGGGGAATATTATTTAGTTTTGTGCAACGTACTTGTTTGGCAGCGTGGCGATGGCGCAACACCTGGCCATCCTGGCAGCGGAGGCCTGCCCCCTGCTCTGCACCGCCCCCGTCTTCTTCACCCTCCTGGGGCTTGACACCGGTGGGAGCGGCGGCGACGCGGGATTGGAGCGGCTGCTGCGTGTGGCCACAGGAGACCCGGCCGTGTTCACCACCCTGGCCCAGCTCTTCTGCCAAACGTGGGCTGACCATGATCGGGTGGGTGGGTGCGGTGGCGTAGCTATTGATCACGCAAGGTGTTGTTACACTTTGCAACCACGGGTCGGTAGGGCCCAGGCACCGGAATATGAAGAAAAATGATCGGTGGGGGGGGGGGGGGCATTCCATTCCTTGCACCGGGGCCCATGCCAACCACGCTTCACAACTGGGTGGGTGGCTCAGGCTGGAAGCTATCGCTCCATTCCCATAGGAATGCGGATTTTCCAACTGCCAACGTGCGCTACCAACTTGATGAGCACCGCACGCCACTCGTTTGACCTTGGGGACACTTTTATTTGAGGCCATCGCCGTTCGTTGAGCTAGAAATAAAATAAGGCCCTGGAGGACCCAGTAGAATGGCGGTGGCCGTGTCAACGAGCACAGCCGGAACCACGCATGGAAAAATTGGACGGATAAAGGTGGGGTGAATGAGAGTGAGTGAGTGATGGTGCTGGGGTTAGGGCTGTCGATGGCTGCAGCACTGTTAGATCAGTAGTCAAAACTCTCCAGCAGCAGAACTGCTGAACCATCAGCAGTTCTACTGCTGGATTATTTTGTTCTGCCTGAGGACGACCGCTTGTGTTGCGATCGAAACGTCGTGATATATATTTTTTGTTAAAACATTTTTTACCTACGTGACTTTACTGAAAGAACCAAAGAGTATGGATTCCTGCAATCAAGATAGATCAGTAGTGTTTTACACTACATTGCCTGGCAAGGTCAAGCGAGCATTTTTCACACTGTTATTCACATCCCTTTGTCAATGCACTTCTTGGCGAAGGCCTTCTGATGCTAAGTCAGTCAGGGTGCGTGTTTGACCATACTTCATCACACCGGTCAGCGCAGGTTGATGAAGGGGGTTCCCAAGGTCCAGTTTCAATATCGCTCGGTCCTGATTTTCGCCGTGGCCGGGAATTCCACTCATCTCGCCAGGTTTATATGGCATGGGAACCAAACCACGGTGCCACCATTCCACCCTCCCCGAGCATCGCTACGCGTCCGCTAATCGGCAGTTTCACCCTTCTCCCCCGGCAGGCCGACTCCGCAGATCCTCACGTCCGTGCGTCGAACTTCATCCTCGGGAAGCTGTGGAGTGGCTGCCTCCCGCGCTGTTCCAACCCGGGCGCTCGACACGTCAACCCGCACTGCGTGCTGGTGGTGCGTCCCACAGCAGCGTGCACGCTCAGTTGTTACGTGTGTTGTACTGGATGTTACGTAAGAATACTTAGCAGTTGGACCAAACATCATCATGTAGAAACGCTTACGATAAGACAGCCTTGCCTCCATGGTGACCGCATGTTGACCGCCGCAGTGAGTGCACAGCGAGAGAGCCAACCTTATAAACACGAACATCGCCACGTGCACACAAGCAGGATGTTGAGGTAGAACTGTGAGCGGTCGCCAAGGTGCACGAGGAGGTGGTGTGGACAGCACGATGTCTTTCCCTGCCCAGTGCCGCTCTTTACGCATCCAGGCACTCATTTGGGGCTCGGCTGAGGGCAGGTGCTGGTACCAATTGCTGCTGACGACGCCATTCGTTTCCCAAATCGTAGCACTCGTAACACCGCGCCACTACTTTATTCACTCATTGCATTGTCACACAAAAATGTCAGGTACAGGCATATACGCGGACAAAGTCTGGCATCTGCAAAGAGTCCTGGATAGGTGACACGATTAAAATGCCACGCGCGCGTGCGTGTGTGTGTGTGTGCGTGTGTGTGTGCGTGTGTGTGTGTGCGTGTGTGTGTGCGCGCGTATGTGCGTGCACGTGTGTGTGTGTGCACGTGTGTGTGCGTGTGTGTGTACGTGCGTGTGTGTGTGTGTGCGCGCGTGTGTGTGCGCGTGTGTGTGAGTGTGTGTATGCGTGTGGCACATTCGCCCCTGGCACCTGCGTCTGCGTCGCATCATCCGCTACGTTTTTTGTCTCCAGACGGGGGAAGCTCTGCCCAGGAGGCCACTATCCGGCGTCCTTCGCTCCACCGAGACGCTGCACATGGGGTGAGCTGCTGCTCCTCGCCGTATCCAGTTCAGCTCGGTAGTTGATGCTGCACCGCGTTGCAGAGGGTTGATGATTGTACCGATGAGACCTCACGAGGATGAAACTGGTGCACAGTTCTGGCACTGTCTTGCTGCTGCCGCTGCTGCCTAAAATAATGCGGCCACAATTTTTGACTTTTCGTCTCAAACAAGGCTGTGTGCATTACACATGGAGTAGGATAATGTCATGTGACGTGCAAAGCATGATGCCAGCACCGAGTCAGTGGTCACGAGTCTGGATGCCGCCTTTTGCGTGGAATGTTATTGCTCGCGTTTGTCTTCCAGGCCACACGCACTTTTTCGTCGGATGAGTTTCTCATCAGTTCCAGAAAGTTGTCGGGATTGGTTTAATGGTGCAAGGGGCTATCCATTTAGTAGGTACGCAAAAATCTGCCAAAACTTAACCCCTCCACCCCTCCTTGTACGCACGCGGACTTTTTACACCCCCCCCCCCACCTGCGTACGTACGCTTGACGCACCCCCCCCCCCTCCGAATCCTATAGAACGGCCGATATTTAATCCACGCAGAAACGATCAAGGATTAATAATATTAACGTGTCTAAGCAAACAGATCGTCCACCGCCGGACGATCTAACTCATTTGAAGGCCAATGTAGACAAATTATTATCGAGGCTTTACCCACCCCCCCCCCCGTTTCTTATGCGTATATTGTCAGTAGACCCCCCATACGCAAGCGTACGCATTTGGGTTATCCCTCCCTACGTACTAAATGGATGGCCCCTAAGGCTGTGCACTGCACACTCTGCCCTCACGACCGCACACAACCGAGCCACAAGGTGGCAGTGCACACCAGATCCCAAAAGGGAAGCCCTCCTGGGTTTAGGGGAGCAACCTCAGAGCCCCTGTGAATACCAAAAGTGAAACGTGAACCAGAAATAAAAAAGGGCACCAGGGCAAAGCCCCCAGGGTTAGGATTAGGTCCAGTGAAAGGGTTAATACTCGTTGGATAGTTAATTCGTGTTAGGGGTTGTCACGCAGCAACGCGTCAATTAAGCGATAGAAATTGTTTCTTGCGCTCGCTTTCATGCATCAAAAAGTGCATGGGAGAATCGATATATTTAGGCAAATTATATTCAAATGACACGACGGAGTGTACAAAACCGTGCAAAAAAGATGTAAATTTTTTTGATATTATACGAAAAAAACAGTCTAAATAAGCGTTTGGATGCTGAGTGAGGGGTCTGGTCAATGCTGGGCTAGCCAGTGAGGCCCTGCCTCCAAACCATTGCTTCTCTTCATTGCCCTCTCAGTCTTTGGCTACTTCTTGTCTCTGGTTTTCATAGCCAGCACCTTTGTTAAGTGCTCCACTGATGCCGCAGGGCTACTTTACCGTAGGCCATGGATTGCCACGTGCAACTTGGCAATGTTGGTGGGGGCGGTGAGGAGGCCAGTCCACTCGCCCAACTCAACCTCTCATCCCCAGGCGCAATGCCAATGTTTCAACTTCGCTAAGTACCCCACCCCCTACCCCCTACCTCGGTCGCTCATTCTAAAGACACCGTCGCCGTTCCCTTATTAGACTGGTCTATGCCTCCCTGATCTATTGAGGCATAACGCTGCGGGGCAGAGACTGCAAAGTAACTATTCCAGGCCATGAGATCGCGTCTCTGAAAGCGCGCGACACCGATTTTTTTAAATATTTACCCACACAAAGCCGCGGCGGCGATTAGGCACGGAATCTCACGACGAATCAAAGACCAGTAAATGCCGGCTACTGGACAAATAAGACAGAAAATGGCATCAAGATTGCTCCTGTCCAGAAAACGAGACCGCACTTAGAGTCATTAAAAGATTAAAAGGAAATGTCGCAGAGGGCGGACATGCATTTGCGCACACACACACACCCATCATCGTCTAACACCCATGTTCCACTGTGGAAATACACCGCCGCATGCACATGCCACATAGACACTGGGGATAGTGAGAAACTGGTCAGTATTAAAGTCTCATAAATCACCAACCACATCACCTTTTTATCATTCTGTTTGTTTAGTTATAAATTGTTGTTGAACAAAACAAAAACAAACTACTGCCAGTGAAAGTTTACGTAACTAAAAATGCAAAACCATGGTACTTAAGTGATGAAGAAAACAAAATATTCCAGCGTTATGACTTCTACCAATTGACTGGCATGGCTCAAACTTGCAGAGCCAGCCTAAGGCACCGAGGATAATGTCTGGGAAAGAGGAGGGAAAACAAACTGCCCCGTTGTGGCACAATAAACAAGGTGCATTTCAGAATTGCCAGGCCGACCCTTGTGGAACAGTTTTCTGTTTGTATGAATGGTGAGTTGGTGGTTCAGTGTAGACCATTTCTCCTCTCCTCTTGTGAGTGGCTAAATAAAATAAAATAAAAACGGCCAAAGTTTGTGCCTCCGCGGATTTCTAATGGCCGCGTTAATCGGGTCGTGCAATCTTGCCTTGCCCATGTGTGTTCTCTGATGTAACGGGTTACTCTGGCTGATCCCCAGCCATGGCAGGACATATGCTCTCAATTCTTAAAGTCAACACGCACACACCAGCACAGGGGACCAACAGCTGCATACAAAACCCAACAAAAAAAATCAAAATCATGGCCCAAGTTTCAGGCCCAGTTTTCGGCGTGTCCACCACCGACCGCGAACCACATTTAGGCGACGGTGGTAGCGCGATCGGGCCGCTAAGGCGGCCTCGGCGAGGCTCCTCGTCTGCACCGCTTAGAAAACGGGCCCGGCAGTCAACCTTCTGGGACTGTTCAGCTATGCATTGGGTCCAGGATTTCCGAACAAATCTCATAACATATCCCTTTCATCCGCCGGCGCATGACGCAGACCTCTCAGAACAGGATTCGGCGAAGGGCGTAGGGAAAAGAAAGACAACCGTGGCAACAACAAAAAAAGGTTGCTGTTTTTTACTGTAAGGAAATCCACTGGGCCACTCATGGCGCCGTTTTAAAACACAATTGCCCACTCCGCATGCCGCCAATGGCGTATTTGAGCAGTTTGCAGATCATGAAGATTGAATATGATTCAAACAAAACATGGAAATTAGATATTTTCTTTGGTTTTATCCACTTTCATGCAGGCTATTTTGAAAAGAGTAGTACCAATGATTGTTATCGTTCTAATATCACGATTATGTATTTCAAGTGACTTTTGTTCACGACCGCAAAAGCCGCTGCATGCCGCCGCAAGCACTGCGGACGAATTCTCGATAATGAATCTTCTCTGTTTTTATTTCTTTTGTTATTTTAATTCCATGATAAGCTCATTCTGGGTGCATGACCTTGACAGCTGGTGAGGCTTAATCTGCCTCGGCAAGGTCACGTGACCTGGCCTCCCAGATTCCTGGTCCGAGCTCTCTTACTTGGCCGCCCTGTCCCAGCACCCGTGGCCAGGCAGCCAGGAGTCGTAGTCGCTGCACAGCCCCCTTATTCAGCAACTGGCTCATGAAGGTCTCCACGCGCTCATGATCATATTTCGCCACATTGGTAAGAGCGGGTTGGTTAAGGGGGGGGGGGGGTACCCAGCGTGTTTCAGATATATTACTCACCACTGATGTTAGCCATGACCGGGAATGTAACTCAGGTTGCCGTGTTTATAGCACGGGGCATTAACCACTCCACTACCTTTCCAACCCCCATGGCCGGCATGTCACTGTTATTCAATTCAAGAATGGATTCATTGTTGTCTTAAGTTTTCTCCACCTTGCAAGTTTTTCTTCTGCCAAGTTTTTGCTCACTCCATTAGCCTACATGTAACATTCACATGCCATACATCGTAAATAATAGATTCTCAGGAGCACGATTCGATGTCTGTATCATCAGCGTAAAGAATGTGTTTTTTTTTATTCAACGAATCGATGCATCGTTATACGGCACCTCCCAGTTCTCCTGGTCCAGCGGGAATCCATCTTTGCTGAGCGGCGTGATGATCACTCACCATGCTCGCAGCCACTTGTGCCGTCCAATCCCCCCACGCCTACCCATGACCCTGTTATCTCGAGTCATCGGCGCAGACGAGGTGATGTACAACAGAACATGTCAGCTCATCAGCATCTTCGGGACCAACGCAGTCGCCACCATTGTTATGGCCATCATTGTTATCATCATGGCCCCGGTGATCTGACCTCCAATGACATTGTAGGTGACACTTCGTGAAACACTCCGTTGGTGTCCCTCCTGTTACATTAATTCGGTTATCCGCTTTTCTTTGAACATCACTGCAACACAACTGGGATTCATATAGCATTCTAAATATATGCTTCTCAAGTATATAAAACTGCCCCTTTTGTAAGTCCACTGCTAGATGAGTTTGTTTGACCGTACGTCACCATGCTGATCAGTGAAGGTCGGTGAAGTTGGAAGAGGGAGCAGGACCCATTCAGATATCACCACTTCAGTCTGCCATGCTTGCGAATCGAACTCAGTTCACCAGGTTCGCTATATGATACATATGAGTCGCCCATAGGCACAAGAGAAGTGACAGGTCTTGAGCCTGGACTTGAACAGGGGCACGGATTCAGCAACACGGACGGCTGGGGTAACGGAGCCATAAAACGCGGCACCCTGCACAGCCGGGGGGGGGGTGGGGGTCGCTGGGCTCTGCTTGGCGAGCAGCTGATCGGCGTCAGCGAGTGCCGTCACCCCCGGGCCCGAGAGCCGCGGAGCAGGAGGTGAAGTCATTGTTTTAGTTGGGAGCTCAACGCACACCGATCCGATTTCCTCCGGGATCATCCCCGTGCAGACGCTGCCTATCCCAGCTGCCGCACGGCCAGCTCGCGCACAGGCTCGGAGCGGGAGAGAGCAGTCCTGCCTCCGTTTCCGTCCCTCGTAACCGGACGGGATAATTGTCTCGAGGTTGAAGAAGAACAACACCGGTGGCGTGTGTTTACCCACGGATTGAAGTCACGAATTTTTGGGTCAAACAACTCGCACGCAGTGGGGCCTCCTCTTTAAAAAGATGCCACGGTGTATTTGACGCAGATGCTTTGGAAATGCACTCCCCCCCCCTCCACAAGCCGCCTCTGGCCCCACCGCCAATCCCCACAACATTGCCAAACCCCTTTAGAAAAACAAATGATACTTAACAAAAATATTAATTAATTGGAGTTGGGTGCTGTTAGTCGGCCCACTGTAAGGAATTGCGCACATCTTGAAGTCACATTTTTTTGGCCCAACGCCGTGGCCAGCAAGTAACCCTGCCCCTGGTGACCCCTCCGTTCCCCCTTCCCTCAGCCTGCGGAGCCCCCTCCGTGGAAAGCCGCGCGCACGGAGCGCAATTCCGGGCCTCGCTCAGTCCCGGGAGCGAAGGCGTCCTGGTGAGTGAGCACGGCCCACGGCGCCTGCACACTTTCGAAATCTCGTTCGGTGGCATCGGTGGTAGCGTGTTTGGCACGGGGGCCCCTTGTCCCAATATAACCTGCCCCCCCCACGCTCCCCCTCTTTGCATGGGCTCCGCCAGAACGTGAGCCCCAGTGGAGTTGCACAGCCTGTGCACTTTATAGTTATTCAACTCATGGTAGATCATAAACCTACTGGGCGGCATGGTGGCTAGGATATGGCAGTACAGCAAGTGGGTTCATATACCCGTCTGTGTTAGTCTTTCAGAGTTGTCTCCGTAGAAGAAGTTTTTTTTCTGGATACTATAATTTCCTCTCGCATGTAAAAACAGCCTTTAACACAGAAATGGCCAAACATTAAGCACGTAATGATGCACCATTGATCCTGGGCCTGGTGCAAGGGTTGAATAGGGCCCCCTTTCCATTTCCACCCCATTTATAGCCCACGCCTGGTCCCTTCTTGCCTGTGGGCCTCGGTGCAGTTGCACCGCCTACGCACTCAAATATCTATGCCACTGAAATGACAATCGTACACTTTTTTTGTGACCCATGAGGTTTCTCAGCTGACGGTGGTAAACGCAACGAGCGTGGCTCTCTATCTCGCAACCCTCTCCTTCCTCTCGGCAGCATTGGGGGACCTCGTGCTGATGGGCCCTCAGCTATTGGGGCGGATTGTGGCACTGCCCAGGCCTGGCGTGGGACTCGTGCTTCTGCAGACACCTGCAGGTGAGCACGTCACCACCACGACTAAGGCCACCTAAGACAAAGATCCCCTGTGTATCCGTTAACAGACTGTTGGGGCAAGTGCTGTTAGGAGGCACCTATTAAGGCCGGCACGGCCCACGAGGGGTTGGGTGGCCAACACCACTTCCGGCCACCTTTGTCACCCCAATGCTGATGTTTACACACCGCATCAGGTAAACATTCAGGCTGAGTGGACCTAGGGGAGGTCCAGGACCAGTTCAGATATTAATTACCGATGTTTGTTGTGAGTAGGAAGATACTCCGGTCGCCAGGTTCATAGCACAGTGCGTCACCACCACTGTCACCAACTTTACAACCACCACTGCCACGCCATGACTGCTGCCACCACCACGACCACGATCATCGCCGTCACCGCCACGAAAATCACCACCAACATCACTGCCGTTGCCACCACAACTACCTCTACTACTACTACTACGACAACTCCCACAACCACCACCACCACAACCATCACTACTGCCCCTCCCCCTCCACCACCTCCTTAACCACATAACTGTTGATTCTGAATTGAGTTGAGAACAGATTTACAGAGAGGGTAAAGTGATTGGGTTTAAGCGCGCCTTGCACAGCTTGTTAGGAATGTCAGCCATTTCTCCACGAATGAATTAGAAACTATATTTTGTATAAAACTGTTTTAATATTACGTGTTGTAACACGATAAAATCATAACATAAAGTAGGTGATTTGTTTTTCTTAAACAATTTTTCGTCAAATATTTGCACCGTACCAATTACATTTTCTTTTATCCAAAAAGTGCCATCGTATCTGTCTTCTATTCTTTTAAAATATTTGAAGCAATCTTTACGAGATTGTCAACAAAAAACATATGCTCTCATTACGGAAATATTCTGAACACGCGAATAGATTGCTCAAACACCCCATGAGATAACAACGTAATTCAGCTGATTGTCCGTTGCAGCACGTGTGGGCGGCTGCTATCGTGGGCTGCGCCTGGCCGACATGACCTGGGACGCTCACGTTGGCCAGTGGAGGCCTTCAGCCGCGACTGGGGACAGGCATGTGGCTCACTCAGGTCGCTAGGTTCCGCTGGAACGTTTGTTCGACCAGGCCGCAGTCCGCTGCCTCTTTTGACGGTGGAGTCTTGCAAAAGGAAGGTCTGGGATAAAATGTTGGCACGAATAACAACGCCCTTTGTTTTTACCCAGAGAAATCTTATTTTAGTATCAAGACAAATATTCAGGACGGTCCTGTATTTAGTAAGTTTGGCCATTTCCATCCATGAGTGTTTGGCACGTGGAATGAAACCAAAGTACCCAGAGAAAACCAATGCATACAAGGGAGTGATACTCAAAGCTCCATAATGATAGATTCAAAAATCCAATGCTTTCAGCCACTTCAAGCTCAAGCCTGCAACATCTGGTATTTAAAATAAGTCTCTCATCCAAGTACTAACCAGGCTTAATCACCTTAACTTCCGAGTTAGGATGAAAACTGGGTGTATTCAGGAGGATTTGATTGAATGCAAGAACACATCAACAACAGTGCAAAAACTAACGTGAAGCCTGTGGAACTAGTCGTTTTTCATTCCTTCATATTGCTCTATAACATTGGCGAGACCCTCAGTTGGCGGGCGTCATGACTCTACGCAGAACAGTGGCCGATTGCAAGAATCAACCAAAGTGTAAATTCCACTCGAGGACATTTACGCCCGCCGGCCACAGAGCGGCACTCGGGGACAAACCTGTGATCAAGAGGAAACATTTTTTCCTGAAGCCGAACAACAACAAAAAAAACCTGGAAACCGCACAGGCCCTCAGTGGTTGTATCAGTGGCGGTGATGGCTTTCCTTTTCTTCCTGGTGGGAAGTTTACGCCTCTTGCGCCACAACCACCACCATTCCCAGAGGCCCTCTGCATGGATGCGGCATTCCGATCACAGACCACTTGGCGGCAGGGAAAGCCAAACAAACGCCCCGCTTCGGCCGGCGTGGTTTAACTCATGTGCCCACTCTGACCCCTGACCCCTTTCCGCTTCCTCCGTGTGGAGGAGCACAAGCAAGCGAGCACGGGTGGCCCTGCCCAGGCAGTGGGGCCCAGCACCCTGACGGCTCTACTGCGGGTGTAAGGGGAGGGGGGGGCGATGTGGTTGGGGCCAGTGGGGGCAGGGTGGAGGGGGAATGGTTGTTAGTGACCTGTTTCTTTCAACCCTTTCAAAATGTTTCGGCTCCCAGATGAAACAAGGCCGTAAAAAAGTCAGCACCACGCCTCCAGCTTATTTTTCTATCAGCCAATCAATCACCCGGGCCACAGCAGACGTGTTTATTCTGGGCCCCTTTTGAAGGTCACCCTGGCCACCGTTGGGCTTTTCATTTGGAAAAATGCAGCTTTCGAGCTCCAACCACCACGCCTTGGCACGTCCGACGCAAAAACCTAACGGGGCCCACGCTGCAATTCTGTAGCCAATCGCGACGGAGCATGCAGGCGCTCAGACGTGCTGCCACTTTGTACTGTAGCTTGTTTCCGCTGACAGCATGTACACGATGCACCGTGCTGGTTGGGTGGCTCAGGGTCCGGATGACATGGGCAAAGTACTGAGCCAGTATCACAGACCGTGAATTCTCGAATCAAAGCGGCAAACCCGTGATTACATTGGGTTCTCTTTTGTATTGAGTTCATGGTCCCTGCTCGGTTTACCGATAACTGCACAAAAAAAAATGTTTTCTTTCACTTAATTCAGCTTCTCGGGAATTTGGGAATTCAACATTTTGTTTGTATTGACATGCAATGAATACACGTTGGAGGGCATAACATATTTGCCCCGAGTGTACAGTGTATAATATATACATGTTTTGAAGTGTGACATTTTCTGGGTATTTTCTCCACTGTAAGGTGGTGCACACACAGCTGTAAGTGTTCACAAATGGAAATGTCTTCATATTATGTATGACATTTGACCTTGAGCACAATTGCAGCATAAAAGGGCCAAAAACACACCCTTTTAAAAGTGTACTTCAGCAATCTCTAAATACACCAAGTACCCTATCCCATGTGACATCATTGACTTTCGAAACCTCAGCGTCATTTGATTTTGACGTTGTTGCGATGCTGAGTGAGCACGTTGCATCCCTCGACAGGGTTACCCTGAGCATCGCCACACCCTGGGAGGATCGCTCCGTCACCCGGACCGGAGCGGACTCGCCCAGAAGCTTCGCGTCTGCAGGCGAGGGTGGCCTCACGAAGCCACAATCACACCCCTTCCCCCCGACTCTCTCTCTCTCTCCGAGGAGATGTCACGATGGTTAGAGTTTGGGAGTGCCTGCACCACGTAGGTCCTCTCACCGCTTCGCCAACCCGCCCCCTCAACCTCCCACAACCGCTGTTGCCCCCTCCCCGCAACCCCTCCCATCCTTCCATCGCTGAGCTTGGAAGGTCAAAAGGTCACTTAAACAAACCGGGTCTCTGCAGCTTTAGGTTTCCTGTTCAAAGTTGGGCGCAATGAAAATGTGAAGGCGTTTAAAAAAAATAATCTAAAAGAAAACAAAAAAGAAAAGCCGTGTGTTTAAAAGACGATGCACATGGCACAATAATTGTGACTCGGAGAAAACTGTCTAAACTAAACAGCGCCGGAGAAAGAAAATAAATCGGAGTAAAACGTAGGGAACGGAAAAATACTAAAAGATGTTCAGCATCCCCATCGTAAGCAACACCGTGGAGGACGAACAACTACAGAGGAGGCTCCTGTAGTCCGGCAGGTGGCCGTCAGCAGATGGGGCTGCACGCTCACCGTGCCAGGCCACGCGTTCACAAGCATTGAGCCCATGTGTTAATGAACTCTCCAATGTATTTTCAGGTTTTACAGCGTGTTGTTTGGCATGATGTCCGACGTTTTACTCCACGCTCCTAAATAATCTCCCAGCACGTGGAACGAAATGCCAGGCAATGCTCCGAACAACTTGCGCTGCAACCTGAAAACGCATCGGAGAGAGCCGTACAGAAACAACTACGCGCAGCCTCTGCTTTCTAAGCACACCATGCAATAGGCAACTTAAGGGACAGTGGTGGAGCATGGCTGACATGGGCCCTTGTGCAAAGAATGACATGGGCCCCCCCCCTTCACCTTGTTAAATTTCCCCCTATTTATTGCCCACTGCCTGGGCCCCTCTAGCTCATGAGGCCCTGATGCAGTTGCCACTGCCTGCATATCCGAAAGCTATGCGACTGTTGAAGGAGTCACATCGCAAGCAGCGCCTTTAAACGTTGAAGCCACTCAAGGAGCGCGAGTGACCACCTCCCCCTTTTTGTTTTTTATCCGCGTCAGACGGGGGCTACGTGCGTTTGATTAGCGCTGCCCAAGCACGCACGCTCGTGGGTTCTGCCCCGGGCCTCAGGTGGCTATTGTGAGCTAATTGAGCACTTAGTTGAATGGAGCATGAATCCGTTTGTGTAAAAGTGGAATTTTAATGCGCAATTTAATAAATGACGGCTCGTGGTTTCCATGCAGATGATGGAGCGAGCCGGAGGAGCCTAACGGCAAGGAGCGGAGGTCTTGAGTCTGGGTCAGAGACTGGATCTGGGTCAGCGGTGAGGTCGGGGTCAGCGACCGGAGCAACGGAACTAAATTACGCGCAGCTCGTCTCGGAGGTGCGCTCCTCGGTGCCGTTAGTACCAAGCCATGCCGTGCTCTTGTGCGCTCGCAAACGTGTGCCGTGCATTCGAGACGACAGCTGCCATCAAAAAACAGCAATGGCCTTGCGAGGGCCTGGTCTTGCATAAGCACGAGGCTGGGTCTGTGCTTGGGCCCTGCCGCATCGGCAGGGCGAGTCTTTGATCCTCACGCGTCGTCCAGGGATCATTAAACCCGGGCTTCAGTTTCCTGCGTGGTTACAGCTAAATTAAAGTGAGAGCTTGAAGGGGAAAGAAGCCGGTTCAAACAGCATAATTGCAGGTGGTGCACATCGTCTCCGAGCAGGAAGCCTTGTTAAATGCATCCTTTTGTTTCTCAAATCTCCCAGAAAATGCCTTCCGAGCTGTGCGCAGTCTTCCACCCTCCACCATCGCTCGGCGGCAGAGCCCGTGGGTTTTTTCTCTCTCCTTCCTTCACTTTGTTTTCTCCCCTTCGCTCTGCTCCGAGACGGTAGCCGCAGTCTGTCACGAATGTCTGAAGTGATTCGGGAGCCCCGTAATTGCCGGCTTCGCGTGAGATGGATGTTCCCGAGGCCACCCCCAGCGAGAACGCAGGCCACCCGCCATGACTGGGGGGGGGGGGGGGGGCTCGGCTCCTCCTTTAAACCGCGCACCGGGGCAGACCGGCAGCTCACGTTACGCAAGAGAGTTATTCGCAAAGCCAATGTCTTTCCGTCAGGATGAGAGGATGCATTTAAATGTACGGCACGTGTTGGTCCCCCCCCCCCCACTATTGTTAAAATGAGCAGTGACATTGCCGCAGATGGCTGCAGCCCAGACGGTTTATTGTAAAATTGCCGTGGCATATAAAAAAAATAATGAAAAATATAAAAAGGTTTAAATAGTTCCATACAGAGTTAATGCAGAATGAAAAAAAAAACTTTTTTTTTTTGTGCAGATATATTTTCGTAGGAACATGGAATATGAGAAACTCAATATTTCCGCGCCAGGCCCGGCCAAGTGTGCGGTGGCTGGGAACGCAATACGGCGCGACGGCGGCCGGGGCATTCCCGTGCGGGATGCGCTGCGGTGGGATGTGACGGTCTGGGGCCGTGCGACGGTCTGGGGCCACGCGTGACCTTTAAGGGTTACCCGTCTTGTGGCACGGGAACGAAAACCCCCACGGAGCCACTCCGACTCCAGAGGAAGCAGAAAGGCAGCCCCCATCTCGGATGCCTTTGTTTTCTTTCTCTGCTTTATTATTGCTTGTCAGAGAGCCTGACGAGGTGGTATTAATATCGCGTGCAAGCGGGCCTTCCTTGCAGCGCTGCGCAGCGCTCGCGAGACGCGCCGCGTGAGGGGCGGTGAACCAGGAACGGCAGCTTGTTTCGGCAACTTATCAATGTCTCAGCAGCGCACAGCCCCTCTCTGTTATTCCTTTTGTATTTTTAAAAAAGGTTTTGAAGGCTCTTAATTAAAATATTTAATCGTATTTCCCCAAAAAAGAATGGCAGATTTTTTTGGCTCGCTGTTTTCAAAGGTTTTTGTTCATTATTATTGAAATTTAAACTGTGAAAAAAAAAAAGGTTTGGCCTCATTTACAGAAGTAATTCACATCTGCTGCGATGCTGGTGAATCGATTTGCGCCGCCACGGACCGCCGCGTAGATGCCGGCGCGTTGTTTAAGCGTGCTTCCGTTTCTGCCTCGCGTACCGGTCCCTACCCGCAGCAGCAGCAACAGCAGCAACAACAACAGCAGAAGCAACAGCAGGAGGAGCAGCAGCAGCAGCAGAAGCAGCCCTCAAACTCGCGCGGAGACACGACCCCGCGACCCCGTGGCATACGACCTTCCACCTCCCGACTGCTCTCTTCTTCCCGGCCAAACACGGCGAGGCGTGGGACCTCCAAAGCAATACCAACACTCCCGGCTCATGTACGGCCACCCTGGCTGAGTCACGGCACACGGACCCAAACCACGACAGAGGCAAAGGGGAAACCTAAACTGTGGGAAAGGCCGAGCTGGTGTTTTTTTGTTTGCGCAGTTACGCGATCGAATAGTTTTCGTGTCGGGCCCAACGCGGTATTTACCAACTCATTGCACATGTAGAGTCGTTTTGTCGATCTGCTGCTGGATGAGGGCCTCACCGCGGCATGCGAAATTGCGGTGGGTAATTTGACCAACGTCGCCACGTTGGTCAGTGAAGGGTCGTTGGGGGCTGGGTGCATAGACGATACAGCATCATACAATACAATGGAAATTGCTGCACTACCCCTCAGCTGGCAATAAAGCCCACTGGCTCAATATTAGAGTTTTGTTTTGTTTTTTACCAGGACTCAGCTGACTCCTCCTCGGTCCCAAGCATCTTGCCTGACCGATCTCATCCGGAGGCATGTGCACCAGGAGGGCCTCCCAGGTAGGCTTTCACTCAACGTAAAAAATAATAACATCCTTTATTTACCCAGGAAGTTTTCACTGTGTCTTAAGACTTCTTTGTCAGGAAGGTGCTGTTTTTGGAAGTTTGGCCAATTCTATTCGTGAGCGATTGGCAAGTGGAAAAGTAAATCGGAAATTCCTGAAGAAAATGCACGCATGCAAGGGGGTAACGCTCAAGGCTCCGCCACAGATGGATTCAAGAAGCTATTGTTGAACTGACATCTCCTGGCCACCTCACAGGGGCCAGGCGTGTACTACACCCACCCAACCTGCTTCAAGAGAGGCTGGCCGGGACATTACTGGAACATTTGTTTCACCAGTCCAGAATCCACTGCCACTTTTGGCAGTGACTCCTGCAAGAGAGAGACGTGGGATGAAATATTGGAACAAATAATAATTCTAGTTGTTTACCCAGAAATACCTCACTGAGTATCAAGACTGGTTTTAAGAGGCCCAAGCCCAAGCCTACAGTCTCTCATCCAAATACTAATCAGGCAAGAACTCTGCTTAGCTTCCAAGATCCACTGGGATTGGCCGCATGGTCATAGACGCCGTTGCATCGACGCTGGCGCGATTTCTGCATCCAGGCCATGGCGGTTCCTTGAACGGAGCAACGAAAAGAAATCCGCCCACCCACGGGAGGCTGTGCTCCATCCGCCGCGCGCTCATAAATAGTGGAGATTCTTGGGCTGCGTTCCCCCGTCGGTGCATCGCGAGGCTGCCGAGCACGTGGGCCAAGAGGCCCGCGTTGTGGAGGCTCCACGTGGAGCCGAGGCCAAGCCTCGACGCTCTCGTTTTGTCGGGGGTCACGCCGAGATGTCCCCTGTTAAGGGGGCGGCGCGCGCTGTGGAATTTTAAAAGGCGGCTTGCAGCTGAAACGCGCGGGGCCAGCCTCTCGTGTCGGAACGCACTATTCCTGGGTACGGGAACACCGTTTAGGAACAGAGGTTAATGGAATAATAGATTTGACTGGAATATGAGCCCTCCCATGGGCACGCTAGGATTCGTGCACGCTACTAAAGGGGCCAAGAGGTACACCGAGGAAAAGATGGATAGGGGGAAATTAGTTCAACCGCTAAAAACAACGGGCTTAACTCGCGCTGAAAACAATGGCCAAATCAAACAGTGCCGAGCTTGGACGAAATTCATAAACAAAAACAAACAACAGCCGCAAGTGACACGACTGATTGTTATTTATTGGAGGAATATATTACAACAGAAACGAGGCGATGGTTAAATCCGTCTTTAAAATAGGATTTGGGAGACAAGTAATGGGCAGCCTTTAGTTCTCTAGGCAGGCAAAGATGCATTCATTCATCAATTCAAATTGATTCTGATGCTCACGATACGGGAACCGAATAGTGCATTTAAGAGTTTATTATGAAAATGTATATATGTTTTATTCCTACACTGTATGTTGCTGTAATGAGTTCATGTGACCCCTGCAGCCACTAGAGGCACTGCAAGGTTGCCAGGAAGTGGCAGTGCTGATATGCTCTAAGAAGCGTGACTTTTCTCTGACTTCTCCGATTTCCTTCCAAATGCTGCACTTATGCACGGAATAGGCCAAACACCCATATACAGTACGCTCTTGAAAAGACTTGAGAGTTGGTGAGGCTTTCTTGCGTAAGTAACTGGCAAACTATATTGTTTTTTTCCCCCGCAATTTTCTCCAAATTGTGCTTTTACCATGTCACGAGTCAAAGAAAATTCAGAAGTCTCAGTGCAGTGGACCACCCCTTGTCAGAGAACGGCCTGTGGAAGCAGATACTTCAGAACTACTTCTGACATCTCAAGTGACCTATCAAAACTAGGGGGCAGCACTTTCACATCCCACCGCGACAAAGAGAGGTGTTTGTCACATGACGGTGAAACTGATAGTTTAATTCTTAGGGCTGAAATGTTGTCAAAGCAAGTTGTAAAAAACTAAACTAATTTGATGGTTATTATGCAGTCATCGGTGACCAGACTGAGACCACTAACTCGCCACACCTGAGAATGTGGTTAAATCACAGGTGGCTGCCTGGATTTAATTCCATGAATTGAGAGGCACCAGCTCAGCGCTCCGACCTCTGAGCCACTCGGCAAACAACAAAAAAATATGATTCTTGACTCAATCGAACTGCGATCCTGCATCGTGACTAATTAATCAAATCAAGAGGGAGTTGTATCGTTGTGCTGTCCGGTTGTTGTGGCATTTTGCGATGCTGCCGAGGGCTTCGCGCTCAATGTCGTTTACTCTCCCCATCCGCCTGACAGCGTGGTCACCCTGCCCGCGGTGGAAGAAGAAGAGTCGGGCCAAACGAACCGCGAACCTGGCGGGCGAGAGGAACAACGTGGAACGGCGCCAGTGAACAATGCTTCTGGAGGCCCAAGATCAGTGAATAGCGTTGGTGGTGGTAGTTCAGGAGATGTTGATCCAGTGCAAAGCTGTTTAGGAGACCTTGAGCAAGTGGGGAATGGGTCAGGAGACCGAGGGCAATTACACAGCGTTTCAGGAGATGCAAGTCCAGTAGAGAATAGTCCAGTAGATAGTGTTTTAGTGGGGAGTGGTTCAGGAGACCCTCAGCAAATGGAGAGTCATTCAAGAGATACCATACTGGTGGAGAGCGGTTTACAGAACCCTGGACTGGTGGAGAGTGGTTCAGGCACCATTGGTCCAGTGGACCGTTTTTCAGGACACCTTGTTCAAGTAGAAAGTGGATCAGGACAGCACGAGACGGATGAAAGTGGAAAACCACCCCTAGGGCCAAGAGAAAGTGAGTCACGGCCGCATAGCCCCGACAGGACAGAGGCAGACCAGACCACACATGGCTATCCAGGAGGCAGTGCCAATTACAGCGATGGGGGTGACCGGCCAAACCGCAACAACACCAAAGAGATGGCCCCAGGGCGATCAGACAGTGCCTCATCGTACCAAGCCCGCCGTGTCGCGATCTGGAGGCACAGCGACTGCACGCCGCCCGACAGCGAACGGCTTTCGGCTCAACAGCGCGCACTCACTCGCAGAGGCAAGCATGGGGTTCGACCAGCGAACATCTTCTAGCAATAGGTTTGCATCTGTCACCGTGGGATCAACGGCATGCGGGGAGCGTCGTGACATTACAACTCGGGTGACGTCACGCCTCTTGCCAAATTGCCCTGAATGTGACAGATTTCGGAGGCTAAGCAGGTTCGAGTCTGAATAGTGCTTGGATGGGTGACCACCATGCATGTTGTTCGAGGCTGTGGGGCAGCAAAATTCATTGCTGCGCGGTACTACTATGGGGCCGTCCATAAATGACGTCACGCACCTGGGGGGGTGGGTCAGACATTTGTGACGATGTGTGACGAGGGGGGGGGTTTGAGAAACGTGACGTCACATCAAAAGGTGAAACTTGAAATAAATATAAACACGTTCTACTTAATTAGACGTTTTAATAAATGTTTTCTCCTACAACATCAGAGGGCAGCGCCACATTGAATACGCACTACAATGACAATAGTTTAAAGCAATTTGAAGCATGTTTTATTTTAAAAATGGAAATATGGTTTTGGGGGGGGGCAGAGCTTTGTAACGTCATATTTGAGGGGGGGGGGGTCTGACTTTGTGACGCCGCGTGACGAGGGGGGGGGTAAAAAATCGTCCAAAATCGCGTGACGTCATTTATGGACGGCCCCTATGCCAGAGTACAATATTATCGTTCTATAGCACAACAGAAAATAAAAAAAAACATTCACTCCTAGCACCGCTCTACTCTAGGCTTAATATTCAAGCCTTCACAAACCACACTGACCGGCGTGGCGAAGTATGGTCAAAATAACCGCTGCTGCTACATGTCACCACAGGTGCTCACGCGCCGGTCTGGAGCCGCCTGATGCCAGAGGCTCGGAGTGCCGATCGCGGCGCGAGATCGGCGTCCGTGCAGATGGCCAACCAGTGGCTGGAGGGCGGCTTGCGATCACTTCGCTCGGCCGCCGAACGGAGGCCGGGTCACGTCCCGCGGACTGCCCAGGAGAGCGGGGCTCCGTCCCCTGCCGTGCGTCGTGGTGGAGAGGCGGGAGACTCGACTCGCGGTCGGAAAGTCGCGAGTTCGTATCCGGGTCGAGGATCGACTCGGTCGATCATCCCGCCGGGGTCGATGCGGGAGGTGGAGTTATTTTACTCGATTGTGGAAGAATAAATGCGCCACTGTTTAATGGAGAAGTGATATCTTGTCTCTCAGAATCAAACAATACGTTTTTTTTTCTTTTCAAAGAGAGAAATTGAGCAATTTGATGCGGGTTGTAATGACATCGATAAAAATAAGGTAATTGTTTGTCATGAAATTGTTTAAATAAATCTTTATTAACAGATGAGGAATGCTGCTCAGACACACAAAATAATGAGCACGGTACATAAATTAATTAAAATAGTTTTATTTAAAAAGTGCTTTTTTTACACGCTTTCATTGAACTCACTCTGTTGTTGTCGTTGTATCCTCAAATCTTGTAACTAAATTTTAACCCACTTTCCGATGTGGTATCGACTGCAAACTTGGTATACTTATGTCATACTGATCACAATACTATATTCTATCATAAAAAATATATATTTTTAAACATTCTTTTCTATATGTTATGTTTCGGCTTGGGTCTAATTTTCCACGGTCAACTAACGTTGGCTGTAATTAGCCACGGTCCCTTACGTTATGGCAAGCTTCGGGGCCACATCCCGGAGTCGTGGAGGTCTTTCATTACTAGTACATTTCATAAAAGCGTGTTTAAAAAAAAGTTTTTTTAAATACTACTTATTGACTGGTTACATAAAAATTATTACCTCTAAAACGTCATTTAGGTGTACACCACATTATTTCTAGAAACATTTTAAAACGTAGCATGCTGTTCAATGCAGTAATTAAGCTAGACTGTTGTTCTTTTTCAAGATTATTTATTTTACATTACATTTTTTTATTCTAAGAGGGCAATTAAAATTAAGAATACTACTGAAGTCACGTGGTGTATATCTTGTGTGCAAGCTTGGAGGCGCGTTCCGGTGCTTTTGCACCACCAGCACCCACGGTACCTGGGCTACAGCATGCTGGGATTTAGGCCCAAACTAAGCTTGGATTTTTCCTGGCATCAACCACCTGCCTTGGCAAACGAAGTGATGAATGCGCAATCCATCGTTGATTCTTGGGTCAGATCGTCGTGCGAGTAAAATGCCAATGTGAAATGTAGGCTCGCCTCTACCCGCCAAATAAAGCGGTCACGTGAACAAACGGGCCACATTTTATTGCTCGAGCACTGCGGTATGTTGGTGAGCAAACAACCTTCAACAATTTGTATTACACCTCAACATACCTGTGAGCTGAAGTATTAAATAACGGTGTGTTTGTTCACTTGACAATTGTATTTACTTGGTTGTCGGGTGGAGGAGGGTGCACAACACACATTAGAAATGGACTCATGCGATCCAACCCCCCAAAAAAATTCTGAATCATAACATTGGTCATGGAGCGTACGAGTTAAACGCACAGCAACTTCACCGAGCGATGTGCATTTCATTAGCTATTCGAAAAATGCATGCTGCTGGGTGGCAAAGAATGTTTAACATGCCTGCTTAATTATTACACTTTAAATCCCATGATATATTATTACTCACCATAAGCCACAGGCAAGTTCATTACAAAAGCACTCATTTCATATTTGCTGGACCTGAGCCACAAACCTCAATGCCGTGCTTAAGCCGCGACCTAAACCTCGGCTCCCTGTTGCTAAGTAAAGTCACAATTGCAGGGTTTTTTTTCTCTGTGGCCATCATGAAATCGACACGTGTAGCTTTCAGGAATCTCCACGCTTCAGGAAGAAACTCTCATTCTTCTTCCACAGCGCCGTGTCCCAGGGGTCATAGTACTCCCCCCGCCCCCCGGCGGTGGCCTTGTTTCGGTGGAGGAGGCCGGGCCGAGTCATGGCTTCCACCCTGGATGGGTCCATCAACTGCTCCACACTGTCAGCGCCACCATCGCCACTCAGGATCTCATCCAGGAAGTCCCTCCGCTTTGCACGCATCTTCACTACTGGGCCCGGCTCCAGTGCAGCTGTGGATGCCCGCTTCCCCTCACCCCCGCCGGGCCGCCCTCTGCTTCTCCCACAACCCCCACCTCTGCCGTCCCCCTTGCCTCGCCTGTGCCCGAAAAAATCAGCCAGGATTGACGTGTCCCCGAGCAATTCGGAGAGGTCGTTCGTGGAACTTCTGGCTGCTGCTGCTCCTGGCTCAACAGTAGCGTCACTCGCTAACGAAGTCAAACCTTGCCTGCCGCTGCTGCAGAAAACATGGCTGTTGCGAAGCTGTTGTTTTGACCCGGTCAGGTCAGCTGATGAGCAAATCAGACCTCGTTCCTGCTCAGGGGCCTCCTTTGTTGTCACAGAACTCGGAACAAATTCGGGCTTGTTATCACCAAGAACACATGTGTACGCTTTTCGGGTTGCTTGGACCTCGTCCTTAAAACCCCGGGCAACTGCCACCCTGTGACGAGTTCGGCAACTTGTTTCTTGCGCATCGTCCGAGCCCGAGCTGCTGTTGTAGGTCAGCGGAGCGCCGTGCCTTGGTTTGCGTGCTCGAGGGGGTTTGCCTCTCGGAGGCTTCTCGTCACGAGGATCCACGCCTGTGGCGTACAGCTCGGTGAGGACGTCGCACAGCTCGGGGTGGCGAGAGGTGTAGAAGTCCTGCATGATTTTCACACGTCCCTCCCTGTCGCTGTGCAGAATCAGCGTGGCCAGATCCTGCACGGAACCCAGGCCACGGTGTCTGGCCATTGCCTCGAAATGCTCCCTGCAACAAGGAAAATCAATAAAGCACAGCAAGCCTCTTACATCCATCCATAACTATGCTGAAATGGACAAGTTTGCATAGTGGAATTCTTTGTCATAATGTATTGTGAATGTAGCTGGAGTCTCACCTCCGCATGGTGTCTGGCGTTCGTCCGATCGTCACAGGAACGCCCTTCCATTTGAGGGTTCTTGACTCAGAGTCCAGAATGGGGGCTCCCCCTGCGGCAGCCACCGCCTCCTGCTGTGGCCGGCGGTCGCTGTGCGGAAGTAGGGGCTCAGTGCGTTGCCGCACGTCGTCCGGGGTGGCGTCTGTGCCGAGTGGGTTGTCACTTCGGACATCCGCCCTAACCCCAGTGGTGACGCCACCTTCATCAGATGACAAACTGAAGGCTTTGATCTCCGGGGTTTCCCCTTCAAACACGATCCTCTTTGCTTGTCTGGGTGCAACCCATGCCCCAGCTTGAACGGAAACTCCTCCCGTCCTCCTCACAGCTGCCGGCATAACAAGCTCGTCTGACGAGGAGATGCCGATGTCGTCCGACTCATCGCTGACCTCCCCAGCCACAGAGCTCCTCTGCCTGTGCCTAGCGATCTTCAGTTTGGATGAACTTCCTTCTGAAGTTTTGCGTTGACATCTTGGTCTGTCGATACTCTGTTCTAGCGCTGCGGCATTGTGCGCAGGGCTACGTTGAAATGCGCAACTTTCCTTTGCCGGTGACGCACGCTCCCTCTCACTGTTACTGGATGTATCGCCCGTGTCTGGTACAGCAGAAATAATGTCCCTCTCTTTGCTCTGCTGTTCTAAACTGCTGCTGCCACCTTCATGGCTGCTTTCCGTTTGAGCGACACATGAAACCGGACTCTCTGGGACTAGATTCTCTGTGAGCTCCGAGGTGGAAGTAACGCAGATTCCGTCAACACGCCGGCTCAAACGTTGCGGCCAACCAACTCCACGTGGCTCGTCCGGGTCACCCTGGCGGGCACCCGTTTCCTTTTCGGAATCGCTACACGAATTATCGGTGGATGCACTTTCCGCTATTTCGCCACTCATTTCGAAAAATTCGGCAAACTCTTCAAGGAAGGATGTGAATCGGCCTGAGCCCGGCAGGCTGGGCTGCTGCAGTCGATCTGAGGGATGAACCTGCGCGGTTACGATTGAGTGGGTGACCCCTTTGTCACTGCTGGTGCTGTCACAGCAAGGGTCTGCCACTGCCGCGAGCGCCGTTACCACCGGCGCCCGTCGCGCCCACTGTTCCCCGCTGATAGCCCTGCCGCACGCCACCGTCTCCCCAGCGTCCCCAGCTCGTGCGTCGTCCTGTTCGGCAGAATAAAACACGAGCAATTGTGGCCATGAGTAAGGCTGTTGCCCGAGGAAACAATGCAACCACATGCTTTACATTTTACAATGGAAACTAAAAAATGAGCAGATGTAAATTGGGGCACGCACGTGGGTTAGAATTAGACCACACCTGGCGCAGGGCCAATGCTGCACCCTGAAAGCTGTAATGTGAACTTTACAAACCGGGAAAATTGGCACCTGTTGTGTGCGTGTAAAAAATAGGTTTCGGCCAAATAAAAATACCGTAACGATACGGCTTGCACAAGCAGCCATGCCTTTCACATTCTTTTATTGCGTGCACAAATTTGAGAAATTCTGGTTCCCTCCGGGAAAGAATGCCAAACAGGACCCTCCTGAAAATGTGTCTTGAGACTCGGTAAAGTTTTTTCTGGCCAGAGCACACTGATATAAATATAATTGAACCGTACAGCCGAGTCGAGTGAGCGGTGGACTTAAGTTCATAAAATGAGTACCACATTGTGGGAAGCGACACTGGTCACTGCCATGAGAACATGACGTTTTCAACACTGGCTCAGGGTCTTTGCTCTTGTGAGCTCTTGTGAGCAAAGACCCTTAGAAATACTGGCCACTGCTACATCAAAGAAAAACATTTCAAAACTGGCTCAGGGCTGCCAGTGCTGCCCCTTTACTTGTTTGAGCAGGAAGACACGTTGACTTTTGATTCCTGTTATAGAGTCAATGCTCCACTGCTGGGCGCGACCACCCTGGGGGACCGCAATGTCCTTTTAACAACAGCGCAACTCCCCAGGGCACGTTGAGCGGTCACACGGAGCGTGACCGCCACGCGCGCTTGTCCAGGACGTCATCGTGGGCAGAAAAAAAAAATCTCAGTGAATCCGACTGCCCTTTACTAGGAGCAACGTTGGATTAAATGACAGCAGTGAGTGATGGGGGGGAAAGAGAGAAAACCAAACCTTTCATCACAAAGTGAAGTCGCTCCGAGCCAGGACAACAAAAGGAAATGCTGTTAAAGTGAAGAGAGAGGAAAAAAAAGAAAAATATGCTCGTTGAAAAGTATGAGTCTGACATTTCATTGTTGTGTTTTCTAATTAATGGCGCAGGCAGCCTTTGCTCGACTGTGATTAAAAGCACTTGTGGGAGAAGGGGAGAAATAAACGGAGTCCAGCATGGATCCCCAGCCTCGGCACAGCGGGCGTTTAATCACACAGCCCGCGCCGCTCCTCAGCTCGCCCATCCCCAGTCGCCCTCCACGCGCCACCTGGGCCCGACGACGTGGGTCTGTGCCCGGCATCTTCTTCCCATCTCCCAACCGTTTGCCCCACCAGATGCCCCACCTTTTGCCCCACCATGGCTCCCGGCTGTCCCACCGGCTGCTGGATTTATTAGCTCAGGAAGTGCACTTGGTAAACCTGGCTCTGAGCTGGTGGGGGATGTGGTGGGTGGGGGAGGGTGGGAGGGAGTCGGTGGAGAGTGTGGGGGCAGGCTGGGTGGCTCGGCAGCGGGAGAGTGCCTGGGTGGTCTCCTTTCTTCCCAACACAACACACGCGCGCACACACACGTGCACACGCACAGCCACCACCGCCTGTGCCCACTACACGTGCATGTGCAAGCGAGCTGGGAGAGACTGCCCCAGTGCGTGCGGGGCCGCACTGTGTTTATGTTACCGTCCTTGTTTATGGTGTGAGCGTCGCAAACTCTCCCGTTCGCCGCCGCTCTTTTGGGCCACGGCGCTTTTTGTGCACCTAAATGCGACGAGCAGCCAAAACAAACTTCTCGTTGTTAAAGCCCTCGCTGATTAAAACAAGCAATTCAAGTTGTTTTTGTGGAAGGGTAAATTTGCTGGCTTCTCCTACACATCGTGTGGCCCATTTACCCCCCAAGTGGAGAAGAATCCACGGTTAACTGCACTCGGAAATGACCGCTCTGTATTAATCACCGAGAACCACGCCGATTTAAATTCGTGTGCGAGAGCGCCGCGAGCGAGATGCCTTTGTGCTGCCGCCACTCATGGCTGACACTGGTAGCGGGGGAAGGGAATCCCACTACTCGGAGCGGACAGGAGATGCACCGGAATTAGCGAGACAGAAACACGCGCCGGGAAACACTGCCTCTGCTAGCTGGCCTGGAGGGCGCAGACTTCAGCAAGAACCTGGCCTCGTAGCTTGAGACTCGTCTGCTCACCTACTCGGAAGAACTACTCTTGCGTGGCAGTCAGTTTTCTGTTCTCACTCGATGGATATCGAGTTTGATGCATCTTACATTAGATTCGTTGACGCAATTTGTTTTTCTTTCAACTGTGCCACATGACTCTGGAGCCGTGTTCCCAGCCTTGGAGGCTGTGCCTGTGATTGACCGCACCCCAGACTACGTGCGTAGCACAAACCATCACTTACGAAGCCAGAGTTTGTGAGCAAAGAGGATGGCAGGTGTAGGTTGCCCGTGAAACGCGTGGGAATCGGGTCACCTGGCTGCTGTGGTGCCGCGTGGCGGTGGTGGCTTCGGCGGAAGTCCACCAGCGGCGGCAGTAGGGGAGGAGGAGGTGTGGGAACAGACGGCGAGCAAGAGCCCGCGTGGCCACTTGGGCACGGCGTCGCTCGCGCCCGGTGGCCGAATGCCGGCGTGCCGTCTCGATGGGCGACGCGAACTCCTCGCGGAACTCTCCAATGCTGCCCAGGCTACCGGGCACCGCCCTGAAAGGCAACGCCAACCGCTACAGCTGCGCCAACGCCACGCTAAACGAATAAATATCACCGTTGTAATTGCTGCTTTGCCGGTGGCCTCTCCAGACCACGTCTTAAAGGATTTAGGAACAAAGGAATCCACTTAAAATTTTCCAACGTTATCAATCCAGGTGTGGTTAATACAGATTATGTGAATCGCACTGGTTTATTGTCACATTTTTCCCTTTAACTTTATTAGCCACACCTGGCCCGAAGGCTTTGAAAAAAGCCGAGATGGATTCCTTTCACATGCTCTGCTGGGAAGACGGTCGCCTCGCAACGATAAGTGCCACCACCAGCGATCAACACTTTGTGCGGGCAGCCACGTGCCACCCAGGCCATTACCAGTCCACGATGCTCCACAGATCCACTAGACTGCTCCTCAGGGCGGTGGCCGCTAGTCCGATGCGGACGGGGCACCGTATAGCACGCAGCGTGCGCCAGTCCCGTATCCAGGGGTTGTGGAAGTTGGAGGTGGTGACGCTGGCACCGACGGGGCACGGGGGGACGGCGTGATGCTCCGACTGCGCTGGCCAGGGGCCCTCATGTGGGGCAAGGGGCCCTGAGTCGCAGTGCTGCCCCTGTCCCTTTGGGGGCCAAGGCTCGGCTTCCCCATCCTGGTCCCCCGGCCGCTGAGGTTCCTCCACAATCACCATCGACCACTGCACGCTGCACGAGCACCACCAGCCGTTACCGAGCGCCTACTAAGGCTGGGGCAGCACACGTGGGCCTTGCAATGTTCTTCATTGTTCTTCATTGCAAGGCCTGCGGGCCACGGGCAGCCTCTGGTGGCCATTAGTGCGAACCCTGACGTGCGGCCTCCGACAATACGCAAATGTAAAAACACTCCATGGTGCTGTCAAACCCAATGGTTTGAAATGTGTGGCTAACCTCACACTGGTGTTATCTTATCGGCGAAAGTGGCCCCGCTCTGAAAATTAGTGAAGAACACTGCAAAAGGGGGGATAACTGTGAACCGCAACTCCGGCGAGTCGATGAGTTGTCACGAATTCAGGAGCACAATTCAATTCAAGAAATTTGTGTCTTTTGAATATTATCATTAATTTAGTGACCTTTTGCAGCTGCAGGGGCCATGAGAGCGCATCACATACAAATGGAAAAACAATGATTCTTAAATATGCGATTCAATGCTCGTATCGTTTGGCTTCCGAATTGATATTAACCAACGACACAATACAATTGTATACCCCTAGCTGCAAGCACCAAGCAGAGCTACCTTGATATACATTGGTACTGATAATGACAAATTATTCCAGACTTTCCTTTTATGCTCAGCTGACTTAGAGGAGACCGAGACCAAATCCAGAAATAATTTGCCACTAGTATTGATGTATATTGCAACGGGAATCAAACCCAGGAAACCATAATTGTTGTGCAATATGTGAACCACTACAACCACTCTCTACTTCCAATAGAAACAAACAAAAGACAAAGATTCCCCATATACCCAAATACATTGATGACAAAAGACCTATTTGGGTTGGAAAGGTGTACAATTGGGTAACTTGGCTAATGCCACACCTGACTGCCTTTGTCTCCTCAGTGCTGATATTTACACACTGCACCAGGTGCAGTGCTCATTTCATGCTTAGTCAACCTAGGGTAATCCCAGGGGCTGGTCCAAAAATCCCTTGCCGTTGATGTTAGCCGAAGCTGGGACTGCCGGGTTTATAGAGCAGTGCGATAACCACTGCACCACCACTCACCCCACAGCATACACACACACACACATGGTATATAAACACACAACCACACGCACACAGTCTCTCACGCATAGCCTAACATATGGCAAATGACAAGCGGACGGATGAAAATGACTGGCACAATTAAACAAAAATAAAACGAATCCAAAAGGGAACACGCTAAAACTATAAACACAAACTGCCGTTTGCAAAAAAATGTAAGCACGCACAAAAAAAAGAGGTTGTTTTTGCTTCTCTCAGAATTGATGGGCGAGGGGCAGCCGAGGCTTTGTTGGTTAAGCTGTACATGAAGAACAAGGAGCACGGTCAACCCACCCTTGAGCTGAGAGATACGTGTGGTATCATCCAAAGAGCACCGCTCCCGCCGCCTCTCAAGCCTCCCGATAATGTCTGTCCCTTTTAGCCCAGGGGTGGGCAACCTACAGCCCGCGGCTTCACTTGGCGTGGCGCGTAGCGACACGTGGTCCACCGCTTTGAAATGGCGTGCAAAACGATATTCGCGCGTCACTGCAAGCAATCAGCTTTCACGAATCGGGTACGAAGAGGGGAAATATTTTCCACCTGGCGACAATATGTTTCTAAATATAGCGCGATAATTGAAGTGAGCCCTCGTTATTTTTCACGTTATTATTGGACTAGCCTTTTGCCCGTCCAAGGACGGGTGTATTGCAGTAAATCTGAAACTTGCAAGGGAAAAGCAGACCGCAACGTGATATTCATTGCAATAATGCGTGTGCAATTTGTAAGGGCGCGGTGACGCAGACCTATTTCATTTAAAGGTTATAATCCCTTGTTCATCATGACGTCCTTTTTACTTTGATGTCTCAACAGCGTTACGGAGATCGCGTGACGTGAGGGTTCTGCCTTTGTAGTGAGGGTTGTAAGTTGACACCGAGGAGGGGGGAGGAGGCGCCTCATCCCCCCATGTGGAGTGACGTCAGCCGCTAATTATTATGAATGGGGGGAGTGTCCATTTGGAGGACGTCACCTGCTCATGATTATTAATGAGGGGGGCTGTTCGATGTGGAGTGACGTCACTTGCGCATGATTATTAGTGAGGGGGAGGGGAGTACTCCATATTGAGTGACGTCACCCGCTCATGATTATTAATGAGGGGTGGGGGGGGTCCCTTTGGAGGACGTCACCTGCTCATGAATATTAATGAAGGTGACTGGTCGATGTGGAGTGACGTCACGAGCGTTAAGGACAGACATTCCTGGGTGATTACAGTAGGTACAACACGAGAGTGTGCGCAGTTGAAAGTCCTGTTCAGCCCTCAATAAGGAAGAGGTTTCCTAGCCATGTTTTAGTTTGCCATCTGATGCACTTGGAACCGCTACAGAAGTGTCTCAGCTGCTGAATCAACACTCAGCTTAAAAAGCGTAAAGTGGGGAGGCTTTCAGCCAGCACTCGTTTGACAACGTACCGTAAATGATATTAACGATAATAACTGTCGTTACATTTTTCCTACAATCAAGCACGTTATTATTGCACATTACTAGAACACGCTTTGGCGGGCGTGCATTACCGTAATTGTAAAGTATTTTTTTCTTATTGATGAAGTGTCAAACTTGGGTCACGCGGCCCAGGATATAGAACACAGGTGTCTATCCCATCTACGAGACTGTGTGTGTTTTCGGGCTTCAACTTCCTTCTGCAAGAAAACCCTTGCAGACGTTTCTACGTCGGCACCACCGAGTGGAGTGAAACCGACAGTGGCATCGGCAATGCGAATCAAGCGCTAAGGCGCCACCGGCCAGGGGACTTCGAAGCAGCACGCTGGCTGTAGCCGAGGCCACGGTTCTTGTCGTGGCTTTCTGGCACACATGTGCGCCGCGTGTAAACGCAGCCTCCACGGTCTGTGCAGATGCGTAAAAGAGTGGTGAATGCACCCATTGTAAAATATATATATGCACACACACACGTGCGGTTCGTGTACTGTGCATGTGTGTGTGTATATGTATAGATATACATAAATATATATATAAAAATTCCTAGCTCAAACAGAAAGCCAAACAGCTTTGCACACACCTGGCAAAACATTTACGGCTTTGCCGAACAGTCATGCAACACTGGCAGGCAGAGAGAGAGAGAGCCCTTTCTGTCTCCCTTCACTCTTTAATGACAATTGGAGCAATGAGGCACAAAGCCCTGACTATTTCAAAATGTGGCCTGCTATTCTTGGCCATCGGTTTAAGTCTCCCATTAGGGTCCGAGAAGCCACTGACCCCCCTTTTTATTGCCGAATTTCCTCCCCAGCGCAGTAAGAGTTCAAATCGAGGCTCCCGAGTCTATTACGTTGATACATAGGGGTCTGTGCTTGCACAGGCCCATGCACAGAAATGGAAAAAAAAAAAATGATCGGGCCCAGGCTTAAGTCCTATTCACCAATTAAAAAGCACACGTCCTCGTATTTTCACGTTCACCAATTTTGAAGGCACGTAACAAACGAATAGAGGACACGTATAGTATGAGGCAGAGATTATTGGAGAGTGAATGCCTGCACCTGGTACCACCTGCGCCTGGTACCACCTTGCACCTGGTGGCACACGCCCCCGAGCCCCAACGCACGCAGCACCTGTTCATCTCATGCAGGTGAAGTCGTGCCGTCGCGTACGTAGCAACGGCGACCTCGTGGTGGCGGCCGCCGTGAAGCAGTCCGGCCAGGGCCCCAGCGCTCTCGGCACCGTCCACGACCACCGCCCGGCAGCCCGCGCCGCGCCTCTCCAGCGCTTCGGCCCAGGCGAGAAGCCGCGGCGGGGAGCAGAGCACCAGCGCCGGCTGCAAGCGACGGACGGCAATAGGGCGGCGAGAGTTAGAGAGCAGCGGGCGTGCGCAGGGGGTGGCGAGAGTGTCTGGGTTGCGGGAGACGAGTGCCGTGGAAATGCGGGCGTTAATGAGTGCGCGTTAAAGAGGTTCGTTTTATTTTGTTCTGTTATGGAGTTTTACGTTGACCGAACGGGAGGACATATGAAAGTCTTGTCATAAAGATGGATGAGAATTCTCGATCTGTGTTTAGAACTGCGCGGGGAGTTTAGCGGGAACGAAGGCCCCGCTTGCACATTCAGCCCCGCCACGCGCGTACCGGCCTTGGAAAAGAATGTCTTGTATATTTTTGAATGTGACCCACGCAGCGCAGGAGAGTTCGTGCGATCGGCCTTAAACAAAGCATCACTTCACGTGATGTTTACCCTGTCTCTCAGACATTTACAGTTTCCATTGCTTCATACCTCAGCCTGCACCAGACTGTTTAGGCTACATGTGCCGAAAAACAGACCTCCAGGGGACAACGTCTGGCACAAAGATGTGAAATCGAACAAACACCAGTAGCCCGTCCTTAACCAGCCCCCCCACAAAGCACACGCCGGCTCTGTCACAAAATGCCGCGTGCCTGGAATAGCTGTTTGCGGAATTTCAGTAAGCTGCACGGGAACCATCCAGCACGGCCAACAGCGACACCTCGGACCTGCTCGGAAGGGCGCCAGCGTGCGCACGCTGGCGCCGTCGGGCCGCACTGGCAAGTCTACATTTGGGTAATACGATCCTCGCCGGGCCGCTGAGTGCGAGGTCAGTACCAGACTACGTGGCCGCGGGTGCACGAGATGACCCCCCGCTTCTTCCTCGCTGGCTCCCGTGACGATTTATCGCGCCACGCGACGAGATCGCCCCCGGTAACTGTAACCTCTTGTAAGCCACACACGTCGCTACAAGCGGACTCGACTTGGGGAGTCACCAAAGTGGTTGCTTGTGATCTGTAGTGGACGTACGAGTCATTGAAGGTGTAATTTAAACAAATCATCACTTCAAGTGAGAAAGATTATGAAAGAAGTCGAGTCAAAATGTGTTTCCTCGACGCCATTTAAATGAGATTTATTACAAACAAGCTGCACTTAAGAGAATCACACCTCAAATTGTCGAGGTTCAATGGAACCTTTAAGGAAAAGGTGCTCATTAGGTGTATTTTGTGTGTTTTTTTCTTCTCTAAATAATATTCTAATTGTCCTATTTGTGTCAGACACAAGATATTTCCATTTGGAACTCTCATTTGGCCCAAGAAGATAACATCATCTACTTCTTAAGTCCCTTGAAAAAGGCCTCTCACACACAACCAGTTGCCACGTTTTCAATGCAACACATACGGCATTCATCGCATGGGCATCAAACAGATATATTCAGTTTTCATAGCTGGAATATGGAAAACTAAATTAAAAACCACATTTAATGATCGTATTTTTGCTGTGCAGTCATTGGTGACCGAGCTGAGACCATCAACTTGGAAACCCGGTTTAATCACGGGTGGATGAAACCCGGAATTGAACCCAGGCTCTCCGGCGGTGTCGGCTCAGTGCTCCCACACGGTATTATCCCCCCCGAGCTACCCAGCCACCTCCAAAGCGATAGGCTGCGTTTTAGCGAATTGCCAAAAGCGGGTCGGCAGAGAAAATAAAACCCCTCTAGCCGGGCGCATTCCAGCATTTTTCCACTCGTGGCTCTGAGGGCTGCACGTATAATTAAGAGCTAACCATGCATTTAGTCCGCGTGCATAAATCAGCTGATTGTTGTCATATGTGCGTTGGTCGAGAACAGCTCGCACTGAAGTTGCTACTCTTGAGGAGGTTACAGCCTCTCGCGGTAGTCTGAAACCAATTAAAAGTATACTTCCTAAATCTACTTCATCGCTGGGATTACACTCCGTAAGGTTTCCCCCGCTGCAAATTCCCAATTAGCAATAAAACGAAACTACAGCTTTACGATGCAAATATTCTTCTGGCTTACGCACAAGTAAGCAGCGATGCACCACTGGTACCAGCAAGACAGAGACCATGGGCAGGTGGATAGCCACATCTGTGCCAAATTCTGCATGGGTTAAGGTTGTAAATTTGGATTGAAAGATAAATAGCAAATACAGCAAGTTCGCTAAATAATGTCATATATATCAGAAGAACACTACTAGAAAAGACAGCAGAATGTGTACTTTAGTTGTTAAAATTCCTAAAAAAGAGGAAAACTTCTGTATCCTTAGATCAAGTTTCTCCCAGCCCAAACAAGTGTTGGGGCAGTGTTCATCTCCATCGGTGGCTCTAAGTCAGCATTGGAAATTCCACATTTTCACGCAAATGCCCTGTCTCTCCATCGGATGATGACCGTTTACTCTTCACGAAGAAGCAAATCAACTTTTCGACCCAGAAGAGATGAATGGCCGACTTGACCATGAACTGAAATTCAATCTCACAACCCTTCCGATAATAAATCGAGCACTCTGCCCAACCATGCCACAGGTCAGATTGCGCACAAACGAGCGCGTGCAATAACGGTAAACTCTTATCCATACCTGCGGTAAAGCGCCGGCAGTCGCAGTAAAAAAAAATCACTGAATTGGCAAAAGACCCACATTGTTTCTTTAATGTGCCACGATTAGATTTTAATGGTAGGGCAGCTAAATTTCACCTCCATGCGGGTCCTCACTGCTGCGGGGATGTGTTTTCTGTTCTAAGTAAATTGTATACCAGGCCGAGGCTGTAATTTCTGGAAGGCGGGTATCTCACACTGGGAGCGCTTGCACGTCGCGTCGTGTGGGATTCAATCAGGGGCGCTGGGAGCACGAGCGGCGACGGGAATGGGTAAAACACAACCTCACGGCAGCAGTAGCCGCGTTCGTCCTGCACTCGGGTATATACACCCCTGCTGCTACGTAATAAGACGAGCAGACTCGCGTTGTAAAAAGAAACTCTCGCTGAGCATTTTCACAGCTGTCACGGTTTTATGATCTTATCCCCATTGAATTACTCTGAATCGCGCTCAATCACCAAAGCGCCAATCGCGTTTGTTTGCTGCTATAACTTAAACTGTCGACCAGCAAGCCGGGCCTGTAAAAATTCAAACACATGGCCTCGCTGGCGATCGCAACTTGGGAGCCAGCGCCAGACCCTGGCCCCAGCGACGCCCAGCACGACTTCGCCGACGGGCGTCGCCAGTGTCAGTGATGCTGACAAAACACCAGGGTGCAGCAGCCACCCTGGAAGTGACAGGAGCCCAGCAAGCGGCGGGTGGAGGAGGCAGAGGGCGGCATGGGCTGGGGGGGGGTCACTCCCCGTGGCTCCCCTAAAAGGGGTTATTCTGTAAAAGCGGAGCAAGTCCAAACAAGAGGGGATTGTTCCCCTCTCCAAAGGCGGGAAAAGGCGTCGGTTTGTATCGCCCTGAATAATACTCTGCTGCGGGTACATTTTCTCCCCGATGTACTGATTCAGTATTTAGTAAAAAAAAAAACTTGGGAATAATGTCTAATGTATTCTTTACAACCTCTTAATTCGTTGGATTTTTTTCCTTCGCGATTCTCGTTTTCACGTTTTGTGAAGACTTATCGACAGCCACTGTTCCCCACGCACAACCGTTCCTGTTAAGTTTGCAGAGAACAAATGGACCCCCTTTGTTGTGCGATTCATGTTGCTGTGCTGTACACACCGAAAGTGAATAGCAAATACGAATTAAAAAGCGGGCTCGGTTAAGCGCCGGGGGTAGCGCTAGGGTCAAGGGTAGGGGCTGGCGTTAGTGGTATTGGCTAGTTTGAATTCACCAACCTTTGTGGTTTGAAGGATTGTTCATGATTTGGGATTACGATTCAATACAAGGCTGGACTAGATTTTATCTGGTTTTTACCATCTCATTTGTATTTTCTCATTTCTTTTCTGTTTTGTTTGTATAGTTAGGCTCACACCATTTGTCTATATATATAATATTAGCATATCATCTACATATAATGTTCATGAATTCAACGTAATCGATTTATGTATGCACAGCTCAATGTATGTATCGTGCGCATGATAATTTCTTTGTAATTGGTGCACCTAACATGTCTACTACTGGTTGTGGTAAGGCAAGCATTTGGTAGGATGTGCTGCACCCCCGAGCAAAGTGCCCCTCCCTCGCATGACCAGGTGTTGGATTTTCACATCCTGTTTGCCATTTTTGCAAGCTACCAGAAGGCTGGTGGCAACACAGCAGTAGACCGTTTACTTGCCCATGTCCACACCCATGTGACCGCTATCCCTGCCCGTTGTTGGAAAAAGTGGAAATTAGGTGGTACCTTCACATCTTGAGAATTGGTCGAGGTGAATGCCATCTCCCGGAGCTCGGTCTGCAAGGGTTGGTGCGGTCCGTGGCCCATTCTGCCCAGCACACCTGCCAAGAACATCACCACCTGCACAAAGGGAGTGAAAAAATGAGCAGTGCTATTGTGCAAAATACTGAAGGCATGAAGAATAGTTCTGCAACCAATTAGTAATCATAGCCCTATCCCTAAACCCAATACCTATCCATAAACCCAACTATAAATCCAACACTATCTCTAATTCAAAACCATAGCCCCAACCTAAACATCATTTCAATCTTAACCTAATCCTAATCTTTACCCTATCCCTAAAACACCCCACTCTAACCCTAACTCCAACCCTAAATCCAACCATATTCCTAACCTCGACCTATCTTTAACCCTAATCCAAGCCCTATCCCCTAACAATGGTCCTTTCCTTTAGATTAATCCTACCAGTTACAATGTCCTTGGGACCCGAGCCAAATTTTGTTCGGTGGCAGCCAATTAAAAAGAAAAATCTTAATTGTTTCACACAGCAGTGGACAAAGTAAACAAAGTGAAATTCAATGGACTTAGTAACAACTTCTGATGTGCAGGTGTGCAAGAGCACCATCATAGTTGCCATGTTTGCCATCTAATGGTATAATCTGGAATAAATAGTGCATGAGTGCTTAGCTCACCATACAATTTCTGTAACAAAAAATCTCAATGGCAAACCCACACTTGATAAATGGTGGCATTATGGCCTTGTTCATACATTACGTCAATTCTGACAGCCAAAAAGAGTAATACCTCTTTTTTGTCAATAATTTATTTTTAACTGGGAAAAATATGACTTTCATTCATGAGAATGTCATGTCATGAACATTTTCAAGATAGCAGAAGTCCTTCCCCAGACCACACACGACCCTGATAACAGTATAACATCAGAGGCGATTGCAGTTTGGGTGGACCGTGCTACCCAATCCACCACAGTCCACATCTGACAGCCTCGCAACTTTCATCCGTTCAGCCCTTTGAATCTCGCAAATACTCTATTGGAAAATTACACTTTTCTGCACAGGATTCCAGTCGTAAACGGTCAACGATGATATTCATAACAGAATGCTGACCATGATCTCACGTTGGCGCCAGTAACAGCCAAATTTACGTGACATTTTCATTTATGAATAACACATTGTAATGGGTTCCGTCTGAGCCAAGCAGGGGACAGCTCAGTCCATCACGCCTCCGAGTTCAATCAAGTACCACAATATTGAACCTCAACATTGGTCCTTGCATGGATATTCTGGCCTCCGCTATGGGAATGTTGAATTTCTACCACTGGCTCAAGACCACCAGCAGAGTTGATCGTAGCCTTTGAACACGGGGCTACTTGGTGATAGAAGCAATGATTCATCACGGACATTTATCACACAGACTCGTGCCAGTGTTTGACCCCTGACCCTGGCGAGGACCTGATCTTCGCTCTCTGGCTCCGCGTCTCCCATCACGCAGCCCTCGCCGCGGGCGAAGTGACGGCACAGGAAGCGCTCGCCCAGTCCCTGGCAGCCTCGTCCTCCTCCACCGTCATCTTCACCACATGGTCCTCCTCGTCTTCTCTCCCCTTGCCGTGGTTCTTCTCGCCTCCCCTCTCCTTTCTCTTCATCCGCTCCGATTCTCTCTCGGTCATTGCTTCCGAACCCTCCGTCCTCGCTTCCACCTCGTCCCGTTGCATCGCCTGCTCTCGCTTCGCCCGTTGTTTTCTGCTCTGTGGTCGGGACGGACCTGCGGCCAGCCAGCAGTGACATTCCCCGCTTCTTCTCTCAAGGCCTCGGCTCCCCGGCTCGGGGTCGCGGTCATCACCTCACATCCCAGAGGGATCAACCTGCGGGGTTAAATAAAGGAGACTCTGACCCCAGCACAACCTTAAATCGACCCCAGTTATTATGCTTAACCTTACCCTTTATACTACCGCTGACCCGAATCCTACCCCCGTTCCGAGCCTCTGACCCAACCACCGACTCTAATCGAACCCCCAAACCTATCCCAATCCATAACCCTATCCCTTCCATGAATCCCTAACAAACCCCTAACACTACACCTACCCATTTCCAATGCCTGACCGTATCTCTATCCCAACTCAACCCCTGTCCCTCTCTCACCTCTAACCCTTCCTACCCTTCTGACCATAACACTGACCTTACTACTTACTATTAATTCTGACCCCTGTCCCAACTCTACCGCTGCCCCCTAATCCCTGACACTGCCCTTACCCCTGCCCCCTAATCCCTGACACTGCCCTTACCCCTGCCCCCTAATCCATGACACTGCCCTTACCCCTGCCCCCTAATCCATGACACTGCCCTTACCCCTGCCCCCTAATCCCTGACACTGCCCTGACCCCTGCCCCCTAATCCCTGACACTGCCCTTACCCCTGCCCCTAATCCCTGACACTGCCCTTACCCCTGCCCCCTAATCTCCTGACACTGCCCTTACCCCTGCCCCTAATCCCTGACACTGCCCTTACCCCTGCCCCCTAATCTCCTGACACTGCCCTTACCCCTGCCCCTAATCCCTGACACTGCCCTTACCCCTACCCCCTAATCTCCTGACACTGCCCTTACCCCTGCCCCCTAATCCCTGACACTGCCCTTACCCCTGCCCCTAATCCCTGACACTGCCCTTACCCCTGCCCCTAATCTCCTGACACTGCCCTTACCCCTACCCCCTAATCTCCTGACACTGCCCCTACCCCTGCCGCCTAATCCCTGACACTGCCCTTACCCCTGCCCCTAATCCCTGACACTGCCCTTACCCCTGCCCCCTAATCTCCTGACACTGCCCTTACCCCTGCCCCTAATCCCTGACACTGCCCTTACCCCTGCCCCCTAATCTCCTGACACTGCCCTTACCCCTACCCCCTAATCTCCTGACACTGCCCTTACCCCTGCCCCCTAATTTCCTGACACTGCCCTTACCCCTGCCCCCTAATCTCCTGACACTGCCCTTACCCCTGCCCCTAATCCCTGACACTGCCCTTATCCCTGCCCCTAATCCCTGACACTGCCCTTACCCCTGCCCCCTAATCACCTGACACTGCCCTTACCCCTGCCCCTAATCCCTGACACTGCCCTTACCCCTGCCCCCTAATCCCTGACACTGCCCTTACCCCTGCCCCCTAATCCCTGACACTGCCCTCACCCCTGCCCCCTAATCCCTGACACTGCCCTTACCCCTGCCCCCTAATCCCTGACACTGCCCTTACCCCTGCCCCCTAATCCCTGACACTGCCCTTACCCCTGCCCCCTAATCCCTGACACTGCCCTTACCCCTACCCCCTAATCCCTGACACTGCCCTTACCCCTACCCCCTAATCTCCTGACACTGCCCTTACCCCTGCCCCCTAATCCCTGACACTGCCCTTACCCCTGCCCCCTAATCCCTGACACTGCCCTTACCCCTACCCCCTAATCTCGTGACACTGCCCTTACCCCTACCCCCTAATCTCCTGACACTGCCCTTACCCCTACCCCCTAATCCCTGACACTGCCCTTATCCCTGCCCCCCAATCCCTGACACTGCCCCTCACCTCACCCGGGGCCCCCCACTCACAGCTGGCGAGGTTCGTGCCGAGCCCGCGGTCACAACCCCGTCCGTGAATAGCAAAGCCGACGTCCACGTTAACCAATTGAAACCTACGAGCGTCGTGTGTGTGTGTTTTTAAATCTTCTGTGGATAATCGATAATAATAATTATTATTAAACAACAAAATATTAAATGACAATCAGCTGAGGACAGCCCCAGCGGGGTTTGCTTCGGGACGGCGTCAAAATTTTGCGACATTCGCTGCCGTAAAGGTGGATGACCCAAAGCCACTGGGAGTCGTACGGCTGTCGTAAAATTATCGTACCGTAAACGTCGGTCGGTCGCTGTCGTGAAGCTGTCATCGTAGACGTCGTAAAGTGTGCCGTAAAGCAGTTGCTGTGTGTATGTGAGAGACACGTGGTTGTGAGTACACGTGCGCGCGTGTGTGTGTACTCGCTTGTGTGTGTGGGATCACCTGTTTGTGTGTGGGGGGCGCGCGTGCGTTCTTTGTACACGCGTGTCGCGCGTGCGTCTTCTCACGTGCTCAAGAACTCTGCTCAGTGGTGAGGAAAATCCGCTGAGACCCAGAGCCTAGACTGGGCCGCCTTGTTCAACCGGTATGGCCTGCAGTGTCATGCCACCATTAACACAAAACACTGTATCGCACACACACACACATTCTATGTCAATCCACTACTGGATGAAGGTCACCCGTCGCCGTGTGGGTCGTGCGGGTTTGTCACCACGCTGGCCTGTTGCTGGTTCGTGAAGTCGGAGGCCCTGTACCGGTTTAAATGTCACCCGCCGCTGATGTTTATAGCATTGGCCCGGAGTTGAACTTAGGTTGCTGGGTTCATCGCGCACAGCGCGTAAACCAACGCGCCACCACTGCACCCCAATCGGTGCCTCAATCCGGTCGTTATTCACTTGTGTTTATTAAGTAGAAGAACTGGATTGACACTTTGCATTCAAAAACATTGCCGGCCAATCACCATTGAGGTGACTGCTCAATCCAGTTCAAGGGAGGGTCACAAGGAATACAAATCATGTACACTCTTGGAATCAATTTTTCACAACATAATAAAAATGTATAATATGGCATTATATCCTAGGACCCCCATTGCGCACTGCATGGAACGCATTGAACAAAAACAGAATCGGGGGCAACCGACCAAACTAAAGGGGCAAGGCGACTTTAAAGAGATTGGGTTTCTAAGCAGACTTAAACATATCTACCCACTCCGATTGCCTGATGTCAGGTGGCAAGGCGTTCCACAGCTTGGGAGCCACGCTAACATGCGTTCCAAAAGAGGAAGTAATTAAGTTTAATTCGATACGTTTTTACCGCCTATGACATACGGAGCAGGTATGTGGACACTCACGAAGACGATGGAATGAAACACTGAAAAATATCCACAGAAGCTCGGAGAGATGCGCGTCTGGAATGACATTAAGAGCCACTGGAGCTATGAAATTTTAAATCCAGATTGAAAATTAATTTCTTTAAAACTGCTTTTTGTGTTTAGTTTGTTGTCCTTCCCCCGCACCTGCGATCAGCACGGTTGGCTACGTACGGTGCGAAAGAAGCTCAACATACAGGACATACATACGAACAAAAAATATAGAAAATACGCAGTTTAATCATACCATATTTACTGTTCACAAAAGGAAGTGGGCTTGGGCAGGATACGTTCCTAGAAGGGATGAGGATGAGCCGTGGCCAGGAACAACGACGAAGAGGCGTAAGGGATGGCAACGGCTTGGGAAGGCATTCATCCAGCAGTGGATCGACCATGGCTGATGTTTTTGTGATGGGTTCTCGTCAACTCTGGAGACGCTAGTGGCCTACATTGCAGACAGACAGATGGGCATAGCTAATGTATTTACAAACTCCCACCGAGACAAAACACAATCCACCACAATGTTGTGTGGCCACTTGAGTTTCATTCCCAACCCGGGCTAACGGTGGCGAATATCTGAACCAGTCCTGTGCCTTCCCTAGGTCGACTCAGCCTGAAATCATTACTGGACCTGATACAGTACGTTTTCAAAAAGTTAGCACTGGAGGGACAATGGTGGTGGCTATGCCGGATTGAGTAGATGTTCGCTTACACCACTTTTCACAACAGTGGTGCACGTGTGCGTGGCTTTGTAGGTGCACACACGGCCGCAGAATCTTCATCCATCCATCGCCCGTGGGCGCAGTGCGGCCCGTGCCAGTGAGTGGTGCGGCGGGGACGACCACGCATGCGTGTGGACGCGCCGTTGTCCGTCATGGAGTTCCAGGCGGTGGTGATGGCCGCGGGTCAAGGCTCACGCATGACGGACCTCACCACCAGCGTTCCCAAGCCGCTGCTGCCCATCGGCAACAAGCCGATGATCTGGTATCCACTCAACCTGCTTGAGAGGACTGGCTTCGAAGGTACTCTTCCCCTGGTTGTGTTGTTCACGTGCGTGGCTACTTGGGATCTGTGCACGAATATTCCTGCATTCGTATACACAGTGTCTGGGCTGTGTTTGTACTGTGCAGTATCAGTGTACGTAATGCAATGTACAGCCCTTAACAATTCATTGTTGGATGAATTGTTAAGGGCTGTACATTGCATATCAGTCATTGGGGCTGTTTGACCAAACTTCGCCACACTTGTCGGTGAGGGTTAATGAAGGGGCTGCCCAAGAGCAGTGCAGACATCAATCACTCAACAGTGATTTTAGCTGTGGACAGGAACCGAACTTGGGTTGCCGGACTTGAAGGGCAGTATACTAACACGGCACCACTGCTCCCCACACATGCACGGGCAGCACACACACTCACATGCGTACACACACGGGCATGCACACGCACACAGACGTGCACACACTTTTGCGTGCGCTCTCTGTTGCAGAGGTGATCGTGGTGACGACGAAGGACGTGAAAGCGCAGCTGCTGGGGCAGGCGTCGCTGAACACGCGCCTCCGCCTCGACATTGTGTGCATCCCTGAGGAGGCTGACATGGGCACAGCCGACTCCCTGCGTTTCATCCATAGCCGCATCAAGGTGCCTGCCACACTGGGGAGGTCACCACCGCTCGCCCGCCCGCCCGCTTGCATGCCCTGGCAGCTGGAGGTGGCGATCAGCGGTGGTGGGACATTTTTGTTAAATCACAGTGAGCCTGTTTATTTCATTGAGGTGCAGCGGTTGGCGAGTCTGCGTCTTCTCTGAGTCTTATGGGTCTAAAGATCCTGATGTGTGTCTGTGGGTCCTTATGTAAGTCTTTTATTTAAAATACCGAATGACACCATGCGAGGGAAGAAGCAGAAATGGAGGTGTTGTGACCTGCAGTGATGTGAGTGGGTGAGTGTCTGAATGAATGAAGAAGTGGGTGGGTGAGTGAGTGAGTTGTTGTGACCTGCAGTGATGTGAGTGGGTGAGTGTCAGAATGAATGAAGAAGTGGGTGGGTGAGTGAGTGAGTTGTTGTGACCTGCAGTACGGCGGTTGAACACGACGGTGTGTGGATTAGACGATGAAACCGTGGGTCTCGTAGACATGGGTGGAGGTGGTGGCGCAGCGCGCACATTAGCCTCTGTATCCGAGCGTGGCCGGGAATGTAAATGGCGCTCCCGGTGGCCACGCCGTGTTTACACGCGGCACGACCGCCCGCCTGGCGTTGGCGTAAACTGTTTATTCGCAGCGAGTCGCACACATCGCGGTCCAGGCACGGTCCGCGGTGGGAACCCGGCGATGTTTGCTCCGGGACGAGGCCGAGCTTCGTGAGTTTGTACGCGTTCCCGGCCACCTGGTCGCAAAAGTCCGAGCTCGTTTGCTTTTGTGTCTGAAGCGATGAAATTCGTGGCCTCCCTCGTTCCATCTTTGCATTTAACTTTTTAGTATTTTTTAGAGATACATCCTTCCGCACATGGCGTATGTCATGGTAGGTTTGCAAGGGCCCTGGTGTATGGAAGTCAATTGGGCCCCCTGTCCAAATTCCCATCCCATTTAATAGCCCAGTACCTGGCCTCTGAAGTTGCACTGCCTGCTTATTCAATAGCTATACCACTGACTCTCACCTGAACTCTACTACAGGTTAAGAAATGTTATCCGGTAGTGCTGACACTCTGTGATGACCAGACATTTAAAAAAATCACTGCTGCTGCATCTTAAGCCTAAAATGGTTCCTGATACAGAGCGGTACGGTAGTGGTGAGCGCATCGCATTCTGAAACTGGCCACCAAAGTTCGATTTACAGCCACGGCTAACATCAGTTGGCAAGTGATATCTGAACCAGCTCTTGAGGCACCACCTTCACCAACTATCACAGACCAGCATAGTAAAGTATGGACGGACAACCCCTATGATTGAGATCAATCAGTGGATTGACAGAAGGACTGTTTATTTATTTCGATTATATAAAGAACTGACCTCACTGAGCAAAAAACGTTCAGAGGAGCCGCTAGTCCCTTTGATGCGTGTGCAGCATTGCAACACGTTCTCACTGTGGAGTGGACTACATGGGACTCGTGAATGAATTGCGCTGCCAAGTTAGACCTCTTGTTCTCGTGCTGCACACGTGTTTTTGTGTGCACACGTACGCACTGTGCGTGTGCTGTGACAGCGATACAGTGTGTCACTGTGGTGTGCCACCGCATTGTATGTAAGTGCGTTGAACTTCTTCCGCACCGTACGTAGCCAACTGTGATAATCGGAGTTGCGGTGGAAGGACAGCAAGTGTCAACGGTGTTGTTCGGCTTGACACCGATGGTGTCGCACGGCCCTGTGGAATTGCATGGCGCAGCGGATTGTGGTGAGACGCGGTACGACGAGACACGGCGTGCTCTGCGCTGCCTCTGCAGAGGGACGTCATCGTCTTGAGCTGCGACCTAATCACGGACGTCTCTCTGCACCAACTCTTCGATCTCTTCCGCCTGCGCGACGCCGCCGTGGTGATGATGGCGCGCCGCGCTCAAGACTCGGGCGAGCCCGTGCCGGGACAGAAGGGCAAACGCAAGCCCGGTGAGGGGGGGCGCGGGGGGGAGGTGGGGGGGAGACCGCGTGGTGCACGCACGGCAGGAGGGTGGCTCTGTCCTGCCACGTGCGTTACAACCGTATGGTTTTAAACGGCACTGGCTGCAGGACCCATATTGCGCCAAACCATGCCGCGTCACGCCGTACATTACCACACTGCACTGGGGCACATCGCGCTGTGCTACACCCATCCCCATACACCAGCGTAGGGACCCCGAGGCTGACGGATTCCTCTGGCCGTCTCTGTTTACCATGATTATGCCTGGTGTTTCTGTACGTACGTACGTACGTATCGCACCGTATGTAACCAACCGTGCTAATCAGAGTTGCGGGCAGCACCTCGGTGCTTGCAGTCACACTTGGGCTCCGAGTAAAACCGTGGTGCAGCGCGTGCGCGCACCCCGCGTTTGATAATGCGGCGGCGGTTCTCGTCTGCTGCCGCTCGAAACCCAGCGCCGCTCGTCCCTGTTTGTGGCGAAGCTTTGGTGGTGCCTCGGAGTGCCTGGCTGCAAGCCCCCGTGCTTACATTAGGGGGAAACATTGCCTTACATGGAACGGCATTAATTTATACGTCAATGTAAACAGGACACGGAAGCCTCGCGTATGGGGCATAGGCCATGGAACACAACTGCAGGCTCTGGGTTTATAGTAAATGTTTACTTTGGAGCAACACTACATTTGTGGCGACTTGGGAAAGTATGCTGCAGTCTATGTCAGGGTTTTTCTGCATTCTTCTTTTGCTGCCCTTTTATAACTACATGACAGCACGTGTGCTTGACATAATCCAAGATCCACCCTCTCTCCCCAATCAAGGCCAAGTCTGTATATGTCTGACTCCGGCCGTGTCTCCGTGCATCTCCCCGAGTCACGTGGTGTCGCCCTATGTCTCTCTGTGTCTCTGAGCCAGACCACGTCTACCTGCGTCTCCTTCACCTAGTTTACATCGTCTTGTTTTTCACTTTGTCTCTCTGACCGAGGGCCGAATCTCCCCTTTGTGTCTCGAACACAGAGCCATGGCACCCTGCGTCTCTAACCTAGACCATGGCTACCCATGTCTCCCTGTGTCTCTCTGACCCACGCGATCTCTCTCTGTGTGTGTCCCTCTGTTTCTGAGCTTGGCCACATTTACTTTGAGTCTCCCTTTGTCATCGCACATCACGCGGGCTCGTCAGACCCACGTCTACCCACGTCTCTCCTCATATCGCTCTGACCACGCCGTCTCTCACTGTGTCCACCACCCCCCCCCCCGCCCCGCCGGCCCCCCATGCCCCCGTGTGTCCACCCTCTCAGAGCAGCGGGACTTGATTGCCGTGGACGAGTCGGGCGAGCGGCTGCTGCTCGTCTCCCACGAGGCCGACCTGGAGGAGGAGCTGCTCATCCCCAGAGCGGTCGCGCGCCGGTTAGTCGCCCCTCTATGTACCCAACTCGCGATCATTCGCTCGTTTGTCCACCTTTACCACTCGCTCGCTGTCCATCGCTCCGTTACAGCTCTCGCCCAAATCACCTCTCTGTCCGTTTCTCCCTCGGATATCACTCGCTCGCACCCAGCGATCACTCGCCTACATCTCTGTTCCTGCTCTAAACTTCTCCCTTGTGTCGTGCACCTCTCCCATCATTATCAGAATCTTAATTTTCTGCAGGAGGAATCCGATGAGTTATAAAGCTCTTTTAAACAGATGTCCAGTAGGGGCGGGTCTGAAAGTTGCAACAACAAACAATACTAAAGACAATAGGAGTCCAAAGTATAGGAAAGGTAGGATTTAAAAAAATATATATGTGTTTAGTTTACCAGGTAAAGCCCACTTAGATATTCGCTTCTTCTTCAGAAGCAACCTGGCCACAAATGATAGCTTAACGAAGTGGCTTATCACGTGGGCATTTCTAGCAGTCAAATAATTGATATGATCTCTCAACGCATGTTTCTAAATTACCTACCCCCCCCCCCACATGCCTACCCCCCCCCCAGCTTTGCGCGAATCCACATCAAGTGGGAGCTGGAGGACGTCCACGCGTACTGCTTGCGCAAGTGGGTGCTCGACTTCCTGGAGGACAACAAGCCAATTCCCCCATCGACTCGCTCGTAAGCGCGCAAGTGAGATGGATGCTCGCAGCCCTGCTCCGCGAAGGATGATGATATTAACATTAATAATCGCCGATGCGCCTCGGAGCGCTTCGCACCTCCGATTGGCACGCTTGGCTACGTACGGCGCGAAAGAAGTTCAACGTATATACACGCGACGAGTCGCATCACACTTCAGTTACAGGTTTCGCTCGCTGTACGCAGCGGTAGTCGTAGTCGTCGATGACTTCCAAGAAAAGGGCGCAACAAAGTGACAATGCATAGGGAGACAGCTGCCTGCCGAGTAGCGCACACAGTACACACACAGTACACACACATTACACACAGTACACACAAAGTACACACACACAGTACACACACACAGTACGCACACACAGTACGCACACACAGTACATACACAGTACACACACACACACACACAGTACACACACTGTACACACACACAGTACACACACACAGTACACACACTGTACACACACAGTACACACACACAGTATACACACAGTATACACACAGTATACACACACAGTACACACACAGTATACACACACAGTACACACAGTAAACACACAGTACACAAATACACAGTACCCAAACACACAGTACAAACAAAATACACACAGTACACACACACAGCACACACACAGTAAACACACAGTACACAAACACACAGTAGAAACACAATACATACACAGTACACACACACACAGTACACACACAGTACACACACAGTACACACACACAGTACACACACAGTACAAACACAGTACATGCACAGTACACGCACAGTACACACAGTACAAAAACAGTACATACACAGTACACACACAGTAAACACAGTACACACACAGTACAAACACAGTACCTACACAGTAAACACACAGTATATACACACACAAAGTTGTCCCACATCTGAGTTGATTCAAACCGCGTCTAGCAAACTTTGGGTAGAAAGTTGCCCGTGCCACAAAGCGACTCAATACCTGGCCCACAAACAAATGTGCGTTAGTCTGCCAGTACCTCCGATCATCACAGGTTGGCTACGTATGGTGCGAAAGAAGTTAAATGTACAACATTAGAGTAGCGGATGATGATTGAGAAAACATTTTTAGCGGTTTATTTTATTTGAACGGCGATGGTGTGGGGAAGCCTTCACCCAGCAGTAGGTACACCGTTTTCAATTTACAGTTTCTGAGCACCAGCCAGAAAAACGCCAAGCGTCCAGCGACAAACGGGCACTTGCGAAGTTGTAACAGATACGGAGTTAACGCGTTTCTTGACTTGAGCAGGGTTATTTTCTGTGACGACGGGGAAAAAGAGATGATGGAAGGGAATTTTCAAGCCCGTGCAAGGCAAGAAGCGAGAAGAAAACTGTTGTGACCGGTAGCGTGGTGGTTGAGCACAGTATTTCATAATTTTTTTTTATGTATACCGAGCGTCTTCACTCAAGACGCTTGGCAAAGTAAAAAATAAACGGTGAGCGAATAGAATGATTTGGATGACAGGGGCTACCAAGGATTGAGGAATGAGTGACCGCGATTGATGGCCACCGAGGGGATCACGACTCGGTAGGAAGGTGACGGGAAGGAGTGGAGGGCCGAGGGGAGGAGAGAGGAAAGAGAATGTGCAAGAGAGAAGAGGTGAGGATTTGGAGTGGTCAAGTCTGATGGACCGAGTCGTCAACATGGGTGGCCCGGGAATGTAAATGGAGATGATGTTGATGAACGATGGAGGACCTAATTCTAGATTTGAAGCTTTCGTGACTGCAAGGTTTCATACTCTTAGGTTTTTTTGGTAAAGTCACGTAGGTAAAAAAATTAAATTAAAAATAATAAAAGTAATAATAGAAAAAAATATATATAAAAAAGTATAATAATATAATTATTTTATTTCTATTATTACTTTTATTAATTTTTATTGTATTTTTTACCTACGTGACTTTACTGAAAAAACCTAAGAGAACGGAGGACCTCCCCAGCAACCTCCATGCTGCTGTATCTATGGGACATCTTTGCCAGTATCAAAATAATGAAAAAAGAAGACTTGGCTTTGACCTTTCTGGCACACTGCTCATACCGTGGATTTGGGTTATGGGTGGAGGGGTGTCTCAACTCCTGCGACTTGTGTAGGATTTGAATTTGAATCAATTTTTTTGTATCATGCACAATGCACGAGTTGACGGAGTGAATCAGAGGCCAAAGGGGCACCTGAGATTTCTCTCCTAGAGTGGCTCACACACGGGGCTGTGCGTGGGCTCCTCCGCACCCTGCGTGAGTGACGGTTGAACTGTTGAGGGGACCTGACAAGGGAGAGAGAAAGATTCGGGTACATGAGCGAGCACCCCCCTAGAGATGAGTGTACAGATCATCGCACAAACACACCACCACACACAAACAAACACATTTGGATGGGTCGATTGCAAATCAGAGAGTTAAATTGGCACCGCTGAGATCCCGAGTTCGAATCCAGATATAAACCGCCCGTGATTAACGTAGGTTCTCGAGTGAAGCGAGTTGGCAGTAACTTTCTGACCTGCCCCTCCTGGGCATCTGTGAAAAATTCGCTTTATAACTCATCGGATTCCTCCACTATAAACAGAGATTCTGATTCTGCCGGTCACAGTCAGGTGACAAATCGCTTCACAACGACAGCCATCGCCATTAATTTTGTCTTCTACTTGATTTGTATTCATCTCAGCTCGGAGAATCAAATATATCGGTTTTGACAGTAGTGCAAGAAACATTTCCCTTTAGTTGGACATCCGTGAAAAATGTCCCGCCGCCCCCCCCCCCTCCCCCCCCCCGGCGTGAATAAGATGAGAACGGGACGTCATGAGTCCAGTAGTTGTCTTTAAAGGATATTAAAAGTAAGTTTGATGTCTTCTTCCGCGGGCAGCTCTCGGACACACGGGGTCATGCACCGCTCTGCGAGACTTGCGAGTCGACACTTTGTCCCGTGACACAATCGGAATACAATTCCAACACTTAGACCTTCCTGTTTTTTCCACGTGTATTTTTCTGTTGCGCTCGCGAGCCACGATGCCTGGCGATGCATGGCGATGCACGGTGATGCAGGGCCGCGTTGGGCATTTGCAATATTTGCGCTGATCGCGTGACTTGCGTCTGACCTGGCGTTGAGGGAGGCTTGGGGCCTGCTGAGGTCACCCTTCCGTTTGGCTGAGAGATTAACTAAACGCCAAGCGTAACGGTAAAGAGAGAGTATTAATCGGGCCCCAGTGGCTCAGAGACGGGGGCCGGTGGGGGGGCAGTTGGGGGTGGGTGAAGAGATCCTGCATGGCTCTCACTCCGTACTGTTACCGGTAGTTCCTTCCGGCTGCAGGCACCACAGGGCCGCATAAAGCGAGGGGTGGACCCGGACTTGGGAGGAAAAAAAACAGGGATCGGTCGGTCGTGCGAGGAGACAGCAGTACTAGCCACAGCGGTAAAAGCCACAGTGGGAGCAGCCCCAACGGTACAGAGCAGATGTGGGTTCGCAGAGCCCTGCTCGCTCTCAGGGCGGGTTTGGGCGCAGTGTGGTGATGAATTTATTGTTGCTGCGTTGCCTGCGAGCTGATGGACAACCCCGCGAGGGGGCCCCGTCGTGTCTGTAGCTGCCAGGAGTCGGGGATGTGATTTCACCTGCGTCAACGGAGTTGTCTCCGCGGCCGCGTGAGTGACGAAGAAATAACGGCACTCGCTCGCCCACGCCTCCCCCCCCTTCCAAATTCTGCGGCGGAAGCCTGGAGTGTGCGGTGTCGCTCTCGCGCGTCGCGCTTCTCTTAAAATTCTAACAAATCGGCCTCTTTTCATTCGCAGCTGGTCACTTGGTATTGAAGGGATGTGTGGCTGCTCTCTCTGCAGCCCTCCCTGTGGCCTAGCACTCGCCGTCCTCACACCGAGGGTTTAGCCCAGGGGCTTGCAGCTCCGCTTGTTGCAGACTTATTTCTAACCCGGCCAAGCTTCCGGCACAACTTACAGGTTCAGTTTTTTTGTTGTTGGGGAAACGAAGAGGCCGACATGTGTTCCACTCCCCAAAAGCATAACAGAACCAAAAACGTAACATAACCCAAAACGTAACAAAACAAGCACTAAATTAAAACCCGAGGCGCCGCATCGGCGGTCGTGATTTTTGCGCTGGTGGTTGCTCGCGGTGCCTTTTCGAGTGAGGGATGCGGCCTCTGGTGCAGAGGCCGTGCCACTTTCCCGTGACTGCCGAGGAGTGAGTTTTACGAGGCTTGGGAATTTAGAGAGGCTGGCTGAGAGGAGGACAGGCTCTGGCGGTGGGAGCATGGGGGGAGGGGGGGGCAGGGGGGGGGCGGAGAGTGCGCGAAAGAGCAAGAGAGAGCAGGAGAGAGGGAGGGAGGGCGAGCGTAGGGAGGGGTGCAGGGATCGAGGTGGCTTGGGTTAGTGTAGTGTTTGGAGCGGCTGTGGGTGGGCTGCTGCTTTCTGAACTAACCCCAACTACGCGGATAGCCAGACCGCCAGCAGCGATCCACGCACGCACGCACGGACACACGCACACCCGCGCGTGCGCGCACGTTGGATCACACGCGCGCACATACACGCGAACGCTTGGGCCAGGTTGGCTCGCGACGCCGCCAGATGTGCTGGCGCGGCGCGGCGGGGGCCTCCGTGCCGACGCGCGCTAGCGAGCCTGCACGCACGCACGCACGCGTTAGCGAGCCTGTCCCTTTAAAAGTTTTTACGCGCTCGTAAGCGTGAACAGACGTGCGCATTTCGGCTCGCGTGCGCGCGCATGCTTGTCAGCTCGCGCCCGATTTCACGTGTGTACGCGCGTGCTCGTGTGCGAGTGGGCACACGTGAAATTGAACTATGCGCACGTTCGTTTCTCCATTTCCTTCTGCGCTCGCGTGAGACGCGGCGCTGCCAACGAAAATACGGAGCGAGACCGTGCGTCGCGCATGCCGTTTTCATAACGAGAAACCCGTGGGGTAGCGACGCGAAAGCCGCCCCCCCCCCCCCCCCCTGGTCTTAGGCCCATAACCGCGGCACTCGGGAAAAGTTACGCCCGGAGGTAAACGGGCTGCGTGTCGCGCAGTGAGCGCCACGTCCGTATTCCGTGAGCGTTTGCCACTGTGGTTTTGTAGCCAGCCGTCGGGCCAGGGTTTTCGACGTCCGACTTGCACTTCGAGTAGTGAGACCAAAAGAAGCGGAATGAGAATTACGCGGCACGATCAGCGGTGTGTCTCAGCGGCGAGCCGGAGCTCCTGTGGCGACGCTGAGGCCAAACCGCACGTCCGTGCTCGCGTCGCGCGACACGATTGTAAAACGAGCCGGCTAGTAAAGTTTCACCTCCAAACGTAACCGCAAATAAGAAGGCTTTTCCGTTGCTGGCAGAAGCCTCAACATACTTCACGCACGCCGCATTCGAGCCGAGTTTGGGTTGTGGAAGACGATTTCAATCATCGTTTCATCGATCGGGTGTAGCATCTCGAGCTTGCGACGGCACACGTTATCGCGCACGCGTAAGAGTCTGTATTTCGATTCGCACGCAGCGGGTTCACGTGACTTACTCCAGCCACTAGAGGCCGCTACATTCACCGGAGTGTTGGAAAAAAAGGAATGGATTCTTGAATTTTAAAAGGACCCTGGATTGTGATTCTGAACAGGATTGGCTGTGAGGAGCTGGGTGAATCATTGCACCTGCCCTTCCTGTGCAGGTTTTACTTAGCGGCGCTTCGAGACGCTTGCTTACGCCACTCAGCGCCTTGCAAATGGAAGTCGTTGTTTGCGTTTTACCGTGCGGTGCTTTTCGCGAGGGTATTTGTGGTGCGAGCGCATGAGCGCGTCCTGGCTCCTGAGAGAGCCGATGAATATCCCATTTCCTCCTCTCTCCTGCTCGACACTGAGGGAGATCTCCCGCAAAGAGGTCAGGGCTGCGCTGACCTGCGTTCAGTTTTGCTTAGTTTGACGCTCCACCGATGTTCACGCCACCTGCTAAAGAACGTTTTTCATATCCGGCCATGGGGGCGCATGCACGCTGTTGCGCTCTATGGACGCAAGGTCGGTCAATCGTGCAGAGGCCAAACAAATAAATAAATCGTAGAAACCCAAGCCACGCTGGGCTGTGAAGTAGCTACAAGCTAATGATGATGATTTTGTGTGGCCAATGAAGAGCAAGAATTCCACTTTTAGTGATTTGGCCATTCAGTTGCTTTGTCTGAGGGCTGGTGAATTGCAGATATACCCACCCACCGACCCACCCAACCAATCAACCACCCACCAACCCCACTGCACGAGGTTGTTGTGTGGTCGACGGCATGGTGCCCACGGCCGCTACCGCAGTTCAGGAAACGACTGTCCGTGCGCACTTTTCATTGTCATGCCCTCACGTAGCGTGGATTTTCTCCTGGTGCTCTTCGTGCCAGCACAGGTGATTTAGCAGGTTACCAAATCACCCTGATGGTGCCTGATTCCACCAGCTCTCGGGTGCTAAGCAGGGTGGAACCTGGTTAGTACCTTGATGGGAAGTGTGGTGAACTTCGCCAGCAGGTGCAAGTACAGAAAATTAATTCTTGAATCCATCTGTGCTGAGTTTTAAATGTTATCTCATCATGTGCATCATAGGTTTTCTCAGGTTTTCTTCCACGTAAAACCTAACACTCATGAATGGATGTCATCAAACATCCACATGTAGCCGGAACCACTTTAAAGTAGAGTCTTGAGGCTCGGTGAGGAATTTCTCGATAAATATTCAGTCGAGCTTGTGGGCGGTAGGTGCATCGCGGTTTCAGACGCCGTAGTCCCTTCACACGAGGACACCGCTCGACCCGCCGCTTCCATTACTACCACCGCCACCGCCACCGCCACCTGCTCCTTGGCAGCATGCCTCGGCCGCCCGGGGCCACGGTGCAGCCCGGGCCACGGCACGCAGCAGGTGCTGGGCAGTGGTCACCATGCCGCAGATTCTCGTGCCTCTCAGAGGGGGTCAAAGTTGACACCGCCAACAATGCACAGATGCGCCAGCGCGTACGTGCGGGCGGCGGGGGGACGAGCATCAGAGGTCGCAAACGGGTTTTGATTTCTTACCCGTACCCGGCCGCACCAGGGTCGCAAACGGGTACCCGTACCCGGCCGTACCCGTACCATACCCATACCCGGCCGGTACGGGTAGGGTACGGGTATCGGGTACCTGATTGCTACCTCTGGGATGAAGCCATGTTGCAGGCGCGAGTGGGTTGATTCTAGGAACTTGAATTGTGAGAAGAGACAAGACGTTGGGAAATGAGTGACAAACAGTTACTCACCAGTGACTCACGGTCTACCCGTACCCGTACCCGGCCGTACCAGGGTCGCAAACGGGTACCCGTGCCCGGCCGGGTACGGGTAGCCGGCTATCGGGTAGGGTATGGGTATCGGGTACCCGGTTGCGACCTCTGACGAGCATCCATGCCACACGCACGGCCATATCGTAGTCACCACCGTGGGGGCATCGCCGTTACCGCACGCGCGACCGTGACGATCGGCGACGTGTCGGAGCCTCCTCGTCGTGACGAGGAGAGTAGGAGGGCAGCAGCAGTCAGGGTTGTCTGCCGTAGCGCACTCGCCAGCGCTTGCGAACGCTTATTATTCATTTTTTTTTATATACGTATATGTTATCCTTTGAAATGAATTGGTTTCTTCCGCGGTGCTGGCAAACGTGATCCGCAAGCGTCATTTATGGATGGGAATTGGAGGCCGCTGTGTAAGAATTGTAGAGAAAATTCCGCGGTGGGTGGCGGCCACCCACCCGAGGGAGGAGCGAGTGGGGAGATTGGAAAAATATGGAGCGAGCGGCGAGCTGGTGTGTGTCACACTTAAACTCTCGCGCTCACAACTCCATTACTGGATAAAAAAAAACAACTCGGTTCCCCCCCCCCCCACCCTTTCAAGTTTGTTTATCTGTGAAATATTTGTATGTGCAAATGCAGAAAAATGCACTGATATTATAAGTAAATAACTTGTACGCCGCGTGTGTTTGTGTGTGCAGTAATTCCAGCCTTTGGGCTTTCTTGCGGTCTTAAGACGGCAATTGTCTGTGTTGCAGTCAGAAGTCGTCTCGCTGCTCAATGAGGAATCTGGGTTTATTTCCTGGTGCTTTGAATGAAAACGCACTCTCGTGACTAGCAATATCGCCGCCGTTCCCCTCCAAGAATAATGCGCAATAACGACTGCGTGCTGGAAAACATTTTCATGTTTATGGCCTCCCCAAGCCACCACCACCACCATCATCATCATCTCAAAATACGTTTCTGTGACGATGTAACAACCCCACCCAGGAGCCCGCACACAACAATGATCTGATTTCGGCACAACCGTCTCCTCGGCGGACGCATGGACGCTGGGATTACGACGTTGGTGACGCGCGTGCCGTGCTGTGCGCCAGCGAGCGGTGTGTTCTTTGGCGGTGGCGGCTGACACGCCGTGTTTCTGGAGAAGCTCGTCAAACCTTTGCTCTTCCTTCACTTTCTGCTCTTTTTATCTCGGCCAAATTGGAGCCCTTTCCGTTCTGTTTCTCTCTCTGTCTGTCTCTCTCTCTCAGGTCCTGCCAGCTCCTCCCATCTTCATCTTCTGTAAATCATCCCACCCCCCCCCCCCCCCCAATATTACAGCAGAGACAATCAGCACAAAATTGAAATAATAATAATAACAGTGAGACTCCTCTTACATTGCCCCGAACAGCCGTTGTTCCTGTTGTCCAATATCTGCACCCCCATAACGATTCTCAGAAGTGCTGTTATCAGTACATCGATGATTATTTGTCGGTGGCGACAAATTCCTCCTATTATCTGTACTTAATCTCGCAGAAAAGACGTGTGACTGGAACTGGCCTCTCTGAAAAATGCCAACTTCATTGCATTACCCATACCTTTACGCTGGTTAGATGAGTGAGCTTGATGTGGCAGCAAAATTCATCCGGTTATCTGTGTGTATCTGCGAATCATCCTACGGGTAACAGGAGCAGATTCCCCGAATGAACGTGGATATTTGGATCCGCCAATAACGCCCGCCTCCCCTACTAATAACGCCTGCCTCCCCTACTAATAACGCCCCCCTCCCCTACTAATAACGCCCGCCTCCCCTACTAATAACGCCTGCCTCCCCTACTAATAACGCCTGCCTCCCCTACTAATAACGCCCCCCTCCCCTACTAATAACGCCTGCCTCCCCTACTAATAACGCCCCCCTCCCCTACTAATAACGCCTGCCTCCCCTACTAATAACGCCTGCCTCCCCTACTAATAACGCCTGCCTCCCCTACTAATAACGCCCGCCTCCCCTACTACCCACCGCCACGTGGGCACGGACGAACGCAGTGGCAAACGTATCCCGTGATCGCAGACCGTCAGTCCCGTTCCCGCGTTCGGCTCGTGTTCTCGACCCCCCCCCCGCACTAAATGGGGCGCGCGTGCGCGCGCGTGAGTGATGGCTTCATTCTCGCCTGGCGACAGCCTCGCTGAGCACTGCACATGCCTGGCATAGTTTCCCCCGCCAAGGGCGCGCGGCGCGCGGGGCGTGCGAACAGCGAGCGTTGACGGCATCGCCAGCTGTCCCCCGACGTGTCCGTTCGCTCCCTCGCTCATCTCCCCCCACCAACCCCACCCAACCCGCCCCCCTCGACCACCGACCCCGATATAGGTGCCCTCGAGCTGCCCCCCCCCCCCCAGCGGCCGTGGGGGGTGGGCATCGGCACACGGGAAACACTGGACACGAACCTCCGACCGGCACCGTCAAAAATACGCTGCCCGCAGCTGCCGACCCCGCGGCTCGTTAGGGAAAGATCCACGGCGCGGGGTCATCCAGGCGGCCGCCCCCCCGCAAACACGTTATTTTGATTCTACGTTGACCCCCGGGGGCCAAATGTCAGGCTCCCGACGTGGCCCGTACAGCTGCCGCGCGCTGCGTGCGTTCCCCTTGGCGGACGTGTTTGTATACGTATGTATGTTGAACTTCTGTCTCACCGTACGTAGCCAGCAGTGCTAATCGGAGGTGTAAGGAGCCCTGGCGTCACGCGAGCGTGTCTCGCTGTCCGGGACGGTCCTCGCGTGGATGCCGCCGGTCCAAATGATCGAATCTCGAAAAATGTCCATGGATAAAGTTTTTTGTTCCTGATGAATCCTGACAGGAAAGACCTCCTCGGGTTCATTAGTTTGGTTGTGAAATCAGCTCACCGATTCGCATTTGCCATGGTTGGGCCCTAAGTCTTTTTTAACACGATGCCTCCTGCATATGAAACGATGTTGCATCTGCGCTTCATGTGACAACCCAACCATTTCGCATCTGTCGGATTGCTGATCTCAGAACTCAACGAATGTCGGGTGTTTTGTTCATTTAGACCACAGCCAACGATGGCCACCACTACCACACACGTATTGCTCGTGGCCGTGTCCTTGTGGTGACCGTCCGGCCTGGATGAGAGGAGTTGGTGAAGGGCAGTGCAGAGATTACAGCGCCCACTTTTTTGCAGTTTCCACGAAACATGTCGCTGTAAGATTTATCCGTTTGGCGTGTGTTTGTTTTCGGACATATTATCTATCTTGCGAGCTGCACGAACCCACGCTCGCCAGCTCAGTGAAGTACGAACAAACAGACCTCCTCCGCCAACTCGGTGTGTGAAGCGGCCTTCATCCAGCAGTGGATAACGCATGGCTAACGATGGCGATGATGACGGTGGTGATGATGGCGATGCACCGGCACGAGCTGTGCGGCGCTTGGCGACGCCGGACGACCGTCGTCACGCTTGCTCACGTGTCCCCCCCCCCTCTCTCGCCCCCCGCGGCTCCGTCCACGCAGCTCGATATCGACAATCAAGGAAGAGCTGGTGCCGTACCTGGTGCGCAAGCAGTTCTCCCGCGCACCGCGGCGCTCCGCCGGCCTGGAGGACGACGACGGCGCCGACCGGCCCGTGTGCGGCCAGAAAGGTGCGACCCCCCCCGCCGCCTAGACGGGCTCGCTGCTGATTCTGCTGTTACCTGCGCTGCTGATTCTGCTGTTAATTGTGCTGCTGCTGCCCTTGCTACTGTTACTGCGTTTGCTTCTGTTGTTGCCGTTGGTGTTCCTGTCACTACTTTTCTGCCGCTGTTACCACTGTGGCCTCCCTGGCACCACCGCCACCACGTCATTGACGGTGCCGCCACCCCCGCGCCGCAGACGTGCACGACTACATGGGTGAGGACCCGATGCAGGCGCTGGCGCGGGACAAGTCGTCGTTCCGCGGCACCAGCGACCGCCTGCGCTGCTACCTGCTGGAGGCGCCGGCCGGCTCCCTGTGCATGCGCGCCAACTCCCTCGCCTCCTACATCGAGGCCAACAAGCAGGTCGGGAGGTCGGGGTTCACGGGGTCACACGGGGTGGGGTCACGGAAGCCGGGTTCGTGGGCAGCAGTGGTGACGGCTGCTTTTCAGATAGCTCTTCTTAACCACGATCAAAGTGGTTAATCGAGGAAGAGTTCTTCATTGTTCTCAACGTTATCATCATCAGCCATGGTCTATGTACTGCTAGATGAAAGTCGTCACCTTGCGAAGTAACGGTTGAGGAGGAGACGGGGGGGGGGGGGGGAATGGGAGCCCCGTGTGTTAAATAATTACGTGCAGAAGTAGATATGGCAAAACTACTTATGATATTCCTTTAAAGTGACCTTTTTTTATCCAAACACACACGAGAGAACCTTCCTTTTAACGCACCCTGCTGCGCAGAGAAATTATCCTTGCGTAGCGGTCAAACTGATATAATTTTTTTAAAATGCTCAGCGCTGGAATTTAGCCAAATTTGAGTGAAAATCCAAATTTAATGTGATGGGTTTGTTTTTTTGTTGTTGTTGTGTACAGTCATTGGTGTGCTGGCTGAAACCAACAACTCGCTACGGCTTGAGAACCCAGTTGTAATCATGAGTGGCTGAGATCCAGATTCCAACCCAGGATATTAGCACTGCTGGGTCAGTGCTCCGTGTCCCCAGCGCCACACGGTCACCTGCGTGTGACCCATTTAAACGTTTACGCAGAGTCACTTTCTATATATATATAAACATATACATACACACGGCCATCCCCCAGAGCATTTTTGGTGGTGATGGTGGTTGGCGGTGGGTGTTGGTAAAAAGTGATGTATCAACTGCTGTCGGGTCATGAAAAAAAAAAGGAATTAAAGTAATAATAACAACGTCAAAAATGCGGTTTAAGATTACACGACCCTCAAACTGATGGCGGCGAGGACTTTTCAAACAGCGCGGTGGTGGTGGCGGCGATCCACGCCAGGGCCCCGAGACCGCCGCTGTTGACGTTGGCGTTGGGATGTGGGACTCGGCAGACCCTTTGCTTCTCTCCGCCGCGATGTTTATCGTCCGGCGCCGCAAACCTGGATCCTTCTCAACTCCTGGAGATGAAGCAGCGAAACTCCTCCTGGCTGCCACCCCATTAACGGGGGGGGAGGGGGTGGGCGGGGGGAGAGACTCTTCATCGCAGCGCCGGGCGATACGTGTAAAACCTTTTCATTTTCGCGAAAACATTGCGACGTCCCGATGTACCGGAAGAAGAAAGTTTGCAACCGGTGCAGTATCTCATGGGTCGCAAAACAAGGCGATTGACGAAGAAATTTGGAACCGGCGGCTCAAAAATGTGCAAAAGAAATGCGGCGAGGGGGCATGCTTGGGAGACGGCAAAAGGAGCCGATGATTTGGAGAAGGCGCACGAGTTGCAGGCGTCGTTGCTGGTCTGGGCCGGGCTGCGTCTTCTTGTCTCTCTGAAATCAAGAAGTGCCATTGCCCGGGTTTTAGTTATTTTATGGGTTGGTTGGTGTGTTTGTGTGGTTGTGTGTGCAGTAGTGTAGCGGTTAGTGTGCTGCGCTACGAGTTTGATTCCCGCTTACAGCCAACACCAGTGACAACGATTTTCTGAACTGGTCCTGAGCCTCCCCTAGGTCTAGTCAGCCTCAAATGAGTCCCTGGTGTGTGGTGTGTAAACATCACCACTGGGGAGACAAAGGCGGCTGGGCGTGGTGTTGGTCACCCACCCCCTCGTGTGCCGTGCCAGCTTTCATAGGCACTCGCTAACAGCACTTGCCCCAAAAGTCTGTTACAAGCTATACGGGGGATCTTTGTCTTTGTTTTGTGTTGTCCTTTTATTTATGTTTTGTGTGGGTGTACGGTGGTGTGGTCATGTATTGAATTCTACGGTTGTGTATTTGTGTAGTATTTTTTGGTGTTTTCCCAACTTTATTTCTGGTGCACACTCTGCGTCATGTCATGGGACAATGAACCTGACAGCAGCTGCGCAAAAGATTTTCACAGAACTTCTGAAACACCTTTCTCACGGTCTCTTTTGTCACCCTTCGACAATGGGGGGGGGGGGGCTGGCGGGGGCACTTTCCTGCTCAGGCTACGGTGACATTGGTGCTGCGTGCTAAGAGCTCGAATTTTTTGCACAAATTACATTTAAAAACCTAAATTCATTTGATGGTATTTTTTGCGCACTCCTTGGGCACAGTCGGTCAGCTCACAAACGCTTGAGGACTCCGTTGAATCACGAGTGGCTGGGGTCCAGGTTCGAACCCAATCTGAACGTCCCGGACACCCCCTGTGTAGTGGTGTGTTTGTGTGGTTCATAGGTGCTCGCTAACAGCACTTGCCCCAACGGTCTGTTAAGGCTATATGGGGGATCTTTGTATTTGGTGTGTGTGGTGGTATTGGTGTTTGTGTGTTCGTGTATTTGTGTGGTGGTATCGTGGTGTGTTTGTGTGGTGGTCTGTTCACCCATCTCTTGGCATGTTCTTTCATGTGCTTGGATATCTGCCAGGTCCCCAAAGTTCTACCAACACTCATCCTGGGCGCAGACGAGCCCATGATCAGTCCGTGTGCCACTCTCGAAGATAAATCTCAGGTACCCATCTCTGCGTGCGTGCGTGTGCGTGCGTGTGCGGTGGTGGCGCACGCCTGTAATCCAGCACTGTGGAAGCAGCGAGGGTTTGTGGATCCCGTGGGCGTCAAGGTGTCACGTAACCCTGGCTCGCCAGGAGATGGAAGTACACCAAGTGGACCACTCGCCATCTGTTTATATCTGCACGGGGATAGAGTGTCGTCCCCTCGCGTGCGTCTGTTTTCGCTGGGTGCTCTGGTTTCCACCCATTTGTATAAGAACTCTCTCGAATTGTTTGAAAGCAAAATGGAACACCTAATGCAGGACCCTCCTGAAAAGAGTCCCACGACTCGGTGTGGCTATCCTGCTTAAATAAGTGAACTATTCTATTTTGATTGTTAAAAAAAAATATACAAGTGTGCAAGCCCTGCCCCTGTCGCTGCTGCATGCCACTCTTCCCCCGCATGCCACCGCCGCCGTTCGCGGCAGTGCCGCCCTTCACCCTGGGGCCATTGTCTCCCTCCCTCGTACCCGTCCGCCCCTCCCCGAGCGTTCGCCTCCAGTGTCTTAAGCCGTACCAGATGTTCCTCGAGCGAGTACGAGGCGGGCGGGCGGGCGGGCGCGGCGGGCGCGGCGGGGTGGGGTGCATCTTCAATTTGTTCACAGCTGCACCGATTGCCCCGTGTTTTTAACCTCTCGGAGGGCGGCGCTCGCCTCGCCGGGCCGGGCCGCGCCACCCGACGTTGCGGCTTGCGCGCCCTCCCGCCGACGCACGCGCGAGCCGCTTCCGCGAGGTCGTGAGCCTGACCGCCTTGCCGCGCGGTGGCCCCCCTCCGCCTTTAATCACGGGGCACCCGTCGGATGGTGAACGAGACTCGAACCTCTCGACGGCGGCGGGCGAGTTACGTGGCCTGCCGACGGTCCGTTAAGGCTACACGGAGAATCTTTGTCTTTGGCGGCGTGACGCCGTGCGGTGGCTGCGTGTCCAGGTCGGCTCCGAGAGTATGATCGGGCACGAGACGACGCTGGCCGAGCGGACGTCGGTGAAGCGCAGCGTGGTGGGCGAGGTGTGCACCATCGGCGAGCGCTGCAAGATCGCCAACTCCATCCTGATGCACCGCGTCACCGTCCAGGAGGGGTGAGGCGGCGCTCGCAGGCAGGGCGGCACACCCGAGGGGGGGGTGGGGGGGGGGGCAGCGGTGCTCCGGAGCTGGGTGGCGACCCCGGACCACGACGATTGATCGTATCACAGGGAGGGTGGATTCCTGGATCCTCATCTCGTGCCGCTGAGCAGACTCGCGCTGGGACGAGCGGACCGATCGGTTGACTTTAAATCGTAATCGGCGACCTTTCCCCAAAGGCGGGAAACCGCTTCGAGCCACGGTGCAGCCGATGACGGCGATTCCATCGCCCAGGCCTACGCCCGGCACCTCCCGTCCAGTGGCACGCGCGTTACCATCTTAGTCAAATAATCGAACAGGTGATCGGGAGAGCAATCGATTGCCGAGCTATTTGGATATCCCAGATGTCCCTGCCTCATCCTCACTTGGTTTGTGACCCCCACCCCTCCCCCCCCGCCCCCTCCCCCCACGCAGGTGCACCCTGACGGGCTGCGTGGTGTGCGAGGGCGCCGTCATCGAGAAGGGGGCCGAGCTCAAAGACTGCCTCGTGGGAAGCCAGGTCCTGGTGGAAGCGCGTGGTCAGTGCCGTCATGTGCGCGCGTGTTTTCTTTGCGACCGCGTCTCGAGGCGTTTCGCACGTTGTCGTAGGCGCCTGGCACGTTGTAAGCGTGCGACCGTACAAAGGAATGCGTCCTGTGAGCTGTAATCTTTCACGCCACGTGCTTGCACCGGTTTTGTCGGACAGCCAATAATACGCGCCGGGTTCTTCCACCAGCTGTCGGTGGCTCGTTAACTTTGCTCGCCTTGCCTCTTCCGCCCCCCCATCCCATCCCTCTCTCACTGCCTCACCAACCCCCCCCCCCCACTACCGCAGCCAAGCGGACGAACGAGGTGATCGTGAACAGCGAGCAGATGATGGAGATCTGAGGGAGGTCGTGTCGCCGGGTCGCTCTCCCGCGTGGGGCCATCCCTCTGGCGGTTAACATCGGCCACCGTTCCGCTCTCATTATCGCATGCGCCGACCGCACCGTTGCCTGGATCCATGATGCACCTCAACAGCTGCTGCTCGTGTGAATCCACCGCTGGATGGAGGCCCCCACGGCGTGCGGTTCATGGAGGTTGTTATTTTTTTTTAACCGTATTTCGCCACGCTGGTCAGTGCGGGTTGGTGAAGACGGGGGAGCGTAGAGCTACAATACAGCGATGAATTTTTCTCCACATCCATCTGCTGCCCACAACCCTCACGTCCTTTATCGCCCGTTTTATGACCGGCCATTGCTCATCCAAGTGCCGTCCGGGTCCAATGCGGCCTGGCAACCGAGATCGGACGACATCGGGCGCTGTCCGAGCGATTCGGACACGGGTGGTTTCACGTGCGTGTATAAAATAAGATATTAAAGCTCCTTTCGATTTTCCCTGAGGCTACTTTTTATTTTCAAAGGACGAGATGCCACTCAAAATACATAAATCTCGTTGTCTTGTTGACACGTCCTTTGAAGGTGTGCGGCGATGCACTGGATCCGTCGATTAAGATCGAACCCTGCACTCGCCGTACTATGCAGTCGCGCTGTGAGAATCGCATTTCATTCGCGTGTATTGTAAATTGGTTCACGTGATTCCCACAAGTCACTGGAGGCCACTGTGTTCGCCACGCTGGCCAAACAATAATGATCAATGTGGGAATCTTGTGACCGCGAATCGTAACGGATGGTTCACGGAATTGCGAGAGGTGCTGAATCGTCACGTGCGCGATTCCTACGCTGTTGTGTCCCTGAGCCGTCCGGCATGGCATCTTCATGAATCGTACAAAGAGACCTCGCAGCCCGGAGCGCTCTGCTGGCATGACCATCACTCCCACGGCCGACGCGATAACTTCGCTGTGGTGACGTTAACCCGAGTGCCGTCAGCGGTGGTATTAAAGTCTTTCTTTCTCATTAGCGAAGCTTCTGACCCTCATCGTACAGCCACTGACACGCAGCCCTCGTGCGTAGGAGCTACGAGATAGCCTTTTGGGTGGTTTTTTTTGGTTGCATGAAGTCAAAAGTCACGTGGTGAACGGGTGGCTCGGAGGTCAGAGCGCTGAGCCGACACTGCTGAGATCCGAGTTTCAATCTCGATTTCAACTGCCCAATGTGATTAAACCGCTCATCAAGTGTAGCGGGTTGATGGCCTCGCGGCTCGTTAACCAATGACTGCATAAAAAACATTAAATCGCATTAAATTTGGTTCTGAACTACATTTCCCCACGTTCCAGCTCTGGAACGAAGAACGTTCCCGAATGCAGAGCGGGTGAGGTAGTGCTGCCCTCTACTGTGCAGACCAGAGTTCACTCGGCGGTAGCTTTATGAAGTCCGCTTCCGCGGGCCGTTCCCTAACCTCGGGTCGCACTGCTGTGCGAGAGTCTCGAATATATTCTTCTCGGTGCATGACAATGACAGCAGAATTGGGATCACATTGGAGGACAATTTCTCACTACATTACAAAAAGCTTTGCTGGCTGACTGGACATGACGAAGGTAGCGAGTAAGAGACGGACGGCCGCGACCAAAAGAACGCGTGCGTTGCTAGTTAATTTAAAACAAAAATAAAGTCGAACGTCGGACTGAAGTTATGGCCGCTTGGCCGTCGAGTTTGGACAACCGGCCGGTGGCCTGGGCTCTCGGCCTGGGCTCTCGGCCTGGGCTCTCGGCCTGGGCTCTCGGCCACCGCTCTGTGTGCTGCACGGGAGCGCCACCACAGGCATTGCCCGTTAATAATAAAGTCCCGGCTGTAAAAGTCGACGTGTGCGAGCCAGTGAGAGTGCGTGGGAGCGGGCGGGTGTGCGTGCGTGCGTGCGTTTGTCAGTGTCCGTGGGTGGGTGGGTGGGCAGCTGGGAGTCTTCCTGCCAGCGAGACCCCCACGACACTTGGAATGGGCCTCAAAGTGCACCTAGTCTGGTACAAGCAGCATGCCGACGTCTATGCCACGTCGTGCCGGGTGGTCGTGGTGGTTGTATTTGTGGCTGCGTGTCTGTGTGTATGTCTGTGAGAGTGTTTATTGATGGGTATGTGAAGGTGTATAGGTAAGAGCGCTGCGCGAGTTTGATCCCCATTCAATATTTGAACCGGGCCCTCACCCGTCTGTGGAGCGGTAATTTAAAGTCGGCGCGGTGCGCTACCAACCCGTCCACCTGGGTTCAATTCCTGGTTGCGGCCAATATCGGTGACATATTTGGACGGCTCCTTGACATCTCCTGGTTCGACTTGACCTCAAACGAGAACCTTGTGTGATGTGTCAACATCACTTGGGAGACGGAGGTGGCCGGGCGTTGTGCCAGCCACACCACCCCCACGTGTGCCGTGTTGCCTATTGTCGGTCCTCGCCGACAGTCCGGGGAGAGCTGGAGATATGGTGGTGGGTGGGTGGGGGGGAGCCGTGTCTTTGTATCTGTCTGTGTGTGGCTTCTGTGCTGGAGCTGCCGCCGCTGAGTGTGGACGCAGAGCGAGCCAGGTGGCGAGCACATCCGGAGCAGTGCGGGAGATCTGTGGCCGCATATTTGAGCCTAAGCGCTGACAGGTGCCGCTGGGCCGCCCCGCGCTTTGTTCCTGCAGCTGAGTTGGGGGGGTCCGCCGAGTTGCGCCGTGAAATTCACTTAAAGTCTCGAGAATTCCAGTAAACGGAGCGTCCTTCACACGGTTCCCTCCGGAAACTGGAAAAAGAAAAGCCTTGATGGCTCGAGCAGCCACGAGGCTTACACGCGGAGGTGTGAAGAAGCCACCCAAACTCGCCTGCTCCTGATCTAAACGGGCCCACACCTTGGTCACGATATAAGCCGAGGGTCAGTTATTGAAGGCGGACCGGGATCCAAAATTATAAAATGAAGGGGTGGACGAGAGACGGTTGCAGGAGTGATTTGGGTGGTGGGGGGAATTGAACTTGATCATGAAAAGCAACGGACACAACCAACGTACCTCGAGGAGAACATTTAACTAATCGATAGGAAACGTGGACGTTGATTTAAGGGAATAGAACGCGATCGAGCAAGGAAGGGGTAAGGAAGGGAGGGGGGGCAAGAGCGAGGTGTCGTGGCATCAATGGCATTGATCACGGTGACCTCTTGAACCTGGAGTTGTCGGACGGCTGGGACTCTTGTTTGTAACAAAAGGGTTGGGAACGCCAGCTTTCATTTATGGAACGAGATTAAAGTGTCAATGGGATCACGAATGAAGGCAAAGAGGGGAATAGATTGACAGCCGTCGGAGGCAAGAGCTGAAGGCCCCAGCTGCTGTCTGCGTTGCTGTCCCGGTTGTGGCTAATGCCCTTTAATACACCCAGGGAAGCGTCACAGAGCCTCAATACTCATTGTCAGGAGGGCCCTGAATTTGAAATTGTGGCCAATAGATTTGGTCACGAATATATATACTGCACGGGCAGTGCCGGATTAAGCTGGTGCGGGGCCTGTCGCATATGTTATAAAGGGGCCCTATTTGTTTACTTGCACAGTAAAGTAATTGTATTTTCTCATTTGCTATACAGCCAGATAATACGACAAATCGCTAACCTTAAATACACAGTCGTTCATAAAAGTTGAAGGCGGTATAGTACTATAGTGATAGAGCAAGTGCAGAATCACTGAACCGGAATTGATAGCTTGGAAGCATTTAGCGCGGGGTCCTTAAAAGTGCGCATATGTAGCTCCTGTTGCTACTCGGATAATCCGGCACTGTGCACGATTTCCTCCATTCATTTTATTTTGTAACGGCCGAAAGCAAAAGTTAGATACCCGACGGGCAAATTATGTTAGCGAGCACCTGTTTAGGTCGGCATGGCACACGGGGAGTGTGATGTGTCCAGGACATTGCCCAACCTCCTTTGTCTCTCGATTGGCCACGCGTCATGTCCGCACACGGTCTACTCATTGAAGGCAGAGTCGAGAATCAGTGAGGCCCTGGACTGGATCAGCAAATTACCACGCTTAGCAGGAACAAAGCCAAAGATCCCCCATAGAGGCTTAAATTACTCGGGGCAAGTGCTGTTAGCGAGCACCTATGAAGGCCATCACGACACACGAAGGGATGGGTGAGCAGAACCACGCCCGGCCGCCTTTGTATTAGGTAATCATTTAATGCCGAGTTGACTTAGGGGAGTCCCAGAACTGTTTCAACTTTGGTCGCCAGTTTAGTAGCACAGGGCGCTAACCCCTACGCTGCCTCACCCGCTAGTCGGAATCAAACAAAGGCAAAAATCCCCCGTATAGCCTGGACAAAATGTAGGAGCAAGTGCTGTTAGCGAGCGAGCACATACTGCACCACACACACACGCACACACATACACACACGCGCACACACATACACACACGCGCACACACATACACACACACGCACACACATACACACACACGCACACACATACACACACACGCACACACATACACACACGCGCGCACACATACACACACGCACACACATACACACACGCGCACACACATACACACACACGCACACACATACACACACACGCACACACATACACGCACGCGCGCACACAAATACCGAATATGTAATACACTTTGTGCCAGTACATTAACTTTCGCGATAATGAGCCGTGCTTTCTAAACAATTATGACAGCCCAATTTTCTGCGCAAATGAACCCTTTAAAAAATTTGGAATCGAGACGCGAGGATGGGGGCGGGGCGGGGGCAGCGGGGGAAGGGTGGCTGTGGGCAGTCGAGCCGAGGGCTGAACGATTAATCGATTTCAAATCGAAATTTGAAACAATGCGATTGGCAAATCGCAAAGGCTGCGATTTGAAAAGTCCTATTACTTTCTTGTTGGAATTGTTTTATTATTTTAATTATTAAAAACTTTATTTGTTTAACTTAACAATTGTTCTATGTTTCATTGTTTTATTTCAATAAAAACATTTTAAGAAATACACGTTGGAAGCAATTAATTTATTTTAAGTTCTCATCCTTGTATTAGAATACAAAGAGCAGTTCATATTTTGATGGTATCATGTGGTAATGTTCCATCACATGTTTTAAATCTATTACACAGTGAATATTCAACTGAAGCTTGACTTAAAACATTTTTATCGCAAATCAAATCTCAATATTTGTCAGAAAAATCGCAATTAGATATTTCCCCAAATCGTTCAGCCCCAGTCTAGCCTCGTCTGCCGCTATTAGCCCCCAAGATCGTGAAGGGGGTGATGATGATGGTGATGATGATGGTGATGATGGTGATGATGATGGTGATGATGATGGTGATGATGATAATGATTACGACGCTGATGATCGTGATGGTGGTATGGGAGTGATGATGATGACGATGGGGGCTTGTGATGTTTGTGGGAGTGCTGGCGGTGATTATTGTTCATGGTGATGTGCTGACGATGTGGATGGAAGTTGTGGTGATGATGGTGTTGTATGTCATGATGGTGGTGGTGCTGATGATGATGATGTGGATGATGGTAGTGATGGTGCTTTTTTGTTCCTTGATGATGCTGACGATGATGATAATGATGGTGATGTCGATGATTGCGGCGGTGATGATGGTGTACATCATGATGGCGGTGATGATGATATATGTCACGATGGGTGCTTGTGGTGATGATGATGTTGTTTCAAGATGATGGTGGCACTAACGATGTGAACAATGAATGTGATGATCGTGGGGACGATGTTCTTTGATGACGATGGCGGCGCTGAAGAACACGATGATGACCCCGGCCACGATACTGGCGGTGGTGATCACGATGGTGACGACGATTAAAACCATCGTGAAGATGATCATGACGAAATGCGTCTCGGTGCTTGATGCGCGACACACGATGTCTTCCCATCCCTGCCCCTGGAGCAATCTGCCACCAAGTCTCTTGCTACCCCCCCCCCATCTTCATCCCCGACAGAGACTCCGGGTTTGTTTGCCCCCCCCCCACCTCATGCCGCCTTCTCTCACATCCCCTACCACCCAGCCCCCCCTCCTCCACCCCCTCCTCCATCCTCGTCTTTATTTGTACAATCGCTGTGTGCCTGCAGACCACCGTGAAATGTTTACAAGGCTCCGCGGCATGGACTGTTTACAAGGACTTTAGTAAAAGCGGCATAATGGAGCCGCATTAGCGCATGGGCTACGTCACGTGGCCGCGAGACCACCCAGCGCGAGCAGCCCCACTGCGTGTGCGTGTGTGTGTCTGTGTGTGTGAGTTGTGTGTGTGTCTGTGTGTGTGTGTGTTGTGTGTGTGTGTATTGTGTCTGTGTGTGTGTGTGAGAGTTGTGTGTGTGTCTGTGTGTGTGAGTTGTGTGTGTGTCTGTGTGTGTGTGTTGTGTGTGTGTGTCTGTGTGTGTGTTGTGTGTGTGTCTGTGTGTGTGTGTGTCTGTGTGTGAGTTGTGTGTGTGTCTGTGTGTGTCTGTGTGTCTGTGTGTGTGAGTTGTGTGTGTGTGAGTTGTGTGTGTGTGTCTGTGTGTCTGTGTGTGTGTGAGTTGTGTGTCTTGTGTGTGTGTGAGCTGTGTGTCTGTGTGTGTGTCTGTGTGTGTGAGAGTTGTGTGTGTCTGTGTGTTGTGTGTGTGTGAGTTGTGTGTGTGTGTGTCTGTGTGTGTGTGTGAGTTGTGTGTGTGTGTGTCTGTGAGTTGTCTGTGTGTGTGGCTGTGTGTGAGTGTATGTGTGTGTGTCTGTATGTGTGTCTGTGTGTGTGTGTGAGTTGTGTGTCTGTGTGTTGTGTGTGTGTCTGTGTGTGTGTGTGAGTTGTGTGTGCCTGTGTGTGAGTTGTGTGTGAGCTGTGTGTTTGTGTGTGTGAGTTGTGTGTGTGTGAGTTGTGTGTGTCTGTGTGTCTGCGTGTGTGTGAGTTGTGTGTGTCGTGTGTGTGTGAGTTGTGTGTGTGTGAGAGTTGTGTGTGTGAGTTGTGTGTGTGAGTTGTGTGTGTCTGTGTGTGTGAGTTGTGTGTGTGTCTGTGTGTGTGTGAGTTGTGTGTGTGTGTCTGTGTGTGTGTGAGTTGTGTGTCTGTGTGTGTGAGTTGTGTGTGTGAGTTGTGTGTGTCTGTGTGTTGTGTGTCTGTGTGTTGTGTGTGTGTGTCTGTGTGTGTGTGAGTTGTGCGTCTGTGTGTTGTGTGTGTGTGTTGTGTGTTTGTCTGTGTGTGTGAGTTGTGTGTGTCTGTGTGTTGTGTGTCTGTGTGTTGTGTGTCTGTGTGTCTGTGTGTTGTTTGTGTGTGAGTTGTGTGTGAGAGTTGTGTGTTTGTCTGTGCGTGAGAGTTGTGTGTGTGAGTTGTGTGTGTGTGTGTGTGAGTTGTGTGTGTCTGTGTGTTGTGTGTCTGTGTGTTGTGTGTGTGTGAGTTGTGTGTGAGAGTTGTGTGTTTGTCTGTGCGTGAGAGTTGTGTGTGTGAGTTGTGTGTGTGTGAGTTGTGTGTGTCTGTGTGTTGTGTGTGTGAGTTGTGTGTGTGTGAGTTGTGTGTGTCTGTGTGTTGTGGGTGTGTGTGTCTATCGCTCGTCACACTCACACCCTACAACACACACACCCGTCTGTCTCACACACATACCACACTCACACCCTACAGCACACACACCACATCCATACCCTACAACATACAAACCCGAATCACACACACACCATAATCACACCCTATAACACACACACCCGTCTATTTCACACACTGAAAAACGAACACGTTCCACACCACCCCCTGCATCACTCATCCAACACACACCCATCACACCTATTACCCGCTCCAAAGACAAAGACCTCCCGTATAGCCTGTAACAGACTGTTGGGCAAAGTGCCGTTAGCGAGCACCTATGAAGGCTACCACGCTATACGCACACTCACACCTCCATCACACACCACCTACACCACTCCATAACTATATCCCATCGTACACCTCCACGCACGCCTCCACGACACCACCTCTTTAATGAACAGTACAACCCCAATCTACAAGCCTCCAGCTAGAGAGGTCCCACCGCACACAGAACACACACCCAGCAGCAAACCATTCACAGACACCACCTCCGTCATTACGCTCATCGCACACCACACCCCATGCTACGCCACGATTCCCATCACACCCGGCACCCAGCACGACACCTCACGACACAGCCCCATTACACACCCACTCGAAAAACGAATGTTCCCCCAAGAGCCGTTATAGCGCATCTCCATTTACACCAATCACACACACCCCGCTCCTCATCTCTATCACACACATCACATCCCTATCACACACACACATCCCTATCACACACACACCCACATCACACACACACATCCCTATCACACACACACACACTCCACATCCCTATCACACACACCCACATCCCTATCACACACACCCCACATCCCTATCACACACCCACACACTCACATCCCTATCACACACACACACCCAACATCCCTATCACACACACACATCCCTATCACACACACCACATCCCTATCACACACACACACCCAACATCCCTATCACACACACCCCACATTCCTATCACACACACACATCCCTATCACACACACACACCCACATCCCTATCACACACATCCCTATCACACACACACACCACATCCCTATCACACACACATCCCTATCATACACACCCACATCCCTATCACACACACACACACCCACATCCCTATCACACACACACATCCCTATCACACACACACACACCCCACATCCCTATCACACACACACACACCACATCCCTATCACACACACACATCCCTATCACACACACACCCACATCCCTATCACACACACACATCCCTATCACACACACACACCCCACATCCCTGTCACACACACACATCCCTATCACACACACACCCACATCCCTATCACACACACACACTACATCCCTATCACACACCACGTCCCTGTCACACACACACATCCCTATCACACACACACACCCCCCACATCCCTGTCACACACACACATCCCTATCACACACACATCCCTGTCACACACACACCACATCCCTATCACACACCCCCCCCACATCCCTGTCACACACACACCACATCCCTATCACACACCCCCCCCCACATCCCTGTCACACACACACACACATCCCTATCACACACACCCACATCCCTATCACACACACCCACATCCCTATCACACACACACACATCCCTATCACACACAAACACCCCACATCCCTCTCACACACACACACACCCCACATCCCTATCACACACACACACACCCCTCATCCCTGTCACACACACACATCCCTATCACACACACACACACCCCACATCCCTGTCACACACACACACCACATCCCTATCACACACCACGTCACTATCACACACACACAACCACATCCCTATCACAGCCTCCCATCACACACACCAACTACAAATATCCCCGCGTAGTCTTTTACAAAAATAAAGACACCCCCTGTAGTATAGCCTTAACAAACTGCTGGGCCAAGTGCTGTTAGCGACCACCGATTAAGGCCAGCACGGTAGATGAGGTGGGTGGTCAGCACCACACCCGGCCACCTTTGTCTTCCCAGCACTGATGTTTACACCCCGCACCAGGTACTCATTTAAGGCTGAGTAGACCTAGGGGAGGCCCAGGACCAGTTCAGATATTGGTAACCGATGTGGGTCGTGAGCGCGATAACCACTGCACTACCAGCTCCCCCAGACACACTCATCACGCAAGCCACACCGCACACACCACCACCACCCATCACGCGCACTCGTCACCCCACACCTCATCTCCCACCCCCCTCCCCCAACACCACCAATCACCACCACCACCACCCATCACACGCCGCCACACATCACACCAACTCCCCTTCCATCACCCCCCCCCGCCCCACCACGACACACCCCGCCCTGCCCCCACCACCACCCACCACCACCCTCCACCCCACACACCACGCCGCAGTCAAATCCACGTTTTGATGGAAAGAGCGCAGCTACTGTGGTGGCGCGCACAAAGGGCGCAACAATGAGGACAAGCTCCGAGGATTTCACGTTTTCTTAAAAACAAAAGCCGCGGCTGCAAAAAGACAGACGGAGCTCCGGGGGTGAAAAAGAGAGCAAGGGGGTTTTTGTGCGCGCGAGTTTTTTTTTTGGTGGGGTTGGTGGTGGTGGTGGTTGGTTGGTTGGTGGGGGGGCCCCCTGCCAGCTAGGTCCGAGAAGGGGATCCCAAGGCGAGGAGGCGAGGGAGCGGTGACCCCTGCCGCCGCCGGGGAGCACGGGGGTTGCTCCTCCTGCCGCTGCTGCTGCTGCTTCTGCTCCTATCATCATCATCATCACGCGGGCAAGACGAGGAGAGAGACGAGGACAACGATGAAATTATATGAGATCACAGCCGCGCCGTGCGTGGTGAGTGACCCGAACGGTGACGCCGATGATGTTGATAATTGTTGACGGCGGTATTTGGTGATGGTGTTCGTGGCAGTGGTGATGTTGACGATGCTACCGGCGGCGGTGGTGGTGGAGGTGCCGATATAATGTGGGAGATGCTACTGGTGCTGCTGATAGTTACGAGAAATAATGATGGTGGTGGTCGTGTGGATAATGTTGTTGCTATTGATAACAGTGGTGGTGGTGGTCGTTTTGATGGTAGTTAGTGGTGGTGGTGCTGTCGACTGTGATGAATGCGTGTGGTTGGTGGTCACAAGGGTGTCCGTGGCGTTGGTGCTGATCGTGGTGTCACAGGGTGCTGGCAATGATGGTGGTGACGGTGACAACATTTGGTGTCGATATTGATGGAAGTAGATATGATGAAGAATTCGGTGATTCTGGTGTTTATGGTAATGCTGCTGATGATGCTGCTGATGATGGTGCTTCTGCTGATGGTGCTGCTAATGATGGTGCTGCTATTGAGTGTTGAGGGAGAACACGAGTATGCTACGCTCCTCAATGATCCTGTTCGCGAAGCAACACTGAGACTCCACGCCTCCCCGTGGTCCGTTCTCTGATCGTCCCAAGCTCAGCGGACGGTTGTCACTTTGCTCGCCTGTTGTAATTCATTTGTGGGTATTGATCAATGACTTAAGTAGTGGCCAATAATAATAATAATAATGATGCGTGAGTGGTAATCACAGTGGAGATGTGTGAGTGGTAATCACAGTGGAGATGTGTGAGTGGTAATCACAGTGGAGATGTGTGAGTGGTAATCACAGTGGAGATGTGTGAGTGGTAATCACAGTGGAGATGTGTGAGTGGTAATCACAGTGGAGATGTGTGAGTGGTAATCACAGTGGAGATGCGTGAGTGGTAATCACAGTGGAGATGTGTGAGTTGGATATATCGCCGCTTCTGCACGACATATCATCTGGAACATCAACCATCATCACCTTGATCATCATCATCATCATCTTCAAAGTGAATAGTTGGCATCATCATGACCATTAAATCAGACGAATCATGGCCATCGTTAAGGGTAAGTTATTTCCTTTGACGATAAATAAATTGGTGATGTTGAAGCTGCGTTGGCAGTGGTACACAAAAACACAATCAACAACATATATAAACTCAACAAATAAAATAAAACACAATGGGCGACGTTTCGGGCGATGACCCTTAATAGCGCATGCAAATGTTTTGATCATCATCTTTGTCAACACCAAATTGTATCGAGGTCACCATTGTCATCACATTGTATAGAAAAGTTGCATCGGCATCTAAAAAAAACTTTTAAATATATATGTAACCTCTCAGCGTGTTTAAAATTTGCGTCAAATGATGTCGTGACAAGCCACACGTGCCCATGATTATTAAGTGTTGTTATCGTGATCAACACCTCAATGATATTGATTTACCGAAATCGTGTCACCTTTATCAACACCACCGATTGTTATCATCATCATCATCAACCATCATCATCCATTCTCTATTCGCTACTGGATGAAGGCCTACACATCATCATCACCACCATTGTCATCACCATTATCATCATCATCATGATTGACGTACCTATGTTGAACCTCTTTCGCATCGCACGTAGCCAACCCTGCTTAGTCGAATGTGCCGTTGTCAGAGTGCCCTTTGCGCTCACGCAATGCCCCGTGGCGTTCGCATCGTCGCACGCGACCAGAGGAGGAGCGCTGAACGTGACGAGCCTCTGGGTCTCGCGCGCCGTGGATTTGTGACGGCATCGCCTCGCTCTGTCGACCCCTGCAAACGTTGGCAAATCTGCCGCTACATCCGCGAGCAAAGTCGCGCTCATTCATTTTCAACAGTTCCTCCGATTTTAGCCTCGAACTTTTTTTAAACTTTAAGTACGCCGCTCTCTGTGCTCTCCCTCCCCTCTCTGCGGGTCACGTAAATAATGAAATAATTTCGAAAACGCGCACCTCGTGTTACATAACGCCGCATTTATCATGTGGCTACAAATATAGAAATTGGTTTATGTAGAGAGAGAGAGAGGCTGGGTTTTGTTGTTGCTGCTGCTGCAAGTCGCACGTGGCTATGCGCGCGTGTAATTTGTATCGTGCTTGGGAAATTGGCACGCGAACGGAATCACACGCCAGACACACTGTGTAATACAATATCAGTCGCGGCGACGATTAACATTGCATCTCGTATTGCATGTAATCACACCACCGGCCGAGCGGTGGACGCCCGATGACAATTGTAAGCCATAAACGAACACACGACGCTTCGCGTTAACATTGCGTGATCGTGAGCCTCTCAATGTCTCATTCCGTACATGTTTTGTTCCACGTGGTGCGGTGGTGCTAACGTGGTGGTGGTGGTGGTGACGTTGGCGATGGCAACGGTGCCGTTAGAATCATAATATTTATATCTACTGGAGGAATCCGACGAGCTATGCAGCTCTTTTTCACATCCGTCCAGCTGGGGCGGGTCAGAACGCTACAACGTGGTGATGGTGGTGCTGGTGCTGGTGGTGGTGCTGGTGGTGGTGCTGATGGTGGTGCTGGTGGTGGTGCTGGTGGTGCTGGTGGTGGTGCTGGTGGTGGTGCTGATGGTGGTGCTGGTGGTGGTGCTGGTGGTGCTGATGGTGGTGCTGGTGGTGGTGCTGGTGGTGCTGGTGGTGGTGCTGATGGTGGTGCTGATGGTGGTGCTGGTGGTGGTGCTGGTGGTGCTGATGGTGGTGCTGGTGGTGGTGCTGGTGGTGCTGGTGGTGGTGCTGATGGTGGTGCTGGTGGTGGTGCTGGTGGTGGTGCTGCTGGTCGTGGTGGTGGTTGTGATTGTGGTTTTGATGTTGGTAGTGGTTGGTGATCCTGGTGGTGACTATGCCGCTCATCGTGGTGGTAGGGAGCGAGGGGAGGGTGGGAGGGAGAGACGCGGGGATGGGGGCTGGGGGGGGTTGGGCGAACGAACGAGGCAACACAGGGATTTAGCCACAACACTGATTTTATTTTTTTACATCACAGTATCTTAAGAAGAGAGGGACGGCGAATAAGAAGAAGCGAGGCTGCTGGTTGTGTTTGGGGGTGGGGTGGAAGTGTGTGGGGGGTGGGGGGTGAGAAAGGAATAGCCCCCACCCCCTCCCAGCAGCGTTTAGAAATGCAAATACCAAAGACAATTGTGCTTAGACGTAGATTCATAATGCATTGCTCTGGCGGCGTGGGGCGGTCGAGAGGAACGCGGCCACCCACGCGGTTGGGTGTTCTTACCTTCCCCCATGCATCCCGACAAATTGCTCCGCACAACCCCACCCACCCAGCATCCCTCCCTCCCCCCCCAGCGCGCCATCTCCACGCCCCGCCATCACCCACACAACCATCATCCACCATCTCCACCGCGCCCTGCCACGCTCCGCCTTTATCACACGAACCCATTGCCTCCGCTCCTCGCTCTCCCGTTGCGAGATGTGTGGGGGGGGGGTGTAGGATGTGGTGGTGGTGGTGGGGGGGGGCAGGAGGCGATGTGCGGCTGATGGGATGGAGGAGGGGGTGTTCGATGGAGGGAGGGTTGGGGGTGTCACAAAAAACATGACAATGAATGGGCAATGCGTGTTGGTAAAGGCGGCTGATAAGATCACACGGCGAGTGTGTTAAGTTGAGCCGCGCGCTTCTACGCATTACCGATGCCAAGAGCGGCGGCCTTGACGACGATCGTGTGAATCGGAGTCGTCGCACGGCAAATTAGTAATGCCGTGTTCGGTGATTTTAAGAAGAAGATTTTTTTTCTTCCTCCGGGATTGCAAGACGCACCGCGCATCTCGTGCACGGTCGTCAATGCAGTCGATTCATATAAATAACAAAGACCCCCTTCCCCGTATAGTCCGTAACAGACTGTTGGGAGCAAGTGCTGGTAGCGAGCACCTATGAAGGCCGGCACTGCACACCAAGGGGCTGCGTGGCCAACACCACGCCCGGCCGCCTTTGTCTCTCCGGTGCTGACGTTTAACACACTGCGCCAGGCACTCATTTGTGGCTGAGTCGACCTACGGGCAAGCCCTGGACCGGTTCAAATATTCGCCACCGGCGTCGATCTCGAGGGGCACTCGAGCCGCCCGGTTCGGCAGCGCGGTGCGCAAAGAACCACTGCGCTGTCGCTCCCCACACGAAACCGGCTCGCTCACACACGCACGTGGTTGCCGGATTGTAAGACGCGCGCTTGCTTTAAGACACGATGGGGGCGGGGGGGCAGAGTGTGTCTTGTTTTCCGGAGAATACAGTAATGATGCCCGTGTGTAATTACAACGAAGCGGTAACAACAACAACAGCAGCAGCGGCGGTGGTAATGGTGCCGGAGGCACTTTAGTCTGGGTGCCGCGTCACTCCGGCCCGAACGGAGCACGGCGCGTTCTGTTTATTCCGCTTGTTTACCCAGGAAAGCCTCGCGGAGTCTCAGGACTCGCTTTCGAGGAGGGCCCTGCCAAGGTCTCGCGATGATCGCTCTGTTAGATTCCCATTTTGGAGCAATTCGCGGGAAAAAATGCTCCAAGTTGGCCCGCGCGTCGACCCGACTCTTGCGAATGGCGTCACGGGTGATGTGGCACCTGTGGGACACCAAGCGGGGGTCCCCCGAGTCTCCCATCGCACAGGGGTCTCCTTCACCACGGGGGTCTCATTCACCCCCCTCCACAAGGGGTCCCATTTCTCTCGATGCCAGACAAAACGTTTGGAGAGAGACAGCGGCGTATTCGTGGCGAAACCTCCGCACGCCTTCCGCCAATCTCGATGCACCACGTGTTACATCGTCTCGCTCCGTGAGCTCTGAGACGTGGAGCTGTCGCTTGAACAATGCCCACTCACCTGCTGAGAACAATGCGATCTTCTTGTTTCGCACGGTCGATCGACGTTCGACGCAGAGGAACGACTCCAATTTCACCTCCAGGTGGTCAAGTCCAGCCAGCGGAGTCGTTGCATCGTCGCTGCGACGTCTCTTTCGTATTTGTGGATCGGACATTGCGTCGATAGACGCCGTGCGGTCTGTTCTGTATGCCCACAGTCGCACCGCTACTGGAGAATTGTATTTCAAATGTGTGCATCGGTGTATCCGCATCTGCTGCCACGGGTTGTGCAGCGGATGCGGTTTAGCGTGGACCGTGAGCTTCGCGGAAATTCAAAACCAGGGGATCTTCTGCGTTGGGTGTTTCACAATGTGACGGAGGGTCATTATAAATCAGCGGGGTGTCTCTAAACGTATACTCCTGTGCAAGGCAGAGCACGTTGGCTTGTTATTCACTTATGGATTCATTTCCACGGGGGTTTTCTCGTTCATTCACATGGGGGGGGGGGGGGGGGGGTCACGTCTTCCACAAGGAGATCTTAATACAAGGTGGGGAGAGAGGGGGGGGGGGGTTGTCGTTTCTGGAAGGGGAGTCAGTCTCCCTTAAATTTCGATTTAAAGCTTTCGTGACTGCAGGGATTCATCTTCTTGGTTCTTTCGGTAAAGTCACGTAGAAGGGAAGTAATAAAATAATAAAAATAAAATATTATAAAATAATTCTCACGACGTTTCGGCCACAAGCAGCCGTCCTCAGGTGAAGACCTCTTGATATGCAAATTATTTTGTCAAGGCGCTCTTCCCCTTCCAACCCAGCTTAAATATACGCTCCAAGCGTGGTGGTGTTTCATTCAGACGCTGTCTCCCCGACAGACCTGGTCTTCACCTGAGGATGGCTGCTTGCGTTGTGGCCGAAACGTCGTGAGAATTATTTTATTATGTTTTATTTGTATAATTTTATTATTTCCCTTCTACGTGATGACTTTACCGAAAGAACCAAGAAGATCAGTCCTCCTTGTTCAGCGAGGGGGGTCTCATCCGCGCGGGGTTCAGCGACGCTAGGGGTCGCTCTTCCGCCGCCGAGGGCTCACCGGGGAGGGATTCTGACCTCCCCGCCCGCCACGCCCGCCCCTTCGAGGGGGGGTCCCTGGTTCAGAGTGAACCTCGTGCGAATGTGTCACAGGATGGGCAGAGGCAGACGGACAAAGCGCGACACTAACCCCCTGCGTGTGTCTGTGTGGACGTTAACAATGGTAACGTTGGCCCCACTCGCCATTGTTGAACGTTTCTGTTTTCGTACAATTACAGCGATTGAGCCTCCAGGAATTCGGCTTCACCTGTTTGATTATAGCCACGCACCGCTTCCATTCTCCTCGACGCGCACAGCCAACTGTGTGGGCATCCGCCGGTGGACGAAGGCCTCTCCAAGCCGTGCGCGTTATTTGACCATACTTCACCACGCTGGTCGATACGGGTTGATTAAGGCGTGAGAAATTTCGATTTAAAGCTTTCGTGACTGCATGGATTCATATTACAACAGTGTATTGACCTGTTACGAACCGCGTAGCCTCGCAACAGCCTATAACACCTGTAAATGCATGGTTGTAGTCACCCAGCCAAGGACTATCCAGGCGCAAATCCCGCTTAGCTTGGTGATATCGGGTGCATTCTTGGCCGTTTGGTCATGGCCTCATCAATATCTCTAATTAATTGGATTCGGGGATTAATTCCAGCGTGAGCCGGCGTGTGTAGAGCGATCCCTCTGCTCGGCGTTTACACTCACCGGCTGCGCTCTCCAAATGGTATCTGGCAATCGTGTTGCGTGCTGCCTTGTCTATGGGGTATACTTGAACAATGGCAGTAACCCATGGAAGTCGGATTTAGTTTGAAATCGTCGCGTACAGCGGCCTGGCTGAACACACGAGGTTCAAGCCCGCACCCGGGAAGCGGACTTCAACGCAAGCAAACGTCTTTTATTTATACTCAGAGCCAGAAATGCAAGTCGTCAATATGCAAACCGGTGTTGGGTACAACTTGTAATACCGTTGCGAAGGTATTGGTTATGAATCAAAAAGGCAAGTCGATCAGGCAATTATCTGCATGTAAAAGCAATCAACATGAAACCAATGTCACAAGTAGCGGAGTGAATAAATAATCGATACCGATGTCTGGTTGTCCTTAGTCGCAGTCGACCATCAGGCGACTTCTCTTGCTTATTACAGGAGTCGTTGGCGCACAACTTACTAACATCACGACCAATGTATACACATTTTAATTGATTACATTTCCCGACCTCTCCCGTGAGAAATAGACCTGCAACTCTTCCTCCCTCTCCAACTCGCTTCTGTGAGACAATGGAGGCGGCTAACAAAATTAATTGGACCTCCACAGTTTCGCCAGCATTGCCCCCTCCTCCTTTGGAGATAGAGGGTGGCTTTGCGTGCTGTGTGACCTCGTGTGCGCTGCACCGCGCCTGGCACGGCGCAGATGATCGCCGTGACGAGCACGCGACCGAGCGCGGCACATTGTGAGCCAAACCTTCCCACAAGGTTCTAAAATCAAGTTAGACTCATGGCTGTGGTGCCAAGTGCCTTAACAAGAGAACACACACTCTATACTCAAACAACCATTCAAAATTAAATATTGTACTCATCATTTGTGATCAGTATGAAAAGACATTATGATTGAGACAATTAGTATTTAATCCCGCTTAACAGTAAATGTGTTTTTGTTGTATATATATGGGTATTTCTACAACAAAACACGCGAGGAGCATGTACACACATACTGTGTGTGTGCATGCTACACTGTGTGTGTGCGTGTGCATGCTACATTCATGCACACAGTGTGTGTGTGTGCGTGTGTGTGTGCATGAATGTAATTTATTGGGAAAATGGTTTGGCCATGCTGTTGCATTGGCATAAACACAAACAACACAACAAAAACAACTCAATAACCACTCATATTATTATTTCCCTTTGAAGGCAGAGTTATTGGCGGATGTGTTTGACTTTCGTGAATATATTGGGGAGCGGTGGCGCAGTGGTTTGCACACCACGCTAATGCGCCTTGGTTGCTGGGCTTTCAGCATCATCATATTTATTTATCCTGGAGAAATCCGATGAGCTATGAAGCTTATTTTTGTGTCCACATATGTCCGGTAGTTCCAACAAGATATGAATAATATCTCGGCTGACTGGGGTCACCGGGGTTCACAATAGGATGGGGAACGTCCCACGGGTTTTCTCCAAGACGGAGATGTTTCCATTCATCAGCTACCGCTGGGGTCGGCGTGCTGTGATTTACGCGCCGTGTGTTTTTGACAGCGGTGCCCCGATCGGTCTAAATGCATATCCGGATCCTTATTCTGACTGTGATTGGGTGACGTGTGTGTTTAGTGGATCATTGCCGCTTTAAGAAGAAGAACAATTAATCGAGTTTCAAATTAAATTGGTGGAAAAATATCCGAAGTATTACGTCTCTCGTCCTCCTTTCGATTTGACAAGCAACAGTTTATTTGTTTGTCAACTGCACTTTACTTGAATATAATAACAGCGAATTGGACAGTCGATCGATGTCAATCGGTAACTGAACCGGTCCTGTCCCACCTCTACGTTGACTCAGCCTCAAATGAGTAGACTACTTGGGAGTGGTGCTGGCCGACACCTCCCCCTCGTGCGCGGTTCTGACCTTAATAGGCGCTCGCTAACATCGCTTACCACTGCAGTCTACAATCTATTGGGGGGGGGAGGTGGAATTTGAGTGTTCACGATTAAACAAAATCGTGACACTGCGTTGGCAGCGGTGCACAAAGCACAAATAACAAACGAAAGCCCCAGCACATTCGTCATTAACACTGCCCTAATCGTAATATATAATAGGCGACGTTTCGGGCAACGGCCCTTCTCCATAGCAGAAGCACATCTGCCTATTCGCAGCTCCCTGAGCTCAGCCAGGGAGCGGAGAAGAGAGCGCAAAGCGAACGCTTCGCGTGCGCCGCTCCTCCTCCTCCAGTTCCCCCTCCTCCCGCGAGCGCGTGTGTTGCGATGCTGGAGTTCATGCATGCCTTCCTCGACCCACCTCCCCCCCTCCCTCCCTCCCCACCTCCTCCCTCCCTGCCTCCCTGCCTGCCTACCCCCTCCAGCATCCCTCCTCCCTCCCTGCCTTCCCCCCCACCATCCTCCTCCGCGGAGCGCACACGCAGTCGCGCGCGTCCACTGCCGAGCTGGGTGGTCGCTCCCTAATAATAGCTCATGTTTGCTGAGTAATTTGCTTCAACCCTCGCTCCCCCCAAAGCCTCCCTCCGGCCAATGGGAGCGAGGCGAGGGCGGTGGGGCTGGGAAGCTCAATGAAGCCCGAGGGCGGGCCGGGGGATCGGGGGGGGGGCTGTTGCGGGGTGGGGGGTTGGGGAGGCGGGAGGGAGCCCCTTTTCCAAATGAATCGCCCTGTGGATCACCCATTGAGCCGCGTTCGGCAGCAGCAGCAACAACAGCCTCAGCAGCAGCAGCGGAGGCAGCGACGATGTGTACGAGGCGGACTTTGAGCGACTCCGAACCGCGGGGACTCTTATGCTAGCGTCGTGATACGTTCTCGGAGTTACCCGTACGGACACGTAGACACACGTGTGGTGTCCACGCGTGTATTTGTCGTAGTTTGTTTCTTCTTCTTTCGAGTAGTATTCTTGTAAACTATAAGCGCCGGGTGTAGCATAGCCCCTCTGCGCGCGAAGCACGCGCGCGCGTAACGCAACGGGACTCTCGCGCCCATCCGGACCGGTCCATCGCCACTGCTCATGCCCTGCCGAGTCGCGGGTTGCGCTGGCTTCCTGCGCCTGCACGAGGCTCTTTGATGGGAATTAAAGTTCGGGAGCCGTGCGCCATCACCACCATCATCACCACTGCCGCGCACCCGACCCCGACATGGACACTCAGCGGCCGGCGGAGGCGGGCGGGTCGCGCCGGTACCAGGAGGCCCCCGGTGCGCCACCACCACCACCACCACCGCCGTCATCATCCTACAAGGTGCCTGGCGCCGTGTTGAAGTCGGTGCTCGCTACGGCTCCTCGGGTTGATGTTCGCGGAGAGGGGTAGGAGGACGGCGAGCTCGGCCGTTGAAGGGGACCCAGGGTTTGCTTCTGCGGGGTTTGCGTAAAAAAAGTTTCGGTGCGCGGTTCGGATGAGCCGAGCGCCGCGGTGGTGGTTTCCGGGGTGATGGGTGTAGGTCTCGGGGTGAAGAGCTCGGGGCTTAGGGGTGAGGAGCCCCGTGGCTCAGGGGTCTGACCCGGGGAGGAGCGGTGGAGACTGCTGGGCATGAGGGGGTCCCAGCCCCGGGGTTCTCGGTTCCGGAGCCGCGCGCAAAAAGTTGCCTGCATCGCTGTTCCGCGGAGAGGTTCGTGCTGAAAGTGAGAGAGTGTGTGAATGAGAGTGTGTGAATGAGTGTGTGTGAATTAGTGTGTGTGCGAGACAGAGTGTGTGAATGAGAGTGTGAGTGTGTGAATGAGTGTGTGAATAAGAGTGTGTGAATGAGTGTGTGTGCGAGAGAGAGCGTGTGAATAAGAGTATGAGAGTGCGAGAGAGAGAGAGAGTGCGTGAATGAGTGTGTGTGCAAGAGAGAGAGTGTGTGCGAGACAGATTGTGTGTGAATGAGTGTGTGAATGAGTGTGTGAGAGTGTGTGAATGAGAGTGTGTGCGAGACAGTGTGTGAATGAGTGTGTGAGAGTGAATGAGTGTGCGTGCGAGAGAGAGTGTGCGTGCGAGAGAGAGTGTGTGAATGAGAGTGTGTGAACGAGTGTGCGTGCGAGACAGAGTGTGTGAATGAGTGTGTGAATGAGAGTGTGTGAATGAGTGTGTGAATGAGAGTGTGTGAATGAGAGTGTGTGAATGAGAGTGTGAGAGTGTGTGAATGAGAGTGTGTGCGAGACAGTGTGTGAATGAGTGTGTGAGAGTGAATGAGTGTGCGTGCGAGAGAGAGTGTGCGTGCGAGAGAGAGTGTGTGAATGAGAGTGTGTGAACGAGTGTGCGTGCGAGACAGAGTGTGTGAATGAGTGTGTGAGAGTGTGTGAATGAGTGTGTGTGAATGAGAGTGTGTGAATGAGAGTGTGTGAATGAGTGTGTGTGAATGAGAGTGTGAATGAGTGTGTGAATGAGAGTGTGTGAATGAGAGTGTGTGAGAGTGTGTGAATGAGTGTGTGAGAGTGTGTGAATGAGAGTGTGTGAATGAGTGTGTGAATGAGAGTGTGTGAATGAGAGTGTGTGAGAGTGTGTGAATGAGTGTGTGAGAGTGTGTGAATGAGAGTGTGTGAATGAGTGTGTGAATGAGAGTGTGTGAATGAGTGTGTGAATGAGTGTGTGAATGAGTGTGTGAGTGTGTGAATGAGAGTGTGTGAATGAGTGTGTGAATGAGAGTGTGTGAATGAGTGTGTGAGAGTGTGTGAATGAGTGTGTGAATGAGTGTGTGAATGAGAGTGTGAATGAGAGTGTGTGAATGAGTGTGTGAATGAGAGTGTGTGAATGAGTGTGTGAATGAGAGTGTGTGAATGAGTGAATGAGAGTGTGTGAATGAGTGTGTGTGAATGAGAGTGTGTGAATGAGTGAATGAGAGTGTGTGAATGAGAGTGTGTGAATGAGTGAATGAGAGTGTGAATGAGAGTGTGTGAATGAGAGTGTGTGAATGAGAGTGTGTGAATGAGAGTGTGAACGGGTATGACAGTGAGATAGAGCGCGTAAGAGTGAGCGTGCGATATCGTGATGTGTGGCAGAGTGCCTGCATACGTGTTTGTCCGTGCGTATCTGCGAGTCGGAGTTAACTACGTAGAATATGTATATATGTTAGTATTGAGCGAGTGAGTGTGTGTAACTCTGTATGTGAATTAACAAGATGCTTGAACTCTCGTGTGAGTGTGTGAGAGATTGTATGGGGAGCGGTGGTTCGGTGATTAACGCGCTGCGCTACAAACCTCGCGACCGGATTTCCATTCCCGTCGGATGATTATCTGAACCGGTACTGGGCCTCCCCTAGGTCGACTCAGTCTCAAATGAGTACCTGGTTCGCTGTGTAAACATCGCCACCCACCTCCGCGTGTGCTGTTTCGGCCTTCACAGGTGCTCGCTAACAGCTCTTGCCCCAAAAGTCTGTTGCTAAATGAACGTGGGAGTGTGGAGATGAATGAGTGAGCGCGCGTGTGATTGACAGTACAGTATCTGTATGTGTGTTCACGATTGTTTATTTTGATACATCAGTATTTCTCGCGTGATTTGCGTGCCTTTACGTAAGAGATGATAGCTAACGCCACTTGCTCCGACGAATCTGTGTGGCTATAGGGGTGTCTGTATACCTGTGTTTGAAAGAGTGTGAACGTGCTGCCGAATGAGTTAGCGTGCCGGTGTGAGAGTGAATGAGAGTGAATGTTGTTTGTGGATGTACGAGTGAGCGTGAATATGGGCAGCGGTGATGTATTGGTTGTTGCACTGCGCTACGGATCCGGCTACCTGAGTTCGATTCCTCGGTGAGAGCTGCGAGTTGTTGGCCTTATCCCGTGCGCCGTTCCGGACCTTAATAGGTGCTCTCTAACTGCACTTGCCCCAACAGCCCAATGTCGGCAGCACAGTGGAAGCTTTGCATTTTTCATTGTATCTGCAAATGTGTGTGCGAGTGTGTGGGTTGAATGTTGGGGATCTCGTAAGCGTGTGTTATTATTACACATGTCAAGATGTGTATACATTAGAACGCGCTTGTGTGTATGAGTGCGCGTCGTTGTGACTGTTCCACGCACGTGCGTGCGATGGTGCGCGCGCGTGCGTGTGTGTCTGTGTCTGGGGATGTTACTGAACGAGTGTGCCTCTGGAAGAACGCGTGTTGGTGAACGTTGCGGCCTTCGTAGGTTCTCGCTCACAGCACTTGCCCCAAGAAGTCTTGTGAGGCTGCGTGTCTGTGGAAGGCGTCTTTGTCATTGTCTTTGTCGGCGAATGAGTGCGCGTGTGAATGTCAGTTTCGCATCATTGTTGTGTTGGCGTGTGTACATCTGAGTGTGAGAATGCAAGTGTGCAAACTCGTTACATGAATGAGTGTGTGAGTGTGCGTGTTGTATGAGAACGTGTGTGCCTGTGTCTTCAGTACGAGTTTGTGTATTGCTGCGAGACGTGAGACGATATCCCTGCACTGGTGTGTGATTTGAGCACGTGTCTGTACCAGACAGCGCGCAGGTTGTCTGTGCATATTTCAAATCACTCGATTGGGATTGCACACTTAGCAGCAGCAGCAGCAACAGCAGAAGTCATCGCCCTCCCTATTGTCAAACTAATGTCCCTATTGCAGGCCAGGCGCTGCGTCACCTCGCCCCGCGCACAGGGACAGCTGCCACTGAGGGTCCCCTTTGAAACACGTGTTGGGATGATGCCGATGTTGTGACGTGAGAAGCGGTACGAGGCTCCCCGGCGTGGAGGACGAGGAGGAGAAGGAGGGCGGCTTCATGAGCACACAAATCGGTATCGCGATCGGTCCATTTGTCGGGCAGCACCAGTGACTAACAGCGCGCTCGTGTGCGTGTGTGTGTGCGCGCGTGTGCGTGTGTGCGTGTGTGCGTGTGTGTGCGTGTGTGTGTGCGCGTGTGCGTGTGTGTGTGTGTGCGTGTGTGTGTGCGTGTGTGCCTCTCGCTCTGCCGCTTCGCCAAACGCAGGGGGTCCCGGCTCGCTCCTGCACCCCAGCTCGCCTCCGGGAGCGCCTGGAGGCCGCCTCCTTCTCGCTGGGATGTAAACTCCAGCGCAACTGCGGCAAGGCTCTGTTCGTGGGCGTCCTCGCCTTCTGCGCCTTCGCGGTCGGGCTGCGCGCGGCGAGGATGGAGACGGACGTGGAGGCGCTCTGGGTTGAAGGTAACGCCAGCGGCGCCATTTGGAGAGAGAGAGAGCCTTGTGATGTGTGTGTGATGTGTGGATGCGTGGCTCTCCCTCCCCCCTACCACCTCCACCCCCCTCTCTCCACGACTCCTACCCCACCGGCTCAGCCCGGGCCAGTGGGCGCTCCGTGTGTGGTCCGCGTGCGTGTGGCTGGCGGGAGGGAGGGAGGGGGGGATCAGGCGCTGGGGTTTGGAGCGAGGTGGGAGGGTGAGTGAGTGAGTGGGGGGAGAGTGTGGGGGGTGGGGAGGGTGGAGGCGCGCACAGGGGCAGAGAGAGAGGGAGGGAGGTTGGGGGGGGGGCTGAGAGGAGAGACAAACAGAGAGAGCGGTAACACAAGCGCACACCACAAACTGTAAACACAGGGCCCGCACATAAACACCACGAACCACAGACAAACAGCACGAGCGCACACCGTACGCGACACACAAAGACACACACACACTTGACACACACACACTTGACACACACACACGCTTGATACGTAACTACAACAATTATACACACGGAGCCAGCCAGACACGCCGCAGACTTTACTACACAAGTGTACAGAACTTTACAGGGGCCATGCACACCACCGCGCCACGAGAGACGCACACACACACACACGGACATCTAAACACACGCACACCCGCACTGCACTACCACTGCACACGCACGCACACACGGACATCTACACACACGCACACCCGCACTGCACTACCACTGCACACACACACACGCACACACGGACATCTACACACACGCACACTCGCACTACACTACCACTGCACACACACACGGACATCTACACACACGCACATCCGCACTGCCCTACCACTGCACACACACACCCGCACTGCACTACCACTGCACACACACACGCGCTCTCTCACAGCTGTGCGCTCTCTGGTTTTTTGCTGGTGGCTCCAGCGCGCTGCGCCGAGGGCTGACGACACAGCCCCCCGCTCTCTGCTCACTCTCTCTCTGTCTCTGCCCCCCCTCGTGTAGCCTGCGTCCCAGCACTGTGCACACACGCGTGTGTCACGTGTGTGCCGCGTGTGTGTCCATGGGCTCGGGGAGCGGCACTGTAGCGGTGAGCGCGCTGCGCTGCGAACCCAGCCACCAGAGTTCCATTCTCGCTCATGGGTCACCGACACCAGTGAGGATTCTCTGAACAGGTCCTGGGCCTCCCCTAGGTTGACTCGGCCTCAAATTAATACCTGGTGCGGTGTGTAAACATCGCCACGATGGGAGACAAAGGCGGCCAGCCGTGGTGCTGGGCGACCACCCCCACGTGTGCCGTGCCGGCCTTCAGAGGTGCACGCTAACAGCACTTGCCCCAAGGGATCTTTGTCTTTGTCGGTGGGCTCTCGGCTGCCTATAGAGTGGCTGGATTGGTTCGCGATAAGCACAAGTAGATAAGAGCGAGAGAGATTCATGCGGGAAGGTTGCGGTAGGATGGTGGTGGTGGGGGGGTATTCGTGCTGGGAGGGATGCGGGAGGGAGCAGAGAGGGATTCGAGAGTGCAAATGAAGGGGATGCGGGATGGACAGGAGCAGGATGCGGGGAGGAGGAGGGATGCGGAAGAGAGAGAGAGAGATGGGGGGGGTATGCGAGAGGGAGAGAGCCGTTCTCCGCTGCTCTTTTCCTCTCCAGCCGACACAAAGTTGCGCTTCTTCCATTGTCGTGGTCGCGGCTTTAAAGGCGCCGCGCGCACTTTTACGCAGCGCTCCTTGCTCCGGGATTTTATATTAAAAAATATATATTTTTAAAAATCTGTCCGAGTCGTGGCGATCGCTCGAGTTTGAGTGGCTTCGTGGACGCACGAAAGGGCGTTGCGGAAGAGCAAAGTCACGGACGGAAGTTGACCCGGGGCGCCTTATATTGAGAAGATGACGAGGATGCCATTGTTCGGGGCCTTTGTCATCTCTTTGGCGACAGAGAACTCAGCTTGTCAATGTCACCGCTTCACCTGTCACTCATTCTTGGTGATCGCAACACTCTCAGCAGGAGCGTTGCCTCGTACACACGCATCGCCATGCCACTAACCATCAGAGGTGTGGTTGCGATGTCATCACCGTCTCACCCATCACCCTCCCCGGTGTCTCTCATCGTCTTCCTCTGTCTCTCCGCATTTCTCTCTTTGCCTCGCTCTCTCTCTCTCTCTCCATTCTCCCGTAGCGCTTAGCATTCAGGGAGTAGTAACGTGGGGGCGAGGGGGGGAGAGTTGTGGTTAGAGGGGGAGAGACGGGGGAGGGGAAGTAAGGCACTAGACAATGTCTTTTGTCTGTTATTGTTGGGAGGAAGCCGCGAAGAGAGAGAAAGAGGGCGACCCCCCCACACACACCGCCTCGCCACCCCCCCTCCCCTCCCCTTGTAAAAAAATGCAAATTTGCAAGTGAAAGAAGCCTCCTCCTCCTCGCTGCAGCATTGAGGAGGAGGAGGAGAGGCAGATGCTGCGAGAATAGATGCCGTACTCTGTGCACCCCCCCCCACCGCCGCCAGCTCTGCACGTCATGGCCACTGACTGCTGCACCGCGCTGCCCGGTTTGTTTGGAATTGCTCCGGTTTCCCTGCACCACCAAAGCAAAGACAAAGACCCCCACCACCACCACCCCCACCACCACCCCTCACCCCCCGTGTAGCCTGTAACGAGATTTGTTGGGGCAAGCGCTGTTAGCGAGTAGCACCTATGGCAGAGACCGGCACGGTACACGAGGGGGTGGATGTCGATGTTTCCTACACGCCGCGCTTGCTACTCATTTGAGGCTGAGACGACCTAGGGGAGGCCCAGGACCGGTTCAGATAATCGTCACCGGTGTTGGCCGTGAGCGGGAATCGAACTCGGGTCCGTGCGAACCGCTACCACTACCGCCACCACCACCACCACCCACCCAGCCTCCCCACCACCTCCTACCACCACCCAACCTGCTCCTCCTCCTACTACCTCCAGGCGCCCGTAGCTCAGATCGCCCCCCACCCCCATTCCACCATTCCTTGACGACTCCCCCCCTCATTGTGATTGTGTCCTGCACTGAGCAAAGGCTACAATCTCCAACTCCTGGGGGAAGCTTCTCCCGAGATGCGACGGGGATTTGTAAACCTGGCCAGGCTAAAATCGATTAAGGCTTCGTATTACGCAGCCATTGTCTTTGAATGAGTCCGTGCGTGCGTGTTTAGGTCGACTCGGCCTCAAATGAGTACCTGGTACGGTGTGTAAATGTCGCCACTGGGGAGACAAAGGCGGCCGGGCGTGGTGTTGGCTACCCACCCCCTCGTTTGCCGTGCCGGCATTCACGGGTGCTCGCCAACAGCACTGGTCCCAATCGTCTGTTCCAGGCTGTACGGGGAATTTCTGTCTTTGTTTAGGTTTGTGTGGGGAGCCGTAGTGCAGCAGCTGGCACTGAGCCGAGTTCGATTCGTGACGATTTTATGAACCAGTCCTGGGCCTCCGTTAGGTCGACTCAGCCTCAAATCAGTGCTGTACCTGGTGCGATGTGTCAACGAGGGAGACACGGGCAGCCCAGCGTGGTGTTCGATCAAAGCACTTGCCGCAGCCGTCTGTTCAAGGCCACGTGGGGGATTTGTGTCTTTGTTTATGTATCTACATGTGTGTGTGTGTGCGTGGTATGTATTTGGGGGTGAGGTATGGCCAAACAACTCACCATGACGAACAAACGTGGGGAGGATTAGATTCAGCAGTTGGTTGACAGGGGGCTTAAAATTAACGAAGGCGCTGCAAAAAAAGCCTACACATGAGATCTTTGTCTTTACTTTAGGTGTACACCTATATGTGTGTGCATAGGTGCAATTGTGTAATGTGGCTAAGTGTGTGCACGTGTACGTGCGTGTTACGTGTCAAGATGCCCAGCCTGCGTGTGTAGTAACCCTGTGTGTAACATGTGGAGCGTGGGTGTTTATCTCGCGAATTCGCTGACGATGACAGACGCTGGCAAGGGAATGCGTGGCCGCACGGATGCGAGGAACACGGGGAGAGACCGAGCGAGTTATGCCCAGATATCCGCGCTTACGCTGGGCTCCAGTCAGATTGAGGGCACGCTTGGTCTGCTCGTGTGTCTGCCGTGCCTGCGAGTCGATGCGTGGGTGGGGAGCGGTAGTGCTGCGGACCCAGGCACCCCGAGTTCGATTCCCGCTCACGGCCAACACCCAGTGACGATTATCTGAACCGGTCCTGGGCCTCCTCTAGGTCGACTCAGCCTCAAACGAGTACCAGGTGCGGTGTATAAACATCGCCACATCTTTTTTTAAAAAAAAACAACAACCGCGCAACAACAAAAATATGACATTCGTATTTTTTTGTTCCACTGGAAATTTAAATTTAACGGGCGCACACATACAGAGGAGGCTCGGGGTCACAGCGTCACCCCACCACTTCGCCCTCACCGGCATTAATTAGCCTCGGCTCCTCATTGTTACGCAAATTAGCCTGTGGAGGCGCCGTGTAAGATGGGCAGAGCATGAGAGAAGCTGTAAGGGGGGGGGGGGGAGTGTGGGGGGGGGGGGGATGTAATCATATTTTAATATTGTGATGGGTGTCGATCAGTTAGACGGCTTAGGTGTTGCTGTTCCTGTAATACTGTGTTTTCATGTGTGCTGATCAGTGGGTTGGTTAGGGTTTTGGGGGATGAGATTTGTCAAGCCGCGTTGAGATCGGTGGTGATCGCGGGGTGGGTGGCGGAGTTCGACTCCCGGCCATGGGCAACATCAGTGGCGAGTAGCATCTTGAACCTGTCCTGGGCCTCCACTGGGAATGGATAATGAGACGGAGAAAACAAGCAAAGAAAAGTCACAACGGCCATTTCAAGGATTCGCGTTAAATGCATGGCCAGAGATGAGCAGAGATGGCCAAGATGCGAAGAGAACTATAAATGTCTTGCGAGTGAGGCAGCGAGAATGGGAACGTGCAGTTTGTGTTTCATTGTGCAGTGTAATGGCAACAGTGATTGTGTATGGACCGTCGCACGTGCGTCTGTTTGGATGCACGTGTTTGTGTACATGTACGGGTGTATACACACATTCAAGCGAGTGTGTGTATGGATACATGTGTGCGACCCTGCCTGTGTACATGCGGATGCACGTGTACGTGTGTATATGTGGACATGGTGCACCTAGCCTGGCACGGGCGCTGTGGTGACGTCGCAAACGGCTGTTGTTGTGTTTTGACTTGTGTATGTGTGCACACACCTCTGCGTGTGAGCGGCTGCACGTGTGTGCGATGTGCGAACATCGCCACTGGGGAGACAAAGGCGGCCGGGCGTGGTACTGTCCACCCACCCCCTTCGTGTGCCGTGCCGGTCTTCATAGGTGCTCGCTAACAGCACTTGCCCCAACAATCTGTTAAGGCTATATATATAGGGGGGGGGGGTCTTTGTCTTTGCGTGTATACGGCTGCACGTGTGTGTACGTACGGACACGTGTGCTCGTGTTGGAAAACACGAACAGCGCGATTTGTGCTCGAGGGAGCGGAGCCATCGCGCGTCGCCTCGGCCACGGCGGAAATCCGCCCCGGTCCAGCGTCTCGCGAGGGCTCCGTGCTCTGCCTGCGTCTCTGTCTTTGGCCTAATGAGCGATGGCCTGAATTGAAAGCAACATATTGTGACAAATTTATCCCTTAGTGAGTTGACGTATGCGTGAATAGAGGGCTCTGCGAGGAGGGGGTGGCCGCGATGCCTCAGTAGAGGCGAGAGAAAGAGACCCCACGGCAGGGGGAGGGGGTGGAGTCGGGGGGGGGGCTTCTCTCTGGGCTCCGTGGCTGATGGCTGGGTCAGATGGTGGCTTGTTCTGATGGTGGCTGCGTTGGTGGATGTGTCTCTCGGTGGCTGGGTTTGATGGTGGTTGGGTCAGATGGTGGCTGTGTCTGATGGTGGCTGCGTTGGTGGATGTGTTTCTCGGTGGCTGGGTTTGATGGTGGCTGGGTCAGATGGTGGCTGGGTCTGATGGTGGCTGCGTTGGTGGATGTGTTTCTCGGTGGCTGGGTTTGATGGTGGTTGGGTCAGATGGTGGCTGGGTCTCATGGTGGCTGCGTTGGTGGATGTGTTTCTCGGTGGCTGGGTTTGATGGTGGTTGGGTCAGATGGTGGCTGGGTCTCATGGTGGCTGCGTTGGTGGATGTGTTTCTCGGTGGCTGGGTTTGATGGTGGCTGGGTCAGATGGTGGCTGGGTCTGATGGTGGCTGCGTTGGTGGATGTGTTTCTCGGTGGCTGGGTTTGATGGTGGCTGGGTCTGATGGTGGCTGGGTCTCATGGTGGCTGCGTTGGTGGATGTGTCTCTCGGTGGTTGGTTCCGATAGTGGCTGGGTCTGATAGTGGCTGGGTCAGATGGTGGCTGGGTCTGATGATGGCTGGGTCTGATGATGGCTGGGTCTCTCTGTGGCAGAGTTGGTTAGTGGCTGTGTAGGGTATGTGGCTGTGAGTGGGTTAGTGGCTGTGTAGGTAGGTGGCTAGGTGACTGGGTGGTTTGGTGACTGAATGGTTTGGTAGGATTGTGGGTTGGTAGCCAGGTGGATTCGTGGCTGGGTGACTGGGTGAATTCATGGCTGGTTTCACGGCCCATTGGAGTGGCGGTTTGGTGGCTGCGTAAGTTGGCAGTTGGGCAAGTAAGCGGCTGGATGATTTGGAAGCTGGGTGGATGGGTAACCGTTGGTGATTTGGTATCGTTTGTGGATCGGCGGGTTGGCGAATCGGTGCCGTTCACTGCGCTGTCGCTCAAGACCTCAGTTCCTGAAACCCCCCATCTGTACCAAAAAAAACTAAGAAAGAGAAAAAAAACTCCTCCCCCCCCCCCCCCCAAAAAAAAGAGAAATCTCTCGCATGGCCCCCGGCGGGAGATTTCCTGTGGAGCAGCGGGGGTGCCATTTCTACCGAGGGGTAATCCGGGTAATCCGGCCCCAGAGCACACGGCCACGCGCACACGCACGCGCAGCGCCGAGACGCCACGTACGCGGCGCGCAGACGGCGGTGTGACGGAGTCATTACCATCGTCAAGAGCACCACCGCCATCGCCATGCTCAAAGCGTTGCAGTCATTAACGGCATCATGTTGGCTCGTTTAACTGAGATCGTCACCTCAGTTTTTACCGAATTGAATCATCAAAATACTTTCCACCATCACCGTCACCAGTATAATTACTGCTGTCATTGCCGTCTTTAATTAAATCATCACGGTCTGCGCCACCGTCCTCACCACTTGCCAAGACGAGGATAGCCATGACTGTCATCATCATCTTTACACTTGTCATTATCTCTGCCTACATCATCATTCGCGGTGCCAATGCTGTCACTCCTGCCCCAGCGGCTTGACATCCGCGTGTCCGTGCGTGCGTCCACTCATCCTGCGCGTCCGTCCGCGTGCGCGTCGTTCCCTCCGCAGTGGGCGGGCGGTTGAGCCGCGAGGTGTCGTACACGCACGAGCACCTGGGCCCCGACTCCGCACTGGGCCTGCAGCTGCTGATCCAGACTCCGCGCGGGGCCAACAACGAGGGGGGCAAGGACGCGGGCAACGCCGGCGTGCTCACGCCCGACGGCCTCGCCCAGCACCTTCGCTCCGCGCACGCCGCCAGCCGCGTCTCCGTCAACCTCTACGGCCGGTACGTGACCGTCGGCCCGTCGGCCCGCCCGTCGGCCCGTCGGCACGCCCCGCCGGGTGGCACTGCCCCGCTGCTGCCACGTTTCAGGCGGCGCGTGTCCCGTGCAGGCCTAAATAGGTGCTCGCTAGCAGCGCTTGCCTTAACAGTCGGTGTAGGTTACCTGGGTAGCTAGTGGGGAGTTTGTTGAAGGCGACAGAGGCAGGGAGGGATGCTTGGACGTACGGATGTAAGGCAAAGTCTGTTCAGGGCTACATGGGCGATCTTTTGTATTTGCATGTGTGGGCAGTTTGTGTCTGAGTGGTAGGGTGGTGGCTATTGTACAGGACTGTGACCCCGGCTACCTGGGTTTAAGTTCCGAAATTACCACCTGCAACATCATCGTTATTATTAACATCCTTATCATCAAGAACTACAACCAACAACATTGTTATCATTATTATCATCATCATCATAATTAGATATTTACGCGATCTAACCTCTTATTATGGATAATTATTATGATCGACAATCGAGGTCTTGTTCAGTTTCAGGCACCGATTGCCACTGAATCAAACCCATATCACTGTGAGTGTAGTACAGGACACGGTCCCCTAAATCTCTGCTCCACATACGATCAACGTATCCACACGCACACACACACACACGCACACACGCACACACGCACACACACGCACACACGCACACACACGCACACACATGCACACACACGCACACATGCACACATGCACACACGCACACACGCACACGCGCACGGCTTGTGTCTCCGTGTTGTGTTGGCCTCACAGCAGACACCGATCGCAGCTGCCGTAGCCAAACGCGGCCTCGCCGCCAACTGACTGACCGCCCCCCCCCCCCCTCTGCCCCCCTCCGACCCCCACCTTCCCCTCCGCACGTTCTGCTTCCAGGAACTGGGACCTGAATAAAATCTGTTACAAACCTGGGATTCCGCTGACGGAGAACCGCGTGCTCGATCAGGTACGTGTGGGTGGGGAGGGGGGGGCTCGCAGACGCTCGATCGTCTCGTGCGCATCCCGGTGCTGGTGAACGGAGCAGCTCGGCTCGAATTCGAGTGGCCGTGGGGAAGCTCCTCGTTCATGCTGCCGTGAACATACGCGCCGCTCCGTTTTGAAAATGTCGCCGCATCGAAAGTTTTTCGGATTGCGTATTACTTATATCTGCGACGCGCTCACGCACGCACGTGCTAATCCACGCACCCTCTCGCCGGCCGCGTGGCATTGTCACCCTGACAGGCGATGGAGAAGCTTATCCCGTGTGTGATCGTGACGCCGCTCGACTGCTTCTGGGATGGAGCCAAGCTTCAGGGAGGGAAGTTTTACCTCTCGTAAGTTGATAAAAAAATTTATGCAAACACACGCACACACACGTGCATTATCTGTGCCAGGTGGCAGCCCAAAGGGAGACCTGGGCCTGCAAAGTAATACAGTAAGCATGTGAAACATTTAACACCGTAAACCTTTTACCAAAAAACAATGAACGACGGGCGTAAAAAAAAAACCCATTAAATGAACAATGATGCAGAATATAATTTTAGAACGTAATCAAATTAGTAGCTAGATAAATTGTAGCTCTGGAAGAGGTTATGGCTCACAGTGGCCGAGTAACGAATCACCTCTGGGTCCCCGCCAACTCTGAGAGGTGGGGGGGGAGGACTCGTTAATTCTTCCTGGATTTTGAGTGGCCACTTAAAAACTCATTAATGCGATTTAAACCATCTCATGGGTTTATTTTCTTCCACCAAACGCCAGCTGCTGCCCACCCCAGCTCAGCACATTGGCTCCTCGCTTATTTAAATAAAAACTGTAGGAATTCCACTACGGGTCTTTTTAACAACGTTGACAGTTTCGGTTTGCGGCACGGCCCACAATGCGAGCGGCTCTTGTGAATCATGCCACAGGCCCAGCGGCGTGGCCCTGCTCTCATCGCGGCACAGGTCACAGTTCACGGCTGGTAGTTTCGGGGTGGTGGTAGTGGGAAGGGGGAGGAAGGGGAAGGGTGGGGGTAGGGGATAGAGCTCAGGGTGGTTGTGGGCTGGTTGGAGAGAAAGGCATTAGGCTGCTCATGATGGGCAGCGGTCATGCGCCCCGCTTGCGGAGGGAATCATCCTTCCCGCCGAGGGAAATTTTAGGATTGTAGGTGCACAAACACGATGCACATCGTCCGTCGCCCGGCAGAGCGTTACTACCGCTGCACGGCCGATGGCTTTCATTTCAATGGGCTGCTGTGAGCCAGCGCTGGGACGTTGAGTAGGATTTTTGTTCCCCTCGAACCGTGAGCATCGTGGCCTTGAATCGCAAGGCCAAATACCTTTGGCCGTCACTCAAGCGTGGGTTAATTACCCCGCCAACAAACGGCGCTTCTATAAGGGGTTTTGGGTGGACGCAAACAAAAACTGCTTTTAATTGGAGACTTCTCGATGCACGCAGCTCACGACTGCTCACAGCGACACCCCCCCCCCCCCCCCCACGTTTATTCTGAGCTCTCTCCGAAGCCGTAAGGGCCCAGCGCTTGAGACCGCGATTATAATGCAGTTACCTCCGCGAACTCCCTGCTGGAATGACTGAAGAGTGGCTTACAAAGTTGGTTTATTATAAAACTATAAGTATGTAGGAGACCGCGTTTTTGCAGTGATGCTCAGGCACAGTTCACGAAACTCACGAAGCGCTCGTCGCATTTGTCATCGGCATCGCCTGATCGTGGACATAAGGCACACATTTGTGAGTTCACTTCGGATGCACAAGGGAAACGGACGAAATATAAAACTGCATTTATTTTTTACACTAATGGAATTTATCTATCCAGGAAAGTCTCCCTGAGCGTCAGGACTTCATTGGGATATTTGTAGCAATTCTAGTCGTTTTGCATCTTTCCAGTTCTACTTTTTAAAAAGTTTATATTTAGAAAAAGAAATAGCTTTCAAGTAATTATTAATTTATATTCCGGCCATTTTTCGTTTTCTCTCTCTCTTTTTTTTCGCCCTTTCGGTTTTGTTTTAGTTTTATTTTCGTGGCGGCGTAACAAAAAAAAACGCGCGCACTTTTTATTTTAGTTTTTTGCGAGTTTCTGATTGGGCTGAGCCGGCCGGGAGCGCACAAAGGCAGGGTCCGTTAGTGGCGAGGACGTGCTCCGTCCGTCTAAGCGCAGGCCACACAAAGGGGGCTCTGCAAGGCCAATGAAGCAGACAAAATGCCAGGGAACGGCCTCCATGGACCTGCATGTTAAACAGCCCTGCCCGGGTGTGGGAATGTGGGGCTCGTGGGGGGCGAGCGTGCGCGCGTGTGTGCGTGCGTGTGTGTGTGCGTGCGTGCGTGTGTGCGCGTGTGCGTCGATGCACGCGCGCGAGTGTGAGTTTTGTGTGCACGCGCGGACGCGTCGTTCTCTCGTGTGCATGCACATGGGTTGCGCACTCGTGCCTGGATGTGCACGTGTGCCTGCACTTACACGTGTGTAGGTGTGTGCACGCGTGTGTCTTCGCTCTCTTTTGTTGTGCATGTACATGTCCATGCGCATGTGTGTCAGTGTGCGCTGCAAAATGTAGAGTTTGGAACTTTGAGGATGGATGTTTTGTTCGTGAGTTGAATGAAAGCTTCGAAGTGTTTTGCGTTTTTTTTCCTCGGGCTGGGAAGAAGCACTGACACCCAGCGCCCTGTTTGCTTGGCCGTCTGATTCCCCTTTCATGAAGCCAAGTTCCAAACCTGTTTCTGTACCACTTAAAATATAGAGACTTCTCTCCATTTGTCTGCACATTCTTATTCCCACGACCCACGTGTGAGTGTGACTGTGAGCGTGCATGAATGCGTCCGTGTGCACGTGTGCCCGCGTGTGTGCGCTCACGTGTGTGAGCACGCCCGCACGCTTGTCTTTGTGTGTGTGTGCGGTGGTGGCTGTCATCCCCGGCCGGCCGCCCATGTGTCCCCCCTGGTCCACTCATTATTACAAAAGTGGGGATTGCACACGGAGCGAAGGGCAGGGGCGGGGGGGGCTGCGTGGGGAGAAGGGGCAGGGAACAGAAAGGAGTCGTGGTCTCCCTTCCCCATCTTTCCCAGTGAGTAATTTACGAGCAGCCGCTCCCCGAGAGAAACCCCCGCCCGGACCGCCCGGCTGCCAAGGAGGAGGAGGGAAAAAAAACATTCCGTTTACCCTCAAGACTTCAGCATAACAGCAATTATGTTTGATCGCGTTCAACACACGGCAGCCCTCTTCTCTCTCCCAGAGCGCGCGTCCGCGCGGGGGTTCGTCCTGCCGCGGCCGCTTGCCGGGCGTTGGCGTCTATCTCGGCGACCAGGTCCACGCGCCGCACGCGGATCGGCGGCGGCGGTGGCAGCGCCACGGCTCGGGGCGATCGCAGGGAGTGGAGGGAAAAAGGGGAGAGAAAAAACAAATCCCGGGGTGGCGCGGATTGGGGAGGGCGGCGAGGCCCCCGTGGGTTGGGGGCTCTTAACGACGGACAGATCATCCCCGCCGATTACGGGGTCGGCCGCCACGCTCGGCCGCGCCGCGGGGACGGATAATTCTTCATGTGAAATTGTTCGGTGGAGGAAGAAAATAACAATAATAAAGAGGGGGAAGGAGGCCGTGCTCCCCGCTGCCTCCTGAACGCGCTCCAGAAAATCAGACGTGGGGTTGTCGTTGAGCGTTAACGCACGGCGGCAACACCGGTCTGCGACGTCGAAGTACATTTTTTTGTTTGTTTGCTGAAACTCCTTTTGACAGGAATGTATCAAGAGCCTCAGAAGGGCTCTGCATCTTCCCGAGCGTGAGGTCTCGGGCGGTGACGGTGCGGGCAGGTGCTGTCCCCTCGTATGCGTGAACTTGTTCTGGGCCAAACTCTTATAAATGTAGTTGTCCAAATATCACAAGATATGACATTCCTGAAAACAAACAAAAATCGAGACAGTGAGGATTTCCTGGGTTAATAATTGGCATTGATCTTATCACATTTACACTAACTCCTCCTCCTCCGGTATTGCGGCAGGAGCACACTGGAGTACCGCTGGACCAATCTGGACCCGCAGGCCTTCCTGCAAGGCTTCCAGGCTCTGCGCGACCTCGACCTTGGCGACCTTGAGGAGCTGCTGTCCCGGGCCGAAGTCGGCCGCGGCTACGTGGACCGGCCCTGCCTCGACCCCACGGAGCCCGACTGCCCTGCCAGCGCCCCCAACAAGCAGCGCCGCGAGGTGAGAGGTCACTGCGCGACTTTTTCTTCCCTCAAGCCGTCGGGCACTCGGCTCCCGTTCTCGCGAACGCCTCTCGGGTCGCGCCATCTCATGGTGACGTCGGTTGGAAGTGAATCCGACGGACGTACATCCAGGGCATACATCTGTCTCTCTGTTGTCGCGGGAGATCGCACTCGTTTTTGTCCTCGTCCCAAGCCGACGATCACAGCTTGCTTTCTCTCCGTCGCCCGCCCGCCGTAGCCTCTGGACATTGGGCGGGAGCTGTCCAAGGGCTGCCATGGCTTCTCGCGCAAGTTCATGAGCTGGCAGGACGAGCTGATCATCGGCGGAGCGCGCCACAACAGCAGCGGCTCGCTGGCGAGGTGAGCATCTCGCTCGTTCGGTCCGGTGATAGCCTCACCCCCGTAGGCGATGGTGGCAACTAGGGATGCCACCTGTCGTGGTTTTTCGAGGGACATCCTCTTGTTGCAGTGGCCGTCCTGGGAAATGAAAACTAAAGCCTTCCCGCGACATTCAGTTTTTTTCGTCAGATTGCGTCATAATAGTAACAACAAAATACACCAATCGAGACGAGGCATTTAGGCGCTCCGCTCTTCTGCCATCAGTGAGATATTCTCCTTCCCACGACGACGTCCCGGGTTTTTTGTTGTGGCTGTTGTAAAGTCGAAGGCGGCAGCGCCGGTGCTGATGGAGCGAGCGGGTCGTGCGCTTGTCGTGGTGTGCGCAGCGCCGAGGCCCTGCAGACCATGTTCGTGCTGATGAACGCGCAGCAGCTCTACGAGACCTACAAGGACAACTACGAGGTGTACGACCTGCGCTGGACGCTCGACAAGGCGGCCGCCATCCTCGATTCCTGGCAGCGCAAATTCGTCGAGGTGAGACGCGAAAAACGTGCCGCGCCGTGTGAAGAAGACAACCGCTCTCACGATTTACAAACACCTCAATGAATAATTCATTGTTGGGTTAGGCCACGTAACCTTTGCCTAGTGAATGCGGTGCATTACTTCACCTACGTCAGGTGTTACCCACGAATTACGCCTCCTCGTCCGACACGCCAGCAATGGCATGCAGCTTGACTCCCTTCATCCTTAGCTTCTACAGTTTTGTCAATTTGTTGAATTAAAAAAATTACCTCCCCACGGAGGTCGGCTTAACAAGCATCGCAGATCATTTGCGTGTTATTGCAATCCCCGACGGTCGTGTTAATTGTTTAAAAAAATTAATGATGGAAATTAAGATTACGTCTAAACAACGCCGAGCGATGCTTGGAGCATCTGTGAGGGTCGGTGCGGGGGTTGGGAAGCCACCAATATTCCCGGCGGTTGTTTTGAAGCTGACCGGCGGCAGCGGTGGCAGCGGTGTGGGCCCTGCGAGCCCGCCTAAGCTCGTAAGTGGCTTCCTCGATAAAATAGTTTTGAGAAAAGGGTCTCAGGCTGAGCGTGCTGGTCAGGTTGGGGGGTGGGGGGTGGGAGAATTGCTGAAGGAGGGAGAGAGGGAGGGAGGGAGGCAGCCGCGGGAGGGAGGGGAGAGAGCGAGCGAGGGAGGGAGGGAGGTGGGGCTCGCGTGTCACTCAATTAGTGGATCGTGCTTTGTGCGGCCCATTCACAGCCTCCCGCTGGCAACCAACGACAACATCGCAGATCAGGCCTGAGTGAGGGCCTTTAGCCGTAATGATCCACAACAGCCCATGCCTCGCTAGTCTCTTTGAGTTTGTGCTGCTTTTCTTGAAGAGTAACGCCGCCGTCGGCAGGCAGGCAAAAAAAAAGGAGGCCATACATGCACCGAATTAAAATAAAAACACGTATTTTTTTTGGAAGGGGGGGTGGGAGGTTTGGCAAAGAAGAACGGTTTTCCATCGGCGAGCACTCCCCGCTTTGACGTACGGATCCGAAATGCGGACATTGACGAGGCAAGTGGAGACGAAAGCTGAAAAGTGCGCGATGAAGCGTGGAGAGGCACATGCTTGTGCAAGCTTAGGCAGGACACGTCGCGGCTAGGAGGGTTGATTTTCCGGTTGTCGAGGCTGGCGACGGAATGACAGCAAGAGCAGGGAACGCGCCCGACACAGGATGTATACTATGGAGATGGAGCAATTACATCAGGTGCTAGTTAGATTGTTACATCCCATGTCTGTGAGAGATTGGGGAGGCCTTCATCCAGGAGTGAATAGATTTTGGTGATGATGCAGCCATGATGGTGATGATGTTAATGATGCAGTGGTGATGATGGTAATGATGCGGCAGTGATAACGAGGATGATGACGATGATGACGACGACGATGATGACGACGATGATGATGATGACGACGATGATGATGATGACGACGACGACGATGATGACGGCGATGATGATGACGACGACGATCACGCGGTGTGTTTCCCCGCGCCAGGTCGTGCACGCCAGCGTGCCCGCCGACTCCGCTCACGACGTGCTGCCCTTCTCCACCGCCACCATCGAGGGCATCATGAAGTCGTTCTCGGAGATGAGCGTGATGCGTGTCGCCGGGGGATACGTGCTCATGGTACGGGTACGATCGGTTTGGCAGATTGAATCAGACTCGGTTCGTCTCGTCACTCCAATGCACACTCGTATTCTCTGAAACACATGCCAATCAATGCCGGATTATCCTAGTAGCAAAAGTAGCTACATATGCTACGGGCCCCACACTTTCAAGGGCCCCACGCTAAATGCTTTCAAGCTATAAAATTCGGTTCAGTGATTCTGCATTTGCTCTATCACTATAGTACTATACTGCCTTCAACTTTTTATGAACGACTGGGTGTTTAAGGTTAGCGATATGTCGTATTATCTGGCTGTATAGCAAATGAAAAAAATACAATTACTTTATTATGCAAGTAAAAAATGCGTGTTTTAATATTTATGTGTTTTTTATATTAATTTAGGGCCCCTTTATAACATTTGCTACAGGCCCCGCACTAGCTTCATCCGGCACTGATGCCAATGTGTGCGTGTGAGAGAGAGAGCGATATCAAACGTTGTGAATCGGCTTAGCGGTGGGACAGCGACCCAAGTTTGATTCCGCAGCCATGGCTTAACACGAGTGGCGAGTGATGGCCCAGAGCCACGGGTGAAGAATGGTGTAAAAAAAAACATAAACCATGACTGAGACGGAGTGGAGAGGCCTTCATCCAGCAGTTTATTGACAGCAGGATGATCAAAATGATCATACCATTTCCATGATTATTATCATCATCATGTTCCATCACCAAACAGGTTGGTCATAAGTCAGACCTTTTACAAGGCGTAATTTGTACGCATACATGCGTTTCTATCAGAGTGACTTAACACTGTAACAACAGCAATTTTTTTTTTACGGATTCGTTGACAAAAGTCGCACCCGGTTGAGTTTGGGCTCTCGCCAGCGCCTCCATCGACGGGCTCCGGGGAGCGTTGGGGCTCCCGAGGCCGCAGTCCGCGGACCAGAGGTCGCAAACGGGTTTTGATTCCTTACCCGTACCCGGCCGCACCAGGGTCGCAAATGGGTACCCGTACCCGGCCGGGTACGGGTACTCGTTCCCTACCCGTACCCGTACCCTACCCGAAATGAGTGACAAACGGTTACTCACCAGTGACTCACGGCCTACCCGTACCCGTACCCGGCCGCAGCAGGGTCGCAAACGGGTACCCGTACCCGGCTGGGTACGGGTAGCCGGGTATCGGGTAGGGTACGGGTATCGGGTACCCGGTTGCGACCTCTGCCGCGGACTCGGCAGACTGCGGCCAGAAACGGCGGTGGCTTTTTTCTCCTCTTCTGCCTTCTCTCTTTTTTTTCTGCGCATTTTCTACGAAGAATTCAGCCGTAATTACAGGGGGCCCCATCCCCTCCTCCCCCCTCCACCGTCACCGCCGCCCTGCCCCCATCGCCGTCCCCATCAGCGGGGAGCGGGGGGGGCTGGGAGAGGGAGGCGCCCCGGGTAGCAGGGAGGGGTCTCGTTAGGATCCTCCAGATAAACATCAGGCCCTTGGCCCCCAGTAGATTGGAGCAGCCAGAGAACTTAAGTATTTTGAGAAAAAAAATATTTTTTAAATCTTCAGTCGCGTTGTTGTTACGCATGTGCGTTCGTTGGACTTCTCTCGCCAACCGCGCATATCAGAGGTGCGGGGGGGGGGGACAACAAACTAAACGTAAAAAGCAGTTCTGAAGAAATGAGTTTTCAATCTAGATAATTTAAAAGTGCAAAGCTCCAGTGGCCTCCTAAAATCGGAAGGAAGGGCATTCCAGGCGGCCGCAGAAGCGCATCTGAAATCGTGCACGATGCGGTGTTCAATAATGGATCCTACCACACACGATGGAGGCCACGAGAGAGAGAGAGCACCTGGAGTGAACGTAGACCGAGTGTATTTGAGAGATGTGGCAGGAACAGCTACAATAACGACAATTACTTACCAAGGAGAGCATTGCCCAGTCTTAGGGCTTTTGTTTTTAAAGAGGGTCATGCATTGGAATGTTTGGCCGGTTTAACGAAAAGAGTGAGGGTCAAAAACTGAGAGCCTAGAGGAAAATCCACGCCTACGAGGGGTGAGATAACTTTTCACATTTCTACAGATAGTTTCGATCCACAGACTCTAACCTACCCATGGACCGAATCTATCAGTGGGACCACACCCAAGACTGTGCTCTCATCTCCTGGCATCTCGCAAGCCCCCGTTGGTGGTCACGCTAACTAGAGACTAACCAGGCCCGAGCCTACTCGCCCATTTCTCCGCGTAAAAAAAAATGAACATTTGAAATAAAAATGTAGATTAATTTCACGTGGCGAGCGTCCCAGCAGCGCTTGTACCAGGCGCGTGGTTATGCTCACATGCGTGGAGGCGGCCGTTTGGCGGGTGTAGCTGAGCGGAGTCGCTGGAATCTGACGGCGTGTGTGCCGTTGCAGCTGGTGTACGCGTGCGTGGTGATGATGCGCTGGGAGTGCGGGAGGTCCCACGGAGCCGTGGGCCTTGCCGGGGTCCTCCTCGTCGCCCTCTCCGTCGCCTCGGGCCTCGGGTTCTGCTCGATCGTCGGCCTCACGTTCAACGCCGCCACCACCCAGGTGCCTGCTCCCTGCTGCCGACAGCGGCGCCAACATCGCACCACCACCACGACGATTGCTGCCCATGCTGCTGCTGCCGGCACTACGACCATGATCAACGACGCTATGGACGCCACACACCGACACCCTTTCTAGAACTACTGTCAGCATCACTACCGCCGCCACCAACACTAACTACCAGTACCACCACTACGAATACTGCGAGCATCACTGCTGCTATTGACAGCGTCTACAAGAGAACTCCTCTCATCCGCGGTGATATCAGAGACCAGTGCTGTGTGTGGATCCTGTTATTCACAGGGTTATCCGCAATTTAACTTCTCTTAGCTGCTCGATTTTTCTCCGCAGAAAACCCCACGAGTATTAGGAGGCCACTTTACTATGCATTGTGGGTAACGTCGTCAATAACCTTAGATAATAGGAAGAAATAGGGCTGCGGATAATAGGAGTCTGTAAATGCATCACCACAACTACTACCGCCAGTATCACTACTACTACTACCAACGTCGTTGTCGTCACACCTGTCAACACCACCACTCCTTGCAGTAGAGCACAACACTACGAAGTCCAGAAACCACAACGCCACCGAGACCACCACCTGCGCCACCGCCACGACTTACAGCTCCATCAATTGCGCTCAGCACGGCGTGTGCCGAAAACACAGTCATCCTGATCGTTAGCCAGGTCACCGTGGGTAAGCGTTGAAGATTCATGATAAATGGGATCTGCCCTCTGCACCCCCCCACGCACGCACCCCTCGTACCCCCCCCCCACGCACCACAACCACCCCTGACTCTCGCTGCGCCATCCCCCAGGTCCTCCCATTCCTGGCGCTTGGGGTGGGAGTGGATGATATGTTCCTGCTGGCTCATGCTTTCGTGGGACAGAGCGACAACATCCCCTTCAAGGTGAGATGCCTGCCTAGCTGCCCGCGCTTAAACCAAGTGTAGCGATTCGACGATGGTCTCGGCCGCGTTAGTAACGGTTGCGCAAAAACAACTACGATATAAAATTTGGCTTTATCCACTTAGTTTGGCTGAATCCTAGCTCTGAAAGTTTCAACGTTTTGGTTTGACCACCCAGAGAGATGAACATTTCTCCGTAGTACCGCGTGTGTGAAAGAGCACCGCCCTGGTGTGTGGATAACAAGTTAACTTTAAAGGGATCTCGGAAGTAGTTCTGTTACATCTTCTTCTGGACGGACATGTCGTCCCGTGACATGATGCTCGTGGCGCAATGGGAATAACGTTGGGATAAAAGAGGACGCGACTAAAGGTGAGGCCGCCAAATCGTCGCAGCGCAAGCATCGCGGTAATACAAAAAAACGCCGGCGTGCAAGTGCCGTCCAGCCGGGCCTGGTCCGAGCGAAAATCCCGTAAACGAAAAACGATGAGTTGTGGGCTGAATGGACACAGACCCTCACAGTGGAGGGGGGTGGGTCTGGGGCCCGTGAGGGTTGCGGGCGATCTGTGTCGCTGTCCCTTCTCACAACAACTCGGCTCTGTCAGGGACAGAACAAGGCCGGCTCGGCCAAGGCTTTGCGCAGCCGACGTGTTTTAATTTCGTGAAAAAAGTTCATCGCCGAGAGTAAACATCTCAACTTTCCAAAAATGCATTTTTTTTTACGTCACTCGCTCGCAAGTGTTTTTTGTCCATTTTTTTCTCCCTCCTTCCTTCAAACCAAAGTCCAGGCAAAAAAAAAGTAAACAATAGCAAGCGGCTTTTTGAGCCTCACTGCTCGGGAAAGGAAAAGCCATGGAGGAAGGGGGTGGTGGAGGGAGGGAGGGAGGGGGCGGCAGTTTGAAATTGAAGGCGAAAGCAGGCGCAGAAAGAATGCGCAGCTCGGGACTGTGTGGGTGGTCTCTCTCTCCCTCTCTCGTGCTCTCTCTCTCGATTCCCCCCCACCCGTCCACCCATCCACCCACCCTCTCTCTCTCTGTCTCTCACTTCATGGCTCTGGAAATTTCACCGACTACCCTTTAAAGACGGCGCATCTAAATCGGCCCTCCGAGAGGCGGTCAACCTCCTCGCCGCCGTCGTCGGGGGTGCGCACGCGAGGCCCACCGCGTGCCGGCTCGCCCGCGCGCTCTTCCCCGTCGTTGCCGCGATCGTGAGGTTATTTATATTTTTGTTGTTTGTTTCGTCTTCTCGTCTCAGTACCGGCTCGGGGAGTGCCTACGCGAGATGGGCACCAGCGTGGTGCTCACCTCCGTCAACAACCTCGTGGCCTTCCTCATGGCCGCACTCATCCCCATCCCGGCGCTGCGCAACTTCTCCCTTCAGGTAGGCCACTGCCACGCGGCCCGGCGGCCGCTCCCCACGCGGCCCAGTGGCGTCCATTTGGCGCGCGCTCGCAACGCCGAGGGGGACGCGAGTTCGGCGGAATCGCAGCGGGCCTCGCCGTGGGCAGGCCGCGCTTGCTTGACGCGGGCCTACCCTGGCTTAGAAAAAAAACCAACACGATTCTCGTCAAAGCTTCTGAACGGCTGCACTGAATTCAGGGAAAATCCGCCACGACCCTCTGTGGAGGTGGCGACAACTCCCGATTGGTGAAAGTTAGGACCGCCAAGGCATTGGGGGGGGGGGGCGGGGAGATGTGGAACTTTTATAGCAGCGGGCACAAGCGGTGACATCTGCAGCGAGCTCGGTCGTGGCTTTTGTTTCGAGACAACGCCACGCGGGGGGGGGGGGGAGGTGCGGGGGGGGATGTGGCACCATCACCCTGCCCCTCACCCCACCCTCCCCCGCCCCTCATCCCCAACTCGTAAACTCGGCCCTGCGGCCTCGCCGCGCCGTGGAGAGGAGTGTGAGAACAGTGCGGCCGATGCGGGTTAATTTTTCACTCTGGGCGAGGAAGCGGTGATCTACGAGCCGCGGACCGCGCCAAAACGCCTTCCGCTCTGAGCCGTGGCCACCGGGGACCGCGGTTGGCACCGTGCGGTCTCGCTGCCGGACGGTCCAAACAGAAACCAATTTCTCTCGGCCGAACGGAAACAAAGAAACACGCCACGTAGTTACAAACCCTCTGACAGCTCCGCGCGCTGGGTCCCGTTATTTTTTTGGCATTTTGTGCCCAGCCGCAACCCGAGAGTGGCAATTACTTGAAATCCTAACTTGGCACCGTGCAGTCGAGGCATGAAAGTGGATTGTGCCGGTGGGCCGCTCGCTCACGCACGCACGCACGCACTCACTCACTCTCTGGCATGCACCCGCTCGCTCGCTCACGCACCGACTCGCTCACTCGCTCGCACACTCACTCACTCTCTACGGAGGAGGTGAACACAGTGCGGAACAGGGGCTGAAAATTTTGGCGTCGATGCAGGAGTGTATTCACACCACCGCTCCACCTCCTCGTGTCCGCCAAGTCATGCAGTGGCTTCTCGGCTTGCAGAGTCTTGAGAAGGATTCACAATTCCGCCTGTGAACACTATCGAGGGGCGTGACATCTCCTGATCGCATAAGCCCCTTGAGCCACAACTTTGTGATCTTCGGCTGTAATTCAGTTGATCTCTCTGCCATCTCTCGTCAGGAGCGCTGAGTGTTTATGTTACAAGGTAGGGGTAATGATGAAGATGGTGACATTTTAAAAATAGATTTTTGTCATTTCTGCCACGCTGTGCTGTTTTGCCGGGTGTCATGTGTATATATTAGAGAGTTGCCGTCAGAACGCTCACCTTTTTGCGCAAGTTTGGCACGACCGATTCGACTAAACCGTTCGTGTAAAACCAGGTTCCAAACTCAGAATGCGCCCGAGTGAGCCGCAGTTCGCTTCCTAAACATTCCTGCGGCGAGAGGCGGTGGGGGGCGGTGGGGGGACGCCGTGCTCCACTGATGGCAGCCGCGTATTATCTCGCGTGAAAAGGAAAGGTTTTTGTGTGTGTGTACGTTGTTTGATTTTCGGCGTACCGCCACCGCCGACTCCTCTCTCTCCCTCTCACCCACCCACCCACCGGGCGGGCGACTCCACAGACGAGTTTTCTCGAGGCCTCCCTTTGACGTTCAGAGGGCCAGAACGGGCCGTCCGTGCCGATGGGGGAGTCAGATAAGGGGGCCTGCGCCGTTGTTTGGCTACCCCACCCCCGCCGCCAGCGCCTCGCGCCGTGCTCCGCGTTCGGCTCCGTTGGGCGTCTATCGCCGTTGCGTGTTTGCGACGGATTATGGGCTCGGCCTTCCAGCACAAAAGGGGCTGCGGGCCGCCAGGCCTGATTACCGGGGGACCCGGCGTGGGAGGAAGGGGTGGGTGGGGGAGGGACCGGCGGTGGTTGGCTGGAGGTAGACCCCTGGAGAACCCAGGGAGATGCGAACCCCGTGGGCCTGCATGCACGGTTCCGTCTCCCCGTGCGAACGTCCCCTCGTCATGTGTACGATGATAACGGTGACAATGAACAACAACCACGACATAAGACAATCGATAACGAGGATTTATTTCAAGATGCTGAGCATGGCTGTTGTTGGCTGTGTGAGTGCGCTTGATTCCCGCTCACGGTCAACACCGGTGACGAATATCTGAACCGGTTCTGGGCCTCCCCTAGCTCGACTCTAACTCAAATGAGTACCCGGTGCGGTGTGTGAAATCATCGCCACTGGGGAGACAAAGGCGGCCGGGCGTGGTGTTTGGCCACTCACCACCTTGTGCACCTTTTCAGCCATCATAAGTGCTCGCTAAACAGCACTTGCCCCAACAGTCTGTTAAAGGCTATACGGGGGATCTTTGTCTTTGTGTGTGTAGCTGGGTGTGTTTATGAGTGCAGCTAGGTGTACGCGTGTGTGTGTGCGTGTGAGTGTGTGTGTGAATGGGGCTGACTGGGTGGTCTGATGGGCAACACCTGAGATAATAACTTCTCAGCCCGGCCTAGCAGTGAGCCCCCAGGGTATAGAGCAACGGGGGTACGGCTGCATGGGGAGGGGGAGGGAGCCGGGGTGGGGCCGAGGCTGGGAAGGGTGCGATTGGTTTCTGAGTGCATTTGTGTACGTGTGTGTGTGTCTATGCATCAGCGTGTGTGTGTGTGTGTCTATGCATCAGCGTGTGTGTAGATGCTGGGGAGCGGTAGTGTCGTGGTTAGTTGCACTGCCTTATGAACCCAGCCAATATCGGTGACAAATATGTGGGCCGGTCCTGTGCCTTCTCCAGGTTGACTCCGCGTCAAATGGGTACACGAGAGGCAGTTCTAGACTTACGAATGGGTTACGTTGGTGAGACCCGTGCGTAAGTGGATTTGTTTTAATCGTGCATACGGTCAGTGGTTATAACATGTGTTATGGTTTTAAAAGAAAAGGCAAGCATTGTTAAACTCACGAAGAAGAAGGAATAAAACATAAAATAAAGTAACACGAAATGAAAAAAACACTTATGCTGGCTTGCTGGTCAGCAAGGGGCGCTGTGCATCATGCGGGATGTTGGGACTCCTCACATCTCGCGGGGGATCTCGACGTTCGTAAGTCGGACGGTTGGAGACTCGGAGACTCGGAGACTCGGAGACTGCCTGTACCTGGAGCGCGCTCCGTCTCCCCGCCGATCCCGGCGCTCACGCTCCCCCTCCCCCTCCCCCCGTGTTCCCAGGCCGCCGTCGTCATCGTCTTCAACCTCGCCATGATGCTGCTCGTCTTCCCGGCGGTGCTCGCCCTGGACCTGCGAAGACGTCGGCAAAACCGCATGGACTTCCTCTGCTGCCTGCCCAGGTGAGAGCATCGCCGTGACCCGCGGCGTCGCGCGCGTCACCGTTACCGGGCCGCTCGCTGCCGCGCCGGATCGCGTCGGTTTAACCGGGAAGAATCCGCCCGGAGGTTTTGGGGAGTCTTGTCGTATCGTGGGATTTGCTTGTGCTGTCGGAGCTGGCACACCCACAAAGGGTTGGGCTGACGTTTCTCCGACGGTCCCAACCGCATGCCAACGTTGGACCAACGTCGCGTGTCTACTGGGATATTATCTCGAACAAGCACTTGATAGCCGGTCCCACCGTAGAACCGGCGAGATTTAAACTAATTATCGACGTAAACGTTCGAGAAACTTCTCACGTGGTGTCATTGCTGCCTGCGCCCCGAGACTGCTCGCAAAACCAAAAAATGTCGGGCTGTGGAAAAAAGAAAGATGGGAAGGAAAGAGAAGCGGCGTGATTAAACGCAGCGCAGACAGCGAGTTACTTGCGTGGCTTTCTCTGCGACATTTGCATGGCGGGCCTGTGGCCCGTGGAATGTCCCGCGAGCGCTCGGGGGGAGGAGGGGGATGGGGAGGTCACGAGGGAGCGCGGCAATTAGGCCGAGGTTTCCCCGGAGCCGACACGAACGTGGCTGCGGCTGGAGCCTCGGCAGGGACATGCCGTTCGTTGTGCGGTTGCAGCATCCACAGTTTAAAATTAAACACATTTTCCCGACGTGAAGTCCCGGAGCTGTTGCTCAACACAGTTATTCCAACTATTCTATACATGTATAAACACAGGCAGAGGTTCCACCCCCCCCCCTGTAGGCATGCAGACTACCCGGGGCAAGTGCATTTTGCGCGGAGCTATTAAGGACAGTACAGCACGTGAGAGTGCGTGCGTGAGATGGTGCGTGCGAGCGAATGGCAGCACGAGCTCGCACCGACCGCACGAGCCTAACGCGCGAGCCTGCACGCTTGTCCCCACAGCCCGTGTGCCGATCGCGTGCTCACGGTGCAGCCCGGCGAGTACCGGGAGGAGCACGGCAGCTTGGGCTCCCACTCCTCCTCGTCCACGACCACCACCGGCAGCGGCAGCAGCGGCGGCGGCACTGACGCCGCCAGCGTCGCGGCCCCGCACGCCGTCGCCGCCACCACCACCTCCTTCCCGGTGCACGGCCACGCCACGGCCTTCACCATGCGCGCCACCGTGACCGCGGTGGCGCGCTGCGACCCGTCGGGCCAGCACGTCATCACCGTGCTGCCGGCAGCCGCCCCGCGCGTGACGGCGTACGCCGTCCCGGTGGAGGTGGCGGCCGCGCCGTCGCCGTGCTCGCGCCACTCCTCGTGCTCCTCCTCCTCCGCCGCCGCGCCCGGCCCGGACGCCTGCACCTCGACGCGCGACCTCATCGCTCAGGTGGAGGAGGCCGCGGGGGCCGCCGGGGCCGGGGCGCCGGCGCCGGGCGGGGAGTGCGGCGACTGCTCCCCGCGAGCGACCGGGTGCCTGGGGAAGTGGACGGCGTCGGAGTTTGCGCGCGACCGCTATGCTCCGCTGCTGCTGAGGACGCCCGTCAAGGTGAGCGGCAACCCGCGGCGTCCGCCGCTCACGCCGCCGCTTCGTTTCGTCCTCGCGGTTCGTCTGCGGCGCCGCCGCCGCCGTCGAGTTGCTCGGTCCGCGCATTCAACCGTCCTGCTCGCGGCGCGCAGGTGGTGGCCGTGGTGTCGTCGCTGGCGCTGCTCGCCACGTGCCTCTACGGGACGACGCTGGTGCGCGACGGCCTCGACCTGATGGACGTGGTGCCGCGGGGCACGCGCGAGCGCGCCTTCCTGGAGGCGCAGGCGCGGCACTTCTCGCTGTACGCGGTGCACGTGGTGACCACGGCCGGCGTGGACTACCCCCGCGCGCAGGCGCAGCTCTACGCGCTGCACGAGCGCGTGGGGCGCGTGCGGCACGCCGTGCGACACCGCGACGGCGCCATCCCCAAGATGTGGCTCCACTACTTCCGCGACTGGCTGCTCGGTACGGCCCGCCCCGGCTCTTGTCGGGCCTCTTCCCCGCTCCTCCTTACGCACACGGCACCGCACACGGCACCACACGGCACCGCACACGGCACCACACGGCACCGCGCCGCACGGCACGGCACCGCGCCGCGTCACCTGGCGCTCGCCGGGGAACGCGAGGGAAGAGAGCGAGGATGTTTTAGGGTCGATGTCACTCGCGCCGCCGTGAAGTCCTCGCGGCGTTGGCGGCGGTGGTTGTTGGAGCCACTCCGCTGTTTGACGCGGGGCTCCGATAGCGGCGGGGGTTGGGGGAGCGGCGTGGGATAGGAAGCGGTGGGGAGCGGGGAGTGGTAAGGTGTAGGGGGTGGCGAGCAGGCGGGGAGGGGAGGGCGCGCCCTCGGCAGGTGCTCGGCAGCCCTTCTCAGGAACACTGCAGCTGCGACGGCCAAACGGCGTTTGTGCAGAAGAAGAATAAAAACGAAAAAAAACAGAGAGTAAGAAAAAAACTCATCGCCCTCCCTCTCCTCCCGACCCACCTCGCACCGCTCAGATGATGGCAAAAAAAAAACTCCTTAGAGCTGTAGAGGGAAAGGAGAGAGAGAGAGAAAAAAAAGGGCCGGGTCTCACAGCTGAGGCTGCGGCTGGCGGTCGGTAATGAAGTGAAGATGTGAACATGCGAGCCTGGCTCCGAGCCAGCCCGGGCGATCATCGCCCCCCCGCGACACGAGCCCCACGTCTCCCCCCCCAAGCGGCGCGGGGGCGGCCGGGAATTTGCGCTCGGATCTCGCGATGTGGAATTCCGCTCTGCGCCGTGCAGAGCACGCCGCCGTGAGCCGGGCGGTGGGGGGGGGGGGGAGTGTGGATGGGGGTGGGGGGGCCGTGGGTGGGGGGGGATGAAGGAGGGCGGCCGCGGGGTTGAGGGTGTCGAGTCGGGGCGCAGCGCAGGGACGGAAATTTGGCAGCGAGGGCTTTAAGCCAGGAAACACGAGCAGAGCTCCTGTCAGCCTCCAAACACGTCCAGCGGAGTGACAGCCCATAAAATAGGGGGTAGCAGTAGTCTCGGCCTAATGCGGGGAGTTAGCAGCACTCTACATGGCTCTGCCACTACCAAGTTTGGGGGGTAGCGATGGGGCGGCCGCGACGCACGTGGCTACCGCTGTGCGTCGTGACGCGAGTGGATGTTAGCCGCCGGTGAGATGGCTTGGCCGCACCAATGATCGTCGGTGCTCCTGTGAAGAGGCAAGGTTTGTCTCTGGATGACTCTTCGGCGGTCATTCATTGCCCACGTTCGCCAGAACGCCATCGCTCGTGTTTTGCTCGTTGAACGGCTTGTCGCGCCTCAAGGTGGCGACAAGAGAGAAGCGACACGACACCGTAGCGCCTGCATCAGCGTTAGCGCCGTGCGCGTGTGGTGTAGCGCTTACAATCCCAGCAACCCGAGTTCACGCGAACAGCAGACGTCGGTGACGAATATCTGAACTGTGTTGACCACACTGCCCCTTGCCGTGCCGTGCCAGCCTTTATAAGCGCTCAATAACGGCACTTGCCCCAACAGTCTGTGACAGGCTACACGGGTGGGCACCTTTGTCGTTGTATTTACACCTGTGTGTGTGTGTGTGTGCGCGTGTGTGTGCGTGTGTGTGTGTGTGCGCGTGCGCGTGTGTGTGTGTGCGTGTGTGTGTGTGCGTGTGTGCGTGTGCGTGTGTGCGTGTGTGTACGCGTGTGTGTGTGTGTGTGTGCCGCCACCCCAGACCTGCAGAAGGCGTTTGACGCGGAGTGGGCGTCGGGGCGCATTTCGCGCGAGAGCTGGCGCAACGGCTCCGAGGCGGCCGTGCTCGCCATGCACCTCATGGTGCAGACGGGCGACCGCGAGCAGCCAATCAACTACGGCCAGGTGCGACCGCCCGCACGCGCGCACCCACGCCACGCTCCCCAGGCGGTGGCGCGGACACACCGAGCGTCCCCGGTGGCCGCCGGGCGCGGGGTGCGGGCGCCACAAGCGGAGGCAGCCGTTTCAACGAGCTCTTGTATTTAGTTTCAACGGTTATTAGCGCGATTTACAGTTCTTCTGTTGAACGTGGTGCCACGGTGAAATCTTTGTCTTCGTATCTTATTATTATTGCCATCGCTGAACACCGATCGCTGGATTCTCGCGTTTCCGTTAAAGCGGTCTTGCCGAATAAACGACACCTTTCCTTTTGAGTTCCAAAGATCCCACCGTAATCCGGGGTAATGCCTCTCCAAATCCTGCAAGAAAAAAAACAAACCGCTCGAGCCGTGGGCGGCCTGCGGGGAGGAGAGAGCGGATCGGGTTTGATTTCCGCGCCGCGGTTTGAAAGCCCTCTCCCCCGCGCCCTTTCAGTGGCTCGGAACCACGGGGAAATTTACCGGTGCCGTGCTGCCGGGATCGTGGTGGGCGCACCGCATCGGCGATCGTGGGAAAGGCAGGGTGAGGGGTGGGGGGGGAGTGGGGGGGGAGGGAACAGGAGAGCTGAGCAGTTACCATTCAGCCGCCCCCCCCCCCCCTTCGCACTTTTTGCCAGCGGACCCGGTTTGCCTAAGAGCAGCCCCCCCGGGTGCTCCAACGGGTGTCTTTAATTAGTGAGTCGAGGTGGGAAGAAGGTGGACGGAAGGTGAACTCAGCGACTCGTTTGGGAGAGGCACACAAGGGACGCGTCTGCCCCTCGCTCACGATCGGGTGGTGTGCACAAAGCGGGGGGTTGCCACCTGTTCTGAATTTCCTCGTTCGGAGGTATCCAAAAAGAGGGACATTAAGTCCCGGTTGTTATCAGTTGCGTAACGATAATGCACCGCTCCAGACAATGCATTCGCATGTAGGTACTGTGCGATATTCTTTTCTCCACAGTTCAGTTGTTTTGAGTAGTTGTGTCAGTTGCTAATTTTTGTATGCGTCTCAATGATTTTTATTGCGCCCGCAACTCAACCGCGACTCTGCCGCTCGCCCCCCCGCGCTTTCGCCCGCAGCTGCCGGCGAAGCGGCTGGTGGGCTCCGACGGGATGATCGACCCGGACACGTTCTACGAGTGCCTGACGGCGTGGGCCAGCAGCGACCCCCTGGGCTACGCCGCATCGCAAGCGGCCATCCACCCGCAGCTGCCCGAGTGGATCCACGACAAGTACGACTCGGACCCCGAGGGCATGCACAGTAAGAGACGCACGTACGCGCGCACGCACGCACGTGTACGCATGATAGCAATGTCAATTATTCAGAAAAGCTTTGCCGAGTCTCGGGACTCGTCGTCAGGAGCGTCCTGCATTGAGATGCTGAGCCAGTGAGGCAGTGTTTTGCTGGCCCGAGTTTCACGAATCTCCACGTGATCCGACCAACCGTTGCCTCCGAAGGGCTGGAACGCGTGCACGGGCCACCGCGTCGTTTAACGAGCATCGCGCCGGAGGTGCACGCTCGCGTGCTCCTCACAGCGCTTCGGAAGGCCTGTGCGGGCACCTTGCCACGAGGTTGTGGCACGTCCCTATTAGGCTCGACGCTGAACCCGGGGGCGAGTGTGGGCAGGGTGCCCGCACGCGTCCCAAAACATCTCCCCCCCCATCCCCTCCGTGTTCTCCTCCGTCACAACAATTCAATTTATTACATTTGATCTTTTTTCTTAAAACGTTTTCTCCGTTTTTTTTTTGCGCGCGGATTGTGTTTCCTGCGGCTTGTATTGGGTATAAATTGAGTCTTTAACGAACGCGCATGTGGGATGCACATGTAGCGGGCGACATTTTTTCTTTTTTCGACTGTAAGAGGAGCGGGCGTTATAATTCCATTATGCGATGCACGTGTGGCATTTTGTTTAAAGCCAAACGTAACGGAAAAAAACAAACGCCCGACGTAACGCCGAGGCCAGCGCCTCACCCGGCAGGTCACCCATGGGCCCCCTGATCGGTCGTCTCTGCCCCAAAACCCCCAAAAATTTCAATCAAACGGACCGGACACGCTTAGTCACCCCACCCCCCTCCCCCCCTTCCGTGGTGAGGGTTACGGAGCCACGCGGGCGATCATCGCGGCTCATACGTTCCGTGATGTAGCCGGCCCGGTTTAATGCCGGCTGCTTTTGGTGGAAGGGCCCTCGGTGTCTGGTTTAAAGTTCAGGGTCTGTTTTCAGCGGGGATGTTTTTAAGTTCCCGCTTTGAATGTTACAGTCTCCCTTTAATAAGGAAATGTTGGATTAATAAGAAGTTCTCGGTCGCAGGGGAAGAAAAGAAACTAAATTAAAGGCCGATTTTTTTTTTCCGCCCCCACCCGTGAAAGGTCAGCTGGAGGAAAGAATGCACAATCGCAGCCGAAATTAAAGTGGTTCAATAACGCGGCACGACGCACTGGGAAAAACTATCCCTGTGCAGTCTTGAGCGGTTCCTCCCGAGCCGTGGTCTTAGCCGGGGCCAGAGTTGAGGCCTCACGTTGTTAAAAAAAAACACACGAAAAAAACTCTTCCGATCGCTGGGTAGGGTTGCCGACCGTCCGGTGCTCGACCTGACTATCCGGTTTTGGACCACGCTGCCGTGTCCGGAAATCAGAAGTTCCTTTTTTGTGGCACGAATTCGACGGGCAAGGTGTGTATCACCACGCACGTTTTGACGGGACTGGTTTCAACTGGTCCACGGTGTGATATTTAAACCTATCGGATGACGGATTGAAACATAATGTAATGTCTTACTTGGAGGGATGTAATTTAGATCATGCGTTTGTTTATTTACTTATTTTTATTCCTAACCCATGAGTGACACAAATCACGCTGCGATAGAATGACGGCGTTCCGTCAAGCGGTCAGCGCGTTCCCCCCCCCCCTCCCAATATTTTCCTGTTTTTTGGGAAGTAAAAAAGTTCGTTACCCTCCCGTCAGGCCCTTAATTATCCATCGCGATCGTTCCGCACGCGCGCGCCGCTCTGCGACACGCACGTGCACGCGTACCTCCGCGCGAGCGAGGGAGACCAAAAAAAAACTTAAGGTTATTGACAACTGCGGATGTGTTTTAGATTACGGGATCGGAAAAGCCCCATCGATTCGGAAGGGGGTGTGCTTGGCTACTGTGAGTGTTTTGGCACCTGTTCCCACCACACGGTGGTCCGGTGGCCGGGGAGGAAAACGCGGGAGGCTGGAGGGATTAGCGGAGAGGAAGGGCGAGGAGGGGCTGGTGGAGGAGAGGGGGGGGGTTGCGTTTGAGGGAGGGGGGGGGGCAAAAAGGGGGCCCGGCTGCTAAGTGAGGCCCATGGTGTTGCTCCCAGAACGCACCAGGGATTTCGTGGTCGAAAATCAATCACGGCTTTTTGGGCTCGGGCAAAGTGAGGCAGGGAGTTTGGCGGAAGAGACTCGTGTGTAATTGAGCAGGCTGCGATGAATAGAGAGAGGGAGGGAGGGAGAGAGGGGGAGGGTGGGTGGGTGGGTTGAGCCTGGGTTCCGAGGTGAGCAGCCTCGGGCTAGCTGTTTTCCATCCCTCTCCACTGGACACTTGCCAGAACCCGCGATGCTAATGAAAATGTATGGGCCAGCACCGCAGCAGGCAGTGGCCCTGCCTGGCCTACCAGTGTGGGCTTGTTTTGTACGCAGATTTTTATCAGGCTATTTTACTTTGCTCCTTGTTCATCTTGGTCATTTACATTTTTTTTACCATCATTTCATTTCGACGTGCCGATGACCAATGCTCGGTCACTGTCAAGAAATTCCACGGCTGCCCCCCCCCCCTCACGACCCCACCCCCTCTTTAAACGAAGCCGTAAAAACGCGCGGGCGGGCGGGCGGGTGGGCGAGAGGGCGTCTGTTCCGTAGGGCGGCGTCCGTTCAGGTCTTCCCGTGGCTGGCCGTGACGCGTAACAGAGGCCGTTAAACGCGGGGCCCGCGGCGAGAGCCCCCGCGGCACGACGATGAAAGCCGGGAGCGGCTGGCGGGGGGGGGGGGGGGTCACGGCGCCGCACGCCCCGCATCGGTCACTGCCTCCTCGCGTCACCGCACACATCCTTCATCCCTCTCCAAAGCGCCATCACCGGCAGCACCGGCGGAGGAGAGCCGCGACGCCGAGGGACTCTTGCGCTACCGCGTCCCACCGCCCCGCCCGCCCCGCCCCGCCCCGCCCGCCCAGATGGGGGCCCGTGGACGATCTGAGCGGCCGTGTTGTAAAATAATCAAGTTGTTTCAAGAAAAAAAAAAGTGTTCAAATATCTTCATCTTTTGTTGCGAGTCGGTCTGTCGGTCACAACGCTCACTTGAGTGATGTTCTTCGTTCGGAGATGAGCAAGGCCTCTCCCTGAATGCAATGAACCCAGGCACCTATTGCGTTGATGATGACCTATGTACAAACGACGAAATTCGACCGAGGTAAACATTTGATTTACAAAAAACCTTAGTTACGCTGATCGCATGGGGTTTTAAAAATGTCTCGAGTCTCTTCCCACTCCTCTAATTTGTTTGAGTTGAGAGTTGGGAACGCCTTTGTGAAATGAAGAAAAATGTAGGCAACTTGACCCCCCGCGCCTTTGTTGTGTCCACATCGGTCACTCGACTATTTGAGTCGGGAGTAATCGAACCGACGCAGATTCATTTTGAACTCAACAAAATTTGAACACGATAAATTGCCGCGTCGCTTTAACGCAAAGCAATTTCACCGTAAGCAATTTTAGTTTTTTTACGTGGACACGCAAACGCAAGTCTGCCTGCTCTATAACCCGCGACGTTCGGGAACGACACCCTAACGACGTCTTGTCCTGTCCCCGCCCTCCCCTGTGCCAAACCGCAGTCCAGGCGGCGGCGCCCATCGAGTACACCCACTTTTCCTTCTTCCTGGGCGGCCTGCGCGAGACGCCCGACTTCCTGAGCGTCATCGAGACGGTGCGCGCCATCACCGAGGAGTTCAGCGAGCGCGGGGTGCCCTGCTACCCCAGCGGGCTGCCCTTCCTCTTCTGGGAGCAGTACGTCGGCCTGCGCCAGTGGCTGCTGCTGTCCGTGGTGCTGGCGCTAGCGGCCGCCTTCCTCGTCACCGCCGCCTGCCTGCTCAGCCCGTGGACGGCCGCCATCGTGGTGAGTCAGCCGCTTGGCCCGCTCGTTGCGATCTCGCCCCCGGCCAGAACGCCGAGCGCCGGGCCGGAGATCAACTGCCGCCGCCGTCGGACGGCACCTTCCCGCACGACGGTGTCGTCGGTGCCAGATTCGAACTCGGGCTTTCGGCTGCGCCGGTTCGGTGTCTCTCTGAGGCCTGTGCCACCTGGCCCACTTCCAGCTGAGCGTATGTTTTTCATATGCAAATCTGTTGCGTGTTAATTCACTCGATCGGAAAATATCCGGGCGCGTTAATCTGTTCGGAGGCGGTCTGGCAGTTGCACGAGTCTATCCACGCTCGCTCAGGACGGCTCATTCGCACGCTGTTTTGTTTTCGTTGCGTGTGCATTGGTGGTTTTTTCGTACAAAAAAATTATTGGAATCCGCACCGCTCATGAACCACGGCGATGGTCTCTCAACGGCGCAGCCTTGAGACACGGGGGGGAGGACCCAGAGCCGAAGGGATTGTGTTTGTGTAAAACCAGCGTTGAGCCCTTGCACGTCTCTCTCGCTCTCTTTCTCCTTGCTCGCCGGCCACCGCCGCTAGCCCACAGTGAGCCCCCCGTGACCCCCTTTGTTGCTACAGCTTGCACTTTTTAGTGGCACGGAAACGGTACTTTTTTTCTCCAAACAATTACCTGGTTGAAATGCGGCATAATTTCCCTTTTTTTCGCGAACGAAGCTTAAGAGTCCATAAAGCTGCCCGGAGGTTTAACGTTGGGTGCACGGTTAATACTTCTTGGTCATTGCCGGGTAAATTATGATGATTCCTTCTGGCCAGGGGTCCGCCACAGCTGTGGGTGCCACGAGGAGTTATCGTTGCGATTCTGACGACGTCGAGATGGAGATCCGCGTTAGTTTTCTCCAAGGCAGTCGCCCCTCCAGCCGTTCCTCCCAACCCCTCCTCCTCCTGTTTGTAAATTCATGCCAAAGAAGAGGTCATGTTTATGTCTAGAGGGGGCGGTGGGGTGTGTGCATGAGTGTGTGCGTGGGTGTGTGTGTGTGGTAGTGTAGCGGGCTAGCTTGCTGCGCTACAAACCCGGAGACGCGAGTTCGACTCCAACATCGGTGACGATTATCTGAACCGGTTCTGGGCCTACCATAGGTCGACTCAGCCTGAATGAGTACCTGGTGCGGTGTGTAAACATCGCCACTGGGGAGACAAAGGCAGTCGGACGTGTTGGCCATCCACCCCCGGCCTTCATAGGTGCTCGCTAACAGCACTTGCCCCAAGAGTCTGTTACGGCTATATGAGGGATCTTTGTATTTGTCTTTGTGTGTTACGGGGAGTAGTGGTTCACACGCAGTGCTACAGATCCACTGATCTGCGTTGAAATTCCCAGCAACAGCCAACTTTGGCGGTAACGGAACTTGTCCTAGGCCTCTGCTAGGATAACTCGACCATTCCAATGAGTACCTGGTGCACCTTGTAAATGTCATCCTTGGAGAGACTAAGGTGGCCCCGGGCATGGCACTCGCCATGCCACCCCCTCGTTTGCTGTCGGCCTTAATAGGCGCTCACTTACCCACAGCACTGGCCCCAACAGCCTGTTCATGGCTATACGGGGGTCTTTGTTATTAGAGAGAGGATGCAGGCATGTGTGGGATGACAAAAAGGGTTGTGTGTGATAGGAGTGTGTGTGCATGTGAGAGCGAGCGATGGGAGAGAGCGGATGTCTTTGTGTAGGTATGAGGGATGAGGTAGGTTGTGTATGTGTGTGGGATAAAACAGGGGGTATGTGTGTGTGTGGGGGGAGGAGGAGAGCGTGTGTGTGTATGTCTGTGTATGAGTAATGGGAGAGGCTGCGGGGTGTGTGTGTGTGGGAGATCGCGCGCACGTGTGTGTGTGTGTGTCAAATAGGGGGTTGTTTGTGGGAAGACAGAGGCCACGTGTGTGTGTGTTTGGGATGGGAGGTGTTTGCGGCAACGAAAAATATAAGTTTGTGTGCGCGCACGTGTATGTCAAATAGGAGGGCGAGTGTGTGTGGGATGACAGGGGGCGCGTGCGTGTGTGGCATGGGAGCGGAGGGAGGGGGCTGTGCGTGTGTGGGATTTCGGTGGTCGTTTGTGTTTTTGTGGGGTAGTGGACACACACAGGAAGTGACATCATGGCACTGGTATGCCACGGCCTGGCAGCTAACTGAGCGTGCGAGTGGCTTAAGAGAACGGAATCGGGGGGATTAAACAGCGCCTTGAAAATGTGGAATTAAAAACGACATTCCTGCCGGAGAGGGCTTTGAAAACTCAGCTCGGGTTGTTGACGTCCAGTGTCGGATGGGAAAACCGGCAAACATTGGGCAGGCCATCGGTGGAAGTGGAAGTGTAACCGTGATGCCGGAGCTTTTGCCGCAGTGCTAATCTACAACGAAATTGCCGACACTCAGGAGATGGGTTGGTAAATGAATAACGGGCAGCGGCGATGCGTGAAGTTGGGAAGCGCACACTGCTACTGCCATACGACTATCTCCTGTCCCGAGCTCACAGGGCACGCAGAGGTCAGGGCGGGTGCCAGGGGTTAAATATTCCATGGGGAGGGGGGGGGGACTATGGGGGGGCGGCGGGGGGGGGGGGAGGCTGAAGTTGTGAGTGAGTTGGTGGGAATGGGGAGGGCGAGGATGTTGGTGACCCCGAAAGAAAAATGCGGAGCGAGATCCGGACCAATTCCTCGTCATGTTTTGCACAGCAGAAGGCCCCTGCCTGTGTCGGGGAGCAGGCCCGATTGGTTAAGGGAATACCCCCTCCCCTCCTCCTCCTCGCCACTTAACCCATCCCCCTCCACATGCCCAACTTCCCCCTCCTTCCGCACACCCCCTCACACTCCCCCACCCCTCCTGTGTAAAACTGCAAAGGCCATTTGCTGGCCCACGACCCCACTGTAGAGAGAGGGGCCCTCACACCCCCCCACTCCCATCACGTGGGGCGAGGCGGAGAGATTCAGACAGGAACAGGTGGCCCTTCTTAATTTGTAAACAACGCGGGGTAAAAAAAAAAACCCCATCAAAATGTGGCTGACAGCCGATGTGAGTGAGCAGCTCTCGCCGTGGCAGGGACAGGGGAAAGGGTTCTTGGGAGGTGAAGCCGCCTCGGAATGAGCATGGCCGCCGTGACCCCTATGCGACCCCAGTGGCTCAAGTCGATGGGTTCAGATGAGACGTTTCGCGGCCACTTCCGTCGTCGTCGTTGGTGAAACGTTGGTGGCGCCAATTTTGTTGGGTGACTCATATGGTGAATCAGGGGGGGGGAGGGTGGGCCGAGTTTTAAAATAAGTGGAGTTTCACACAATTCACTTTTATTGACCATGTACACTTGACGATTTCAGCACAACGTGCCCTACCTGTGTCCGCCCTTGTCAAATAACTGACCCGCCACAGTCTGTGAGAGAGCAACGTGGCCGCAGCCTGGGCCTACAAAGCAGTTCGATGAATTGTCACGACCCAGGGCCTCGATTCCATTTCGTTGTCGTGTAATTCCCTCGTTGTGCTTGTGCTCATGTGCACAAGTTCCGTTCGCCCGATTAGCATACAATAATTTGCGATCGAATTGCATAGGCAGAAAGTAACGGATTCTCTCACGATTCAATGCGTGTATCGTCGCCGTGGTGTTAACCGATGTGCCGTCGCGTCACTGCTGCCCTGTCGTCCCCGCGACTCCAACGTCTGACCGCTCGCTCCGTGTGCTGCTCTTCCGCCCCAGGTACTCGTGCTGGCGGCCATGACGGTGGAGCTCTTTGGCGTCATGGGCTTCCTGGGCGTGAGGCTGAGCGCCAGCCCTGTGGTGACCCTCGTGCTCTCCGTGGGAATTGGCGTTGAGTTCACCGTGCACACCGCGCTGGTGAGTGCCCGCCCCCCCCCCCCACCCCCCTCACTGGCTTGCTTCCCCCGACCCCCGCCGCCCCACGCCCTATGCCCCCTACTCTGACTTCCCCTCACCCCACTCCACCACCGTATTTTACTCATTTGGGGTTTTCCATTAAATTTTCTTTCGCAAGTTACTCGATCGGAATTGCGCAATGCAACCATCACCCCCTACCAGCAAAAACTTGCCAGGACCCTCCTGAAAAAGTAATGATAACAACAATAATACGTCAATATAATTGCATCCTGTGCCTTCATACATAGCTTAGCAATGATTTCCCGAGCCCTGAGAGTTCGATATAATTGTTGTGATTTGGTGCTGTAACGGCCTACGTAGACTTTCGGTGCGAGTGGTGCTCAAGGCGAGATGCTACGGCGGTCGGCACGACGCCCGAGGGGAGACCGTAGCGAGGGGCTGTTCTAGCGAGCCGGCTATGTCGTAACGGATAGGTGCGTGTGCGGGTCGAACGGCGCGTTCCAGGAGGCCCCCCCCCCCGTGTGTGACGGGCGCCGTCGTGCCTCCTCCTCACCCTCCACCTCCTCCCCGCCGGCGTAGGCCTTCACGAACGCGACGGGCGGCCGTGACCGGCGCGTGGCGGCGGCGCTCGAGAAGACGCTGGTGCCCGTCCTCCACGGCGCCGCCTCCACCTTCCTGGGCGTCGTCATGCTCGCCGCCTCCGAGTTCGACTTCATCGTCCGGTGAGCGAGGACGCCGTACGTCGCGTGTGCGCGCGTGCGCGGGTGGGCGCGTTGTTTTCGCGTTGCTTTATTTTTATTTAGCCGGGTGAAACCTCAAGAGACCGGGGAGAATGTAAGTTTTGCAAGTAGTGACCTGCGGCGATCGCTGGAGTGGGCGCTAGTTCAGGAATTCCTACGAGCCCCGGTTCCCTCCAGCTCACCCACCCGCACAATATTTCGGCCCCACTTGCAGCGTTCCCCTCGCCATGGCTTGGGGGGGTGGCGGGCGGGGAGGGGGGGGGTGTGCCGGTCAAGTACCACCCACTCCAGTCTAGAAGTGACCTGGGGAATATTTCGTTGAGAAATGATCCCCAAACTGCCGGGCCAACGCGACACATTTTTGGACTTACGAGGGTGTCGACAATGCAACCACGTCTCAAGGGCTCGGCACAAACAGCGAGGAACCCAAACAGAGTGTCCACGAGTTGAAGAGGGTTTTTAGCGTTTTTTAAGGATTTTATTTATTCAGCCATGAGACAACAAGGAGGAAGGAAGCGAAAGAGCAGAGAGCGAAAGCGGACGGCAGCGTGACGACGTGGTACGGCGCGAACGAAGACTCTGGTTACAAATCGCGACTTGCAACCAGAGTAGACCTTCGTCCGCCCGTCGTCTCAGACCGTGCCGGGCCCTCGCCGCCGTCGCGGCCAGCCCCACTGGTCGTGGCTAACGTTCAGGGGGAAGGCTGCACGGGCCTCTCGGCTTCTCCGTTCAGTGTTTTCACGTCTGCAACGGGACGCGAAGCTTGCGTAAAATAAATAAACAAGCAAAGGGACAGGAGCCACCTGTGGCAGACGCATCACGGCGCGCGTCCTGGCAAGCGCAGAGAGCCTCTGTTAAAAACATTTCACCCCGGGTTGCACGGGACAAGCATCTAAACGGCGGACGGCACGACCAAAGGGCGTCCTCCAACCCGGCGGTGGACATTTGTGAAACTGCTGGAACGTCTGTGAAAAAATAGCTTTGTGGCTCATCGGATTCCTCCAGTGTAAATGAATATCCTGTTTCTGATTATGTAACACCGCGTACGAGCGTAGAGGCACGCGGTCGCGGGCCGCGTCGCGTCCACGTGCGGCGGCGGCGGCAGTCAGAATCAGAATTTGTATTTATACTGGAGGAATCCGATGAGCTATGAAGCTCTTTTTCACATGGGTCAATGGGTCGCGTCGCCGTGCGCGCGTAGGGTTTGATGTGCCGAGGTAATGGGTGGACGTTAATTTGTCTGCGCGTAGCAACTACAAAAACACTGCCCCCCCTCCCTGCCTGCCATCGTGACGTTTCCTGCGTTTAGCTGCACGTGTGCGATCGTTGTTGGTGTAGCCTTACAATGGCTCGAGGGTGCGTGTGGGTGCGTGTGTATGGGGGATCTTTGGCTTTGTGTGTGTGGGTGTGGGAAGCATGTGGTCTGTGTGTGTGTGTGTTTGTGTGTAGGGTGTGTGCATGGGGGGTCTGTGTATGTGTGTGTTTGTGTGTGTGCATGGGGGGTCTGTGTGTGTGTGTGTGTTTGTGTGTGTGCATGGGGGGTTTGTGTGTGTGTGTGTTTGTGTGTGTGCATGGGGGGTCTGTGTGTGTGCGTGTTTGCAGCCGGGCGCAGTTGTGGCCACCCACCCGCTCATGTGCCACAGTGCCGCCATTCCTAGGTGCTCGCTAACAGCACTTGCCCAAACAGTCTGTTAAAGCTATACAGGGCATCTTTATCTTGCATATGGACGATGCGTAAGTGCGTGTTGTGGTTCGTCAACGCTGATGAGAAATCGAGGGTTGCCTGTTGGGTGGCGGCCGCGGCTGCCACTGTGAGGCACCGCCACGTGGGGCCACGACCGACGTCCCCCCCCCCCCGCGTGTCCCTCCCCGTCCGCGGCTCGGCGTGTGATGTCCGGCGCAGCTGCCGGGGCGTATCTCCGACTTGTCGCGTTGCCCTGCGGAGCCCGAGGGAAGCAAACGAACAGCCGGGGGCCCCAGCGTGCTCGCCCACGAAGGGCAACGGGGGGGGGGGGGGGGGGGCGGGGTGGGGCGGGGTGGGCCCCCTACCTCGCCATGCGGCACTAAACGCAAACGCGGCGCCCGTTTGTTTCACACATTAGCCGGACGGGTTAGGGCCGCCCGCTCGCAGGGGGGTCCCCCCCCTTCCACCACCCCCCGCCATCCCCCATGGCGTGTGGGGCCCCACGCTGGGTGCCGATGGGTGGAGCGAGGTTTGGGGGTTAAGGCACGCCGGTGTGATAGACCCCCTCCACCACCCCCACCGATGTGTTTTTTTTGCGTAACGCTTTCCAACCGGGGGGTTGAGAGTGTTCAGGCGTTCGCTCTGTCCCGTCCATCTGTAACCTGGGGGCAACGATAAGTCGTATTAATGCTTCCGACGATTAAAAAAACGCTTTTGTGGAAACCCACACGGCATCGATTTAAGTTGTATTTGGAGATTTTGTTTTGAGCGACTGGAACTCGCGCAAAGCTCCCGCGTTGTCACGGGGTGATTACCGGCGGCACCGGTGCTGGTGGTGCCCATCTGCCCTGGTTACCCCGCGCGCTTTCACGACTCCGCGTGAACAGATTCTTTAAAAACAATTTTAAACCACAAATTCATCAACTCCAGGAAACTTCGCTGTCCTTCAGAGACATTCGCTGGTCTCCAAAAAAAACGTAAGCAAATTCCCACCGTGGACTCCACCGAGCGAACGAGCAGAGCAGAGGGGGGGGGGGGAGATGAGGCCCGCGCACACCAAGCGGTGTCCAGCCAAGCGGTGACCCCCTGACCCCCCCCGCGCACCAACCCGCGGGCCCCCCCCCGCCCCCCCCCCTCCGCACAATCCTGCTGCCAAATGCCACGCGGGGGCTGCGAGAGCCAGGAATTAAGGCATCCTTACATTTCAGAAATGATTTAGAATTTTAATAACAGTTTGTTTGGTGAGGCAGGCGAGGGAGAGACGCGCAGGGTGCGGTGGTGGGGGTCGGGTCGGGCGGGCGGGGGGCAGCCGTAAGAATGTTCTTGGTAAGTGAAGGCTTGTTTATTGAGGCGCTGGATGAACTCCAGAGGCCTAGAAACTAATCCAAACAAGTGTGTGTAAATATTTAGTCCAGAGCCCGGGCACCACCGTCATAAACAAAGCATTTGTGGGATTCGCTCTTTCCCCGCAACGCTCTCCCCGCCTTCGGCACTCGGGTGAAGGGGGGGGGGTGCACGCCTCGGTTTGGTCACTTGCCGAACACCACCGTCCATGCTCTCCAATCGGTCACTGCAGTGAATCGTCGCGTGCACAGGCGACTATTCTGGGTGGGTGGCCATAGGGAGTTGGGTAAGGTTTGCCGGATTTCAAGGTGGCGAGTTTCGGTTCGTAGCCCGTGGCAAGGTTGATAAATTAAGAGTACTCCTTCGTAGGTCAGCGGTGCTCTGGGGAAGTAGCCGTCGGGGTCGTTGGTGTGCGAATTCCAATGCTTGGCTCACGGTTACCCAGCGAAGACGAACACCCAAAGAGACGCGCTGATTGTTGAGCCCATCTCGACCACGGTGGCATTCCGGTAACTATGATATTTGTGGCTTCAAGGATGAAAGATATAAAAAGCGCTCGGCTTATTTATGCTTTAACCTGCGTAACCTCCCGTGGTCGCTGCCCTCCCATTCCTTACTTTTTTTTCCGGTTGTGGATTTGTGCCGCAGAGATTGCTTATCCTCCGGCCTAGTAAAATAAACATGCCTGCCCGCTGCAGGGAGGGGAGCGGGCTGATATCGCACAGATGCGCTCGCTCTCACACACACACTCTCGACTGACTCCACTCGCCCGCTCTCTCGCGAGCAAACGCGGGCAGACCTCAGCTGCGGGCCGAGCCGCTGCAAGACGTGGGCAGGGTGCCAGAGCAGCGACGGCCTCCCGAGAGGCCCGGGGATCAGCCAGACACGGCGAGTAGCGAGACACAGTTGATCAACGTCCAGGGAGCGTGGCCCAAGCCACGCGGAGTGCGTGGCGAATTCGTAAAAAAAAAGTATCTCTCTGTTCTAGGTAGGGTGCAGGGCAGTGCTCGTCTTTGGTGGCAGCTGTGGGTGACGAGACAATTGTGATGTGGCTCTGTGTTGCGTGTGTTTGTTGTGGTGAGCGGTAGTGTAGCACTGCGCTACGAACTTGGCGACACGAGTTCAGTTTCCCGCTCGCAGCTAACACCAGTGACGATTATATAAATTATCTGAACTGGTCCTGGGCCTCCCCTACGTCGACTCAGCCTCAAATAAGTACATGGGTGTGTTTAAACATCGCCACTAGGGAGACAAAGGCGGCCGGGCTTGGTGCTTACCTCCCACAACCTCGTGCGCTGTGCCGGCCTTCATTGGTGCTCGCTTACAGCACTTGCGATTTAAAGCTTTCGTGACTGCAGGGATTCATCTTCTTGGTTCTTTTATTTTATTATGTTTTATTTTTATTATTTTATTACTTCCCTTCTACGTGACTTTACCGAAAGAACCAAGAAGATACAGCACTTGCCTCAAGAGTCTGTTAAGGCTATACGGGGGGGGGTATCTTTGCTTTTGTTTGATGAGTGTCATGTGGCAGGGCGTTGTGTGCGAGCGTTGCATTGCGTGTGTTGTGGTGTGTCTCATGGTGGGCGGGGGGCAGAGAGGGGGGGGTGAGCATTGCGACGTGTGGTGGTGGTGATGGTGGTGGTGATGGTGGTGGTGGTAATGGTGGTGGTGATGGTGGTGGTGGTGGTGATGGTGGTGGTGGTGATGGTGGTGGTGGTGGTGATGGTGGTGGTGATGGTGGTGATGGTGGTGATGGTGGTGGTGGTGATGGTGGTGGTGGTGATGGTGGTGGTGATGGTGGTGGTGGTGATGGTGGTGGTGGTGATGGTGGTGGTGGTGATGGTGGTGGTGGTGGTGATGGTTGTGGTGGTGGTGGTGATGGTGGTGGTGGTGGTGATGGTGGTGGTGATGGTGGTGGTGGTGGTGGTGATGGTGGTGGTGGTGGTGGTGATGGTGGTGGTGATGGTGGTGGTGGTGGTGATGGTGGTGGTGGTGATGGTGGTGGTGGTGGTGATGGTGGTGGTGATGGTGGTGGTGATGGTGATGGTGGTGATGGTGGTGGTGTGGCGGTAAGGTGCGGGAGGCACCAATGCTGCATTGCTCAGAGGTCTGCAAGTGATTACCCGCTAACGTTCCATGAAGTTCAGGACATACCGTCAAAAAGGCCAATTCTGGAGTCGCTGTTTTACTTTTAAACTTTTCACGATGTATTTTTATTTGTCTGGCTTCGCGTGAAAATTAAAAACAAAGGTGGTTTCGTGCACGGGGCTCCCGCGCGGGCACGACATTTTCAAGCCGCTCGATCCGTTCAATTCTTGACCGCGTGCGTTTCCCCTCCGCTGTGCGAATGCAGATATTTCTTCGGCGTGCTCACAATCATGACCCTGCTCGGCGTTCTCAACGGACTCGTGCTGCTGCCCGTGCTGCTCTCCGTGCTGGGCCCTCCCTCCCAGGCAAGATGCTCCCCGCGCACCAGCGGCTTCGCCCGCCTTGTAGCTCATCAGGCACTCGGCGCCCAACTCCCATTCCTGCGTGCCGAAGCATTTTTTTGCTTGCTTCGAGTGCAAACAAGCGGCCTTTGTTGTGATCATTTTGAAGGAAATTCTGGTTCCTTAAACGGTAAATACCAGTGGGGGAGGAAATTTAATTTGTCTAATTAGCGGAAGGCAGGCTGTTCCACACTCTCAGTCCGAGCGACCACTTTGCCATCGGAGTAAGGCTCCCGTCCCCACGAAAAACAAGCTTCCCCCAGCGTGCACTGTGCTCGGTCAGCGAGGCGCAAGAAACGTGCATCTCCGCTCGGAGAAAACGTTATCTTTATCACTTTTGATATCTTCGCGGACTAACAGTGCGAATGGTGCGTGTGCGTACCCACAGGCCGCGCGCAAGCGGGCGGGCGGAGTACGAGTGGACGCGCCTCCCCCCCCATCTGCACGGCCCGCGTGCCGCTGCGCGGCCTACGCGGCGAGCCTGCGCTACCTCGATGGCCCCGAGGCCCCGCGCGCCGGGACGGAGGAGACGGGCGAGGAGCTGCGGCCGTACTGCGAGCGCACCGGCCACGCAGGAGCGCCGGCGGCCGCCCTGCCACTCCCGCACGTCATGGTGGAAGCCTCGGACAGCGGCTTTGCGCCCCGCGTGAGCGTACGTACCCGCTCGTCGCTCATGCACACGCACGCGGCGCCAGCCTAGGTGCACGTGCGCACGGAAACCCGCGAGGCAGTTCTCGTGCGCCGAGTGGCTTCGTTATCGCGAAGCACGGCCGCGCCGGGTGGACGACGCAGCGCGTGAATACGGCCGTGAGAACCGATGTACTCACGAAGCCAACAACAACCCGGTCGCGCACATGGCACGTTAATGCCGCACGTGCGGTCGTTACCTAAAGAGCTGCTCAAAAGCACAGGGCCTATTGCTTCAACTCGAATCGTGATGTCCTTTTGTGTTGCTTAATCAGTCCCTTGACCTCATTACGAATGGTCAACATGGACTTGCGATACGACCCCTGTTCTGGCGAGGCGTCTGGACGGCTTTGTCGAGCGCTCTGGAGGATGTTCGAGAGTCTCACGGTCGCCCGTCCGCCGTCTTTGTCTCCACAGCTGATGCAAGTCAAACTCCCAGACGCCGACGGCGCCCAGGACATCCTGCAGGAGCCGCACCGGCACAACGGCGGCGCCTCCGCTCACCAGCTGCACTCCGCCCGCAGCCGCGAAGCACAGGAGAACCTCCGCAACCAGAGCCACCAACAGCAACAGTGGCAGCAGCAGCAGCAGCAACAGTGGCAGCAGCAGCAGCAGTGGCAGCAGCAGCAGCAGCACATCCACCCGCACCAGCACCACTACCGCCGGCAGCGCCGCCCGCGGTCGGGCGACCCCGCGGACCGCGAGCCGCGCAGGACTCAAGCGCCGGCGCCGCCCGGCTGCTGCGGGGTCATCCCCACGGTGACGGCCACCACCTCGGTGACGGTCGCCATCACGGGGGGCATGCCGGGCACGCCGCTGGGGGCGGCAGTGGCCGCGGCGGCGGCGGCGGCGGCCGCGGCCGGCGAAGGCCGAAGGGCGCCGGGCTGCAAAGTGAGGACGAACCCGTTTGAGGGCTACGCGCACGCGGCGTACGACGACAGCGACGAGGGCTGCTTCCCAGACTCGCCGGAGGCGGCGCGGCCCGGCTCGCCGGGGTCGCCCGGACTTCCGGGAACGCCGGACGGGCACGAGGACCGCGACTCGTTACGCGTGGAGGACCTGGAGTGCATCGCGCCGCGCGTGCACGGCCCCGCCGGCGCGTTTTGAACGACGCGTGTCGGGAGACCCGCAGACGCGAGCTCCGCCGGAAGCGCCAACCACCGCCGCCGGCGATATTTTTTGCGTCCACTCCGCTGGTCGCGCGCGGACTATGGGGCGAGAGACGGACGAAGCGTCGGTCGGAGCGCCGTTTTGGCGGCGCGCTCGATAGACGTAGACTGTAACGCACCCACGCACACGCCACGCAAACACACACACTCCTCGTCGCGAAGATTATTTAATGATGTAAACACGAGCGTGTAAAATAATCTGTACAGCACACACTTGGGCAAACGTTGAGTCGTTGTTTTATCGTCTCTATCGATTTGCTCTAAGACTATAAATATTGTACGACCGCATGTACGGATGATAAGTGTAACTATTTTCTTACACAGATGCTTCTTAGCGCGTTGGAGAAGTCCTGCTGCTGTTTTCTGTACCATAGTTTATTAATAATGTATTTAAACCTTGCTGGCAAAATTTTATTCTATGCAAAAAAAGAAAAAGTTTCAAAAAATTAAACAAAAAAAAGGTTCATTAGTTTAATAATAAATAAAGGGAAATAAAAGTAATGTATCGTGTTTATAATGGAAACGAATGCAGTGTGTGTGTGTGCCCGCGTCCCGTTCTGTGCGAGAGAGGGCTTCTCCGTTTGGTGCTAACCCAGCAGTAGCAGTAAATTGTCCATCACTGAACGCCTGTGGCCAGGCAGCGCTGCCTCCGTCGTAATTTAATAAAAGTCTATTTTTTGTACGAAGAGGGAAGGCATTGTTCTGATATCGGCCACCCCCACACCCCTCCCCCCCCTGTGCACGCGACGCAACGGGGAGCTTGCTATCGGACACAGCGAAAACGTATATAGAAAAAAAAAGTTGTATTTTTGGAATATTTATTATATTGTTCAAAGTTAATTAAAGATAATAAGTAAATAAAAATTTAAATTACTTTGCAGAACAAAATAATGGCATTGCCATATCGCTTGCGGCGGCACCTGGGACCAAAGCTTCAAACGACCAAAAAAAAATGAAAAGTTATATATATACGACTTTGCCAAGAGCATGGCGAGTTCTAAATACGACAACGCAGAGCAAACCTCCGCGAATCGGTTTTTCGTTTGAAAGTTTGGCCCCCACGTCGCCTTCTTTTGTACCACATATCAGGGACACTTGTGTTTTCTTCTCCTTAACCGTTTCTCAGCCTCCAGATTAATATGCTCCTCTTGAGTTGAGTGCATAGTGTTTGAGCAAACTAATGGTAAATATCAAATGTATAGTTTTTATGTGACTGGTTACTTTGCGGATTTTTGATATATATTACTGAGAAAATACAAAAGTTTTACGCTAGACGGTCGATATTATTATTATTATTATTTGCCATGTGCGATGTGCTGGGAGTTTGTGTTGATAAGGCACGTAAGTTATTTATATGAGAAATCTATTTTTGTAGTGCATGTACAGATTAGCTGACAGCTGATGACAAAAGTTTATTTTAAAAGAGTTTTTTTTTTACATTTTAAATACAAATGTCACTGTTACGTTCGACACCAGACATGCAGGGCGATTCGCTGATGGATACCCCATGATGAATTGTAGGGAGAACAGCAGCGCATTTCCAAGGCCTCTGCGCGTGTCCAACCAATCTCAATGGTTGAACATTCTAACGCCGAACATTCTAACGCACGCCCCTTCTCTCCCTCGCCGCAACAAGACGTGGCCGCCACCGCCGTCGCCACGATATTCCGTCACCTGTCGAGAGAGGAGAGTGAGAAGATAGCCGCTAGAAATGCTCGGGGTGTCTGTGAGCGGATCGCCTTGTGCATGTGTAACTTTGTACTGCCATGTCCTGCGGGGGGGGGGGGGGGGAGAATAATTAAATGTTGACTGTTGAAGCTTTTTTATTTTATTATAATGGGATATTAAAGGTTTTGACATTTCCGAATCCCACAATGGAGACCCAGTGATACCTCTACAGCTCTGAAAACATGATGCAACGGTTTGTTTTATTTGTTGATAAGAATGTATAATGAATATTAATATTCAAATGTCGATAGTAAATGGTCTAACTAATAAACATGAAGAAATATTAAACATGACTTCTCTGTTCCCATGGTCCTTGATTTCCCCAGCCACGGTTGTTCACGCTGGATAAGCAGTCTGGCCCGTGACCAACTCACCCGAGAATTCGCCCTGAGCTCGTCAGCTCTGGGAAGCTAAGCGGGGTTGAGCCCGTGACGTGCTTGGATGGGCGACCGCCATGCACGCTGGGTTGTCATAGGCATCTGCGAGCCTGTGCAGAGGAGGGCAGTACAGCAACATCTATTGTACCATACTTTAATACTCCCCCGTCTATGCTCCTGGCTCTCACACCGACCCTCACTGACCAGGGTGGTGAAGTATGGTCAAATAAACCCTCGGCGTGTGGAGACCCTCATCCAGCAAAACGGCTGTACTATACGTGTCTAGACAATGTTTGAACAATCGCACCTCCGAGTGGTGGTCGCGTGGACTTGAACTTCGGGTCCTCCGGTTTTTTGTTCCCTCCACATTTAGAAACAACGTCGCGTTTCGAGCATTCGGCTGCTAGAAATGTTGACGTGACGACGAGCCGCTTCGTTGAGCTGCTGTCATTCGTGATGGCCAGGTCGCTTCTGAAAAAGAGCTACACAGCTCGGTGGGCCTTGCCTTGTGAAATAAAAAATAAAAATACTTTAGTTTTAGTTGAGACACCTTGTTGAGCCTCCAGTCACTGACCCGGGCAGTGCGTGAATTGTCTCGCTGATACCGCATGTGAACATGCAGGAGGGCAACCCTGTAGCACGGTGGGTGAGAGGGCACTATCGATAAGAGAGTTCTGTATTGTCAATACCAAATATAATATTATTTACATCTCATTAGTCCACTGCTGGGAGAAGGCTTTTCTGCGCAGTGCCAGTCGTTGGGGTTGTTTGACCATACTTCACCACGATGGTCAATGCATGTTGTTGAAGTGGGGAAGCCCAGGAACGGTTCACATATTAACTTGCCACTGATGCTAGCCGTGGCCGGGATTCGAGATCAAGTAATCGGATTTACACCTCTGTGCACTAACCACTGCGCCACCGCTCCTCCATAATGCAAAGAGCATTATGGGTGATATTAATTCGAGGGTGAGGGGGCATTGTGGGTAGAAGGTGGCAGTTTGCTCGTTGGGAGCCCTGAAGGAGCGAGAAAGTGTGTGTATATATAATATACGTTACATACACATATTTTACAGATTCAAGTGTACATTACAAAACCTGCCAGCCTTCTCGACGGACACACGTGAGCGCTTTGTGCAGCGTCAAGTCAAATGTTTTCTTCCTCTGGTGAACGTGGAATTTCCACCACTTCCCCAGGGCCGCCAACGGAAGTTGATGGTCACCACCCCACGCAAGCTCAGGTGAGTGAAACGTGGAGTTTGTGGCTCCCTTCGAGACGGCTTCCCGGATCCGGGAATCATCAGCGATCACCATGATCAATCCACTCCTGGATGAATTCACTTTCCCAGCTGCTACCTTTGCTTCGTTTAAATTGTATGGAACGGAATGGGTTCACGTGATCTCTGCAGCCACTAGAGGCCGCTATATTCACCATAATGTTATACCAATGTGAAACCAATGACAATCTTCACCTGGAATTGATTGATTAGCGAAGAGGAATGCATGCTTGGGGAGGTGGGGGGGTAACAAAACTTGAGATTGCCTCGTGCCGGTGTGAGATTGCCATCATCATCAGAGGGCAGGGCAGCAAAATACCATTGTTGGACTGCACCATGATCTGTATATGTTCCCCGCCTGTATTAACCCGCACTGACCACTGTAGTTGAAGCATGCTCGAACAACTTCTTCATGTAGTCAGGTAGGCTGACAAAGCGCTGCAACGCATTACTTCATTCATATTAGACTGAGGGACTTGCCTTGGCTCTCACAGCCAACAAGAGCGCCCGTTTATATCGTTTAATAGGGAATGGGCCTGGTATAGTTAACTGTTACAGAGAGATTCACGTTTGTGTGGGTCTGCTCAACGTTGCCGTGAGCTGACATTCCTACCTTTTAAATAACCCGCGTAGAGAGCCCAAACAGACAGCGTTTGTGATTTGCATTCCTCCTCGAGCGAACGGCGTCGGTAAAACTATTGATGGTGAGGAGCCAAAGAGCGGACGTACGAGGATTGTGTTGTGGGGATCTCAAGCTGAGACGCGCCACCGCCGCCATGCGATATCCGTGGTGACTAAAACGACATGTCTCGGACCTTGTTCGTGAACACAAGGTAGAGCTGAAACACGGCAGGACCAAAACTTCTGCCGTGGCTGATCATTACCTTAATGCGGCTGGCTCACGTGAAATTGATTTCTCTAAGATGATGTTACTTTGCAAGCCGAATGGCTATCAACAAAGATTCGTTCACGAAGCCATCTATATATGCAGACACAGACACAATTTCAACAGAGACGACGGTTATAAACTCAGCAATCATTGGAAAGATGTCATCAACCGCTTTGGGTCAGGACTTGATTTGTGTTTTTTCTTGTCAACCTCCACCGTCGATCTACGTGACTTTACCGAAAGAACCAAGAATATGGCGAGGAGATGTTAACTCCCTCGCCTGATGTACAGGAAGTTGTGGGTTCGATCCCGACCCTGACACCTGCTGTATATTTGTAATTTTCATGTTTCCGCGTAGTCACGTCTATTTTTACAGGGAGGAACAATGTTCCACACTGCCCACCAGGGATTATTTAGTTGTCTGTCTGTCTGACTGCCTGTCTGTCGTGCATAAATAAATATATAATACACACAGCTCTTTGATTGGTGGAGACCTACTGCCGGGTACGGAGAGGGGAGGTGCCTAAGCGAGGAGGGTCAGGGGAGGGGCCTAAGGAAGGGGGGAGTCAGGAGAGGGGCCTGAGGGGGGGATCAGAGGAGGGGCCTAAGGGAGGGGGGGTCAGGGGAGGGGCCTAAGGATATGGAGGTGGTCAGGGGAGCGGCCTAAGGGAAGTGGGGTCAGGGGAGGGGCCTGAGGATATGGGGGGGTGGCCAGGGGAGGGGCCTAAGGGAGGGGGGGGGTAAGGGGAGGTGCTTAAGCAAGGGGGAGGGGCCGATAGTTAAGGGGGCTGGCTACCTGGCTGTCTGCCTGGCTACCTCAAGTCAAGTTATCTTGTACACAGGTAGGAACAACAGGTTCCACACTGCCCACCAGGGATTATTTGTCTCTCTGTCGTGCACGAATGCGCTGTCCAACCAAGTTCCTACCTGCCCACTCCGAAGGAACGTGTTTATCCGGTTCCTCCGGTTTTTCCCTAAATTTAGAAACGTGCAAGGTGAGGCAGTTCCAGACGCAGAAGGGGGGGAGGGGGCAGATGATAATGAGTGACGTGGATATCACGCCACAGTGTGTGCACCCTGGATATTTATTGAAAGCGGATTGGGATCAGATTGAAATTTAGAATCAACGCACGTTTAGAGTATTTGGCTGCTATACATTTCTACGTGATATGCCATTTCATTGAGCTATCATTTGTGGCCAGGTCGATTTTGAAAAAGAGCGAAATAGCTCAGTGGGCCTTACCTGGTTAAATAAAATAAAAAAGTATATATCCACTCGTTCTCCAAAAGAGAGAACGACTCGGGCGTGAGAAGGAATCACAAAAGAGCCGGAAAAGCCGCAGGAAGGTGGTGAACCTGCGTAAAATTCCACTCCAAGCACTGCGTTCCTCTCCCTATATAAATGAAGGCGTTATTAGCCATTCGATGAGTGTTTACGTGTTGGAAGAAACCGGAGCACCCGGAGAAAACCTCCGCATGCGAGGGGGAAATACTGTATCCCGCACAGATGGAACAGATGGACTCCACATTTGTTGTACTTCCCTTCTGCTGGTAAAACCGGGGAATGGCTCCTTCTTCGACGCCACCGCAGGAAAGGAGTTTACACCAACCCAAGCTGCCTCCACAGTGCTGATGTTACAGACGTGCGCCACCACCGCCCAAGCTAAACATCACCGATTTAAAGCTTTCGTGACTGCAGGGATTCATCTTCTTGGTTCTTTCGGTAAAGTCACGTAGAAGCTGTCCTCAGGGGAAAAACTGGTCTGTTCTTCACCTGAGGACGGCTGCTTGCGTTGTGGCCGAAACGTCGTGAGAATTATTTTATTATGTTTTATTTGTATTATTTTTATTATTTTATTATTTCCCTTTTACGTGACTTTACCGAAAGAACCAAGAAGACTAAACATCACCGTTGAAGCCCCTTGCCATGGGCACGTGACATATCCTCCACTGGCTTATTTTGGGCAGGGGGGGGGGACAACGTTTGCCTGGAACAAGAGAAAAACTGCACGGGAGCGCGGGCACAGCACGTCTGGTGCGCCGTCACGCGTGTGACGGGGCCGCCGCGTGGGGGATGATAAACGTGGACACGGTCCGCCCGTCGCCACACCCGCGTCATCGCGTTGTCCAAAGAATGACGTGAAAGCTACGCGGCCTTTGTAAGTTGTTACACGGAGCCAACGCGTAAGCGGCGTGTAGGAGGAGAAGGCCCACACTGCTGACGAGCAGGATTGTTGGTTTGCAGAAGGTTTGCTAGGGCCGAGGGATTGTAACGCTATTTGACTCCCACCAGATCCACAGGAAGAGACCCAGCGTGACCCACACCCGCGGTTCGGTCCCATCAACGTTCATGTCTGTGCGACTCTGTGTCTTTAGTCCCCTTGTTTCCCAGCGTTGGGTTTCCAATTGGGCGCAAATCACATTATCACCCTCGCTTGTGATTTTTTTTTAAAGGAGAAATTCGGCTTCTGGAAAAGGTAAACGGACCTCCGCTCAAGCCAAAGCAGGAGGCTGCCGATAATTGAATTTGCGGCTAAGTTAATTTAGTGACCAGGCAGGCACAAGGACTTTGCGGAACGGGAAATATGCCCTCCACTGAAAGGAAGCCATGAATCGGCATCATAATGCGATTTCCCTTTTGCAGAAACGTTCATTACGGGCCTTGAGCGCACGCACCACCTTTTCCACCAATTAAAATGACTATTCTTTTTTTTTTCATTCAACAAACGAACGTTGCGTTCTTGGCAAAAGCCGCGTTACGGACGATAATCTCATCAAGCCACTTCGACAGGTTTCACGAGCGGTGGATGCCGTGCCCAGAGCCCCGGAGTGACCTGCGCAAAATATTTGTAGTTTTTTTTTCTGGCAAAAAATAATGCCGATGTCATCAACCACCACCACCAAATACCACCGGAAAAATCACCAAGGATTTGTGTTTTTTGCCGTTTCATAAAAAAAAAATGTGGATGCGTCTCAAAAATATTTTGCCATTTCTCCCTCGCTCAATATCACCGAAAAAAACTTGCAATGTAGTCCCCCGCTCCATTGGCACGTTTATTACAAGAGCTTTGTCACTCCACTGTTGGATGAAGGCCTCCCACCATACTGTGTTGGTCACGGTGGTTGTTTGACCACGTTTCACCACGCTGCTCAGTACAAGTTGATCAATTAGGGCCCTAGACCGGTTCAGATATCAGCCATGGCTGGAAATCGAACTTTAGGTTGGCAGGGTCGTAGTGCAGTGCGCATACCACGACACCACGCCATCACTGCTCCATTCCATCAATGGGGTTTACAGTTTTCATTTTACGAGAATGAGTGATGTATAATTACATTTTGAAAAATCCATTTCCATGATCGAAAGCTCCATATAAAACCACGCCTCAATCACGAGCAACATAAAATGTTTAAACGCCTTTTAATGTTTTCGATGAATTTCGAACGCAGCAAATAAGTAGGTGAAATATTTGCGCTCGTGTAAGTAAGTGGGGGCCCATTTCTCATCGTTCTGATTGTGCGCACAGTGGCTTTGCACGGCAAATAAATACGCGTGTGGTAAAGGCTTAAATGCCGGATCGAGTTATCAGATGCATATTTGAGTTTGTACTTTTGCTCCCCCCCCCACCCCCCGCTCGGCTTTAGAAGGGGAGCGCTCATTTCCCACACGCGCCGGCCCCACATTTTGGAAATTCTGAAATGCGCTCATACGGCCTGGAATTTCGGCGCTGTTTAAAAACACGCGGTCGTTTACGCGCTTTTGTGGAATTTGGCAAAAATCGCGCGGCGCAGCCAAACGCTCCCTCGTGGGTCCTCCAGAGCTCCCGGGTCAAGTCCTGGAGCTGCGCCCAGACCCTGCCCCCTGCGATCGGCCGGACTGAGGCCAGGCACCGGATGTAGCCTCTCCGATCGTCACATTTGAGACAGAGTCCAACGAGAATATGTTGTGACATGTGCGTGGGCAGTGGTGTATATACGCCCACGCAAAGAAAATAGAATGCATTTATTAATAACACTGCCGCAAAGAGTAAAACATGTATTATAGGTGACAATTTGGGCAATGGCTCTTCTTCATAGCAGAGAGGAGAGCCATAAACCTAAACATTGCCTTTAATTATTATTTTTTCCCTCCTGAGGGCAATACTATTGACTAATGTTGTTGAATTTCCGAGGCACACGTTCTGGGATTGCAGCACCAGATTGTAGGAATTTGGAGCTTAATTTCACAAACACTGGACCCATCTGAACCTCACGGAGTGAGGTCACTCTGGCAATGAAGCTCATCCTGGCTAAACAAAATCAACTTGAGACTTGAGCGTATCTCAGAGAATGGCTCTGGAAAGATGAGGCCACAGAACTGCTTCTGATGTCACTTCGCCTCTTTGTCCACACCAGGGAGAGAGCGTTTGTCACACGGAAATTAATCACATGTGGCTGAATCCTGGAACGAACCCAGGATCTCAGCAGTCCAACTCCAGAGCCACCCGGTGACCATCAACAATCGATACGTTTGTATGCAGGGACGATTGATTCCCGTCTCTCGTTGCTGGTCTCACACTCATGCCAGTCAATCGCACGCCACCCTCTGGCTAAACTTGTGCATCGCCCCTCTCCCCAGCTTGAGAGCTCCGCAAAATGTTTGAGTGAGCACCGAATCGTGATGAGGCGTGGAGCGCTTCCATCGTCGTCATCGCGAGCCGTGTCCCATCGGCGTGCCCTCGTCGTCCGTCTAGCGATGCCACGATCCGTCTCGCTCCCACGCGTGAGCCGACCTCGTCACCCCACACTCTGTGGTGGTCACCCTCTCTCGGGCGCATTCTCTCCTGTGGTGTCAGTTCCACCAACAGTCTCATCTTCTCCTCCTCGCCAATAAGGTGTCCCGCTCAAACCCCACTTGTCTTTTTGTCACTACGGTATCCTTGACTTGATGAACCACGTGCTCTTCTTATTATTATCCCTGCCTCTCGGTGTAATCTTCGTGCTTCTGATCCACACGTCCTCGCTGTCTACGGAAACACAAGAAATCGAGGGTGGTCGATGGTGGTGTTTTCACCGCGTCCTGGCGGGCCAAGAGCCGCGTCACGAACATTTATCGTTGCCCGTTCACGGTGGCCGAGCGAAGAGCGCGGGTGGACACTCGCTGGGTGGACGTGCTGTTAAAATGCGCTTCGATGTTCGTAAGAAAAAATATTTATGAGATGGATTCAGAAAAAATAGGTAACGTTCTTTCAAAAGACGTATACGACTCGCATAGAGAACAGGGGGCGGTGGCGATCGCCTCGCAGCTCCTTTGATGGCCGGTGAGCTGCTGTTCGTGGCTCTGCGTATTCGTGTTTCACGTTTAGTTGCAACACGTGCTTTTATGGATGCTCCAAATGGCTTCCTAATTACTTCCTTGATGGACATTGAGATTTTTTTTTCATTTTCAAGTTCAGGTTCAAAAAGCACTCCGACTCGCTTTTTTTCTTAACTAAACTAAACTTTTTATTTTATTTCAGCAGGTAAGGCCCACCGACCTTTAAATCTCTTTTTCAGAAGCCACCTGGCCACACATGATATCTCAACCCAAGTGGCTTATCATGTGGACATTTATAGCAGCCAAATACTAAAAACGTGCGTTGATTATACATTTAAATTTGATCCCAACCCGCTATCAAAATCCAGGGTGTACACGCTGCGGTATGATGTATTATCCATGATGTGTTATCCGTGATATGCTATCCAGGATGTGTTATCCGTGATGTGTTATCCATGCCACTTATTATCCTCTGCCCACCACCCCCCGTGTCTGGAACTGCCTCACCCCAGCCACCCGTGCTGTCAACTCCCTGACCCTGTTCAAGTCCAGGCTCCGGACAACCTTCCTTCTGTCTCACTCTGCCCATGAGCGACTCAAACACTCAAAGTATAAAATTGCTTTGCCGACTTGTTCTGCACAGAGCAAGGGGGGGCTCCGATACAGACACGATTTAAAACCTAACTGTACTCTATTCCAGTTGTGTTTCTCTTCCGCAAATATATTTATCTCTCGATTGAAAGCTTTCGTGACTGCAGGGATTCATCTTCTTGGTTATTTCGGTAAAGTCACGTAGAATGGAAATAATAAAATAATAAAAATAAAACATAATAAAATAATTCTCACGACGTTTCAGCCACAACGCAAGACAGAGTCTGTCTTCTCGACAGACCTGTTATTTTATAATGTTTTATTTTTCTTATTTTATTATTGCCATTCTACGTGACTTTACTGAAAGAACCAAGAAGATATATTTATCTCTTCACCGCGAACGAAATCATCCTGCGTTGTATGTCCTATTTATTCACGGAAGCCCAGGAAATGTGGACACACGGGGCACAGGGGAATTAGAGCCGAACCCATCATGTGGAGAGGACTGACCGAGCACTCGGTAAGCGCGCGTGTGCGTGTGCATCTCCAGTTAAGCAGAACCGCGTGCCCCAATGCGTTGTCCCAGTGACTGCCCTCCAAATCTCGGCTGCCGCTCCGACCAAACATAGCGCAGCATCTGATTGTGTCAGTGCATGCGGGATGGTCCACCCCTCAATGTAACCAAACGTTCATTTATTTATTTTTTAATAAAAAATCAACTTCGCTTTTCTGTCTGTCCGTACCCCCCCCCCACACACACACAACTCCTACTCACCGCCCCCCCCCTTTGCCCCCCCCCCTCCTTTTAAGTTGCCCGATTTGTTTTGTGTTTTAAATTTGTTGAATTCCCACGACAGTGTTTCCAACTGTGCTGCGTTGTAAAAAGGAGAAAAAAAGCTAAGAAAATTAGCCCGTTTTTTTTAAGCGCTCACAAAGGTCCGAGCGAGCCGGCGATGCCGAGGCTTTGTGGTCTCGTTACGAGCCACGTAAATAGGGTTTTGTGCGCCTGCCTCGGCCGCGCGCATGTGTTTGGAGGGATTAGAGGGCCCAGCCCCTTTTCAGGGGTTTAAAAAAAATCCCTCCGAAGAGAGAGAGGAGAGAGAAAAAAATACCCCGGTGAAGAAAAAAAAATACTCCCCGGCGCAAGTAAAAAAAATTCAAGGAAATAATGGAAAGAAAGGCAGAATAGGAGCAGAATGCGGAGGAGCGAGCCCAGGATAATGAGGCTCCGCACTTGGCTCACAGGAATGAAGTTGCTCGCTACAGTGTAATAGTGTTTAACTGGTTGGAATCGCAGATTTTGTCTGCCCAATGCAGGCCCTGGACCCCCTGGCCCGTCCGCCTGTGTGGGCCCGCATTGTCCTCATTGGGCACTTCATGTCAGGAATGCGGCCTCTCTCTCTCTCCGCCGCCGCTGCTGCTGCTGCTCCAGCCCCTCTACCCCCCGCTCCCTCCTCGCCGATTCACGCCACATTCACTCGCCCATCCCCGCTCCCTACGAGCTATTTTGACAGGAAATCCCACCAGGCATGCACTTCCATTCGGGCGCAAGAAAAAAAGTGCGCTTCACTCTCTCTCTCTCGCTCTTTATTTTTTTTAACTGCTTTTTTTCTTCTCCTCTTAATTCTTCATTTAAAAAACAGAAATGAAAGGCAAGTTGCAAAACATGGCAGTTGAGTTTGTAACTCGGCGCTCGGTGAGATTCGGGGGGTGGCTGGTGGGGGAAAGGAGCACAATGCACGGAGGGCGGGGGAGGATAATGCCCCACCTGGCAGGCCCTCAAAGGTGACAGGTGCCCTAATGGGGGGGGTGGGGGGTGGGGGAATTGAAGAGCTTAAAAATCCGCTTTGCCAGGGCTGCTGTCGTGACAGGGCCCCCTTTCTCCGCCGCTCTCTTGATGTCCCCCTGGGTCGAGCGAGCGGCTGCTGCGGCAGCAGAGAGGGCCCAGGTCGTGCCGTCCCGTACGCATGGCTTCATTTGTTCAGACGCGACGTTTTTCACTCGCTCCACGCGCTGACGGACGCTTCTCTCACCCAATTTGTGTGCTGAAAAGTGCCGCTTTGTGCCCAAAGTTAGACGCCGGCCGGGGGGGGGGGCGGCGAGGGGGGGGGTGGGGGGAGAAAAAAGTAACAATAATAAAAAATAACAAATCAAGCGCCCTATCTTCGAACTTTCACATTCCGTGAAGTCTTTGTCATAAAATGTTCTCCCAGCCAGCCTGTGTCAACAAAACAAAGCGCTCACCACATTCATCACCAACTCTGCCTTGAAACAGAAAATATACACGCGGCTGACATTTCAGGCAATGGCTGTTATTTTTTTACAACGGTGGGAATGGGGCGAGAGATTCACGCTCTCTCTCTCTGGCTGGCTGGACAGCGGCGAAGGAGCGTGTGTGGTGTGTGTGGTGTGGTATGTGTGGTGTGGTGTGTGTGGTATGGTGTGTGTGGTGTGGTATGTGTGTGTGGTATGTGTGTGTGGTGTGGTGTGTGTGGTATGGTGTGGTATGTGTGGTGTGGTGTGTGTGGTGTGGTGTGTGTGGTGTGTGGCGTGTGTGGTGTGTGTGGTGTGTGGTGTGTGTGGTGGGTGGCGTGTGTGGTGTGTGTGGTGTGGTGTGTGTGGTGTGTGGTGTGTGTGGTGGGTGGCGTGTGTGGTGTGTGTGGTGTGTGGTGTGTATGGTGTGTGTGGTGTGGTGTGTGTGGTGTGGGGTGTCACCGTGCCACCTGAACTCAATTCCCGCCCATGGGCTATAACATCAGCGGCGAGATCGATATCTGAACTGTGCCCTGGACATGCTCGTCCCCGGCCACCAGGAATGTGGAATTTCCATGAGTGGTTCGGGGATGAGCGTTGCTCGACACGTCCACCTTTGTCTCGAGTCGTGAGCTAACGTTTTGTTATTGTTGCGTGTGCTCTCCGCTCTGAATGGGGATGGATGCCTTAACGTCGGCCTCCTATATCTTCCGTGCATGTGAGCAGCTCCATGGCGACGGAATTGCTAGAACAATGCCGGCGTATTAGACATGGCAATGAAAGTGGCTCTCCTGCACCGCTGCCAGCCTGCTGTGTAGGAGCGTTAAGGAGCAATAAAAGCCCGAATGATGCGTATACCTCATTACATGTTGTGATAGTTGTGGGCATGGACCCTCATGCAGGAAATTAAATAAGCCCCCCCACCCCCCGCCTACGTCCAATGTCCATCTTATTCGTAGCCCTGTGCCAAGGCCACTCAGGCCCGTGTGGCCCAGTGCACAGGTACAGTGGCACCGCCTGCGCCGTTAGACAGCCGTGCCACCACGTGTCGCAGTGCCTTGATTTCGTTGCTGTAGAATCGACCGAGCGAACCGTGTCAGGGACGACTACGGCTGCTCGCGCCGTTCCTGAACCTTTGCACTTGTTATTTGCACGGGGACTGGGTCCCTTGATCCCTGGACTGCTGGTTCCCTAGTTCACTGGATCGCTGTTTTCTTGGTTCCCTGGATTTCTGGATCTCTGGTTCGCTGGATTTCTGGGCCCCTGGAATTATGTTCCACTGGTTCCCTGGATTGCTGGTTCTCTGGATCTCTGCTTTCCTGGAACACTTTATCCCTGGATTGCTGGACCCCTGAATCTCTGCTTTCCTGAACCCCTTGATCCCCGATTCCCTGTTTCCCTGCCGGTTCTCGGGGCGTTCTCTGGGAGATGGACGGAGCCCTCTGGACGGCCCCGCTGCCAGCCAGGAGGCCACGCGGCGTGAAGGAGCTGCCATTTCTCAATCTTCCTCCACACCCACAGCTCAATCGCTCTCCTCCGCTAATCGCCCCGTTGAGGCGGCGGCGTGGGGCACAGGGAAAGGAGGATGGCGGTGGGGGCGGGGGAGGTGGATAGGGGGTGTCCACCCCCACCCCCCCCCCCCCAATTGATTGCCACGGGGCCCGAGGGGGTGGAGGAGGAAGGACAGCCGCCCTCTCCCAGCTCCGTGGAGGCCCCGAGAAGACGCCGGGCGTGAAGCCGCGAGCGAGGATCGTGACATTTGCCGCCCGTGTCCGCACGGGAGTCGGAGCAAGGTTTTCGCTTCTCCCTCGGCAGGCGTTCGTCTCCAGCTCGCCGGTCGACTGCCCCTGGGCTAGTGACTCCGTCCGTGTCGTGGGTGAGTACCGTCAATAGAAGCTTCCTGCACGTGGAGCCAAAGGTCAGATGTCGCACACGAAATCGGCGCGAAGAGGCACAACCCCAAGTCACATCCAACGGCTACTTCCCCAAGTATGCGACTAACGGCCACAAGCGGAATTGTTTTACCCGGTCGCCAACCCCCACGCGGTTGAAACGGGGCCCCCGGGCTGATGGTGTCACGGTGAGACCGAGATGGCTTGGACCGGAGGATCCCGCTGGGGAGAGGCTTGGAATAGGCTGCGCTTACTGTGCACGACGCTCTTGTCGGTCGTAGATGACCTCTAATTCAGACCAAGAACATATTTTCATGGGGGGCAGCAGAGGACGGTGCAGCAAAACGCACCGTTGTACTGCACTTTTCTATGCTCCCGCGTCTATAGATTCTCTCCGCCTTCACCAATCGGCACTGATCAGTGTGGTGAAGTACGGTCACTATAATCGCCATGACCGACACACCGTGCGGAGGTCCTCATCCAGCAGTGGATTGACAAAAAGGGGGCCCTGAATAGGCACAAGAGGTCGTTGAGAACAGGAGTCTCTTTAACAAGAGAGACGTGAGTATATGTCATTTATACATGTAGCAAAACAATCCGGTGTGTGAACAAGAAATACACGGAAAACTCCGTTCGACAAATTGTACAATAAAAATAACAAACATTCAATGCACTTTCAACAATTATTATACGTCGATTATTTGCTTTCAAGGAGATGAAAAAAAACCCGGCTTTATTTAATCTTCATCTCATCTCGCAATTTCGACTCCAGCAGCAAAAATCGCAGTCGCTAAATGAGACGGAGTGGATGCTCGATGCAGCGAGGGAACCCCATTCCACGCTGTGAGAGGCATCGCAAGTGAAGTCGACAAAGTTGGCCGTCGTTTTCGGAGCCCGTCATGGGCCGCAAGCCCCCTCGGTTGGGTTGTTTAACCCCCTTTTATCTTCACGTGAAGGTCGTTTCTTTTTATTTACTTCGCCAAGTTTATGCCGATTGTGCCATAGGCTTCGCCTCACGAGATGTATGTGTATGTATGTATGTACGACGTTGAACTTTTTTCGCACCGTACGTAGCCAACCGCGCTCATCGGAGGTGCGGGGGAAGGACAACAAACTAAACACAACAAATAATCCACTCGCATCTCACTGAACAGTGCAACCCCCCCCCCCTTGTGTTAGAGAACATCCCACGGAAGCAAATGCCACAGAGCTACCTATGAGGACCGTTCAAGTGACTTCTGGTCCACACGTTATAATTTAGAGTGCAACCATTTTTCACCCGCTCTAAATGTAGAGTAAAGTTCACGGCATGACCGATATTTTAATTCTCAAAACTCTAATTTGGCCAAATTATGCATAACCCAAAAACATTCTCAGCAGTCATTGGTGGCCGGGGCGAAGACCATCAACTCAGAATGCGGTTTAATTACGGGGCGACATCCTGGATTCAAACTCCAGGGTCTCCGCAGTGGCGCCTCCTAAGTTTGTGGCGGAGGTGGAACGGGTGAGCGTGCGGGGAGGCGGGGTGGGGGTGGGTGGGCGAGCGAACGGAACGGAGGGCTGGTTCGGGTATGGCCGGGTCGAGGCTTCAATTACCGCGCTGCTAATTATGTGGGAGCGCGGTGCGGAGCGAGGGGGGCTCGCTGCGTTGGTTTTCTTCTGCTTCTTCGTCGTCGGCGAGCGTCGCCGTCGACCCACCTGCCCACGCGTCAGCTCTCATTTAATCTGCAAGCGCGGCGCCGCCGTCACTGTAAGTGCCCCCGGCAGACCGGGGCTCAGGGATGAATGAAAAGTTCAACCTTTTTTTTTCATTGTGCGTAATCCGTTAAGGGAGTGATTTAGTTAGCCAATTAGTTTCCGAATGTGGTTAACGTCGTTGCGGGGCTGTGTGTGTGTGTGTGCGTACATTTTTCTCTCTCTCTCTCTCTGTTCTGTAGATTTGGTCAACTTGATTTGTGGCGAAATGAATGAATGAAAGAGATTTTTTTTTACCATGGGCACCGCTGAGTAAAGTGAAATGTTAAACAAATTAGACAGATTGGGTGATAATGGTCTGGGCAATTTAAAATATTATTTCACTCGTTGTTATTCCTTGGTGAACTCGGTGCAGTCCGACTCACACGAGTGGAAACCCGCAACCGAATGTGCTGGGTTAGGTGACTGGGAGAAAGCTGAGTAAGTTACTGGATGAGTGACTGGGTCAGTGGCTGTTTGGGCGAGTGACCGGGAGAGTGGCTGTTTAGACGAGTTGCTGGGTTATTGAATGGGCGAGTGACTGGGTTAGCGACTGGTCCAGTGGCTGGGTTAGTGACTGGGGAAGTTTCTGTTTGGGTGAGTGGCTGGGCGAGTGAGTGACTGGGCGAGTGTTACGGACCACTCTCACTGGCGCACTCGAGGCCGAGGAGAGAGGAACGGCTCGGACACGCCTCCTTAAAACGGCAGGCTGACCCCCGAACTCTAACCCTCCCCGGGGCCCTTTGTGGCCTCCCATGCGAGTTCTGCTAAGGTCACGGTGTGCTGAGCGCACCTCGCTCGCGTGTGCACGTGCGTGCGCGTGCACGTGTGCGCGCGCGCTCGCTCGCTCACAACCCTGCGTCCGCGTGTGCTCGTGCAACTTTTTTTGTCCGGGCAGCGATGGGGGGGGGGGTGGAGGGAGTTGAGCGTGCGAGGTTAAGGCGGGGGGTGAACCACACACAAAGGTTACCAGGGGATCCGGTTGCCATGGCGACTCCCTTGGACTTTACCATTGGCTCGTCTCGGGGAGAGTTCAAGACCAAACAATTGTGCTGCTTCTCAATGGGTCCGGCGTCTGACAAAGCCACACGCGCCCGTCCCACCGATACATTCGAGAAGGAAACCCCCTTGCAAGCCTTCTCCCGTGCAGAAGCTTCGCGAAACGTTTTTTTGTTAAATATTTATGGAAAAGTTGAAGAGGTCGATCAGTTCGTGCGTGTCGTCGATAACGTTAAAGCAATAGGGAATTCATACAGCCGCTCCGATGTAGCAAACTTTGAGCGAGGAGAGGCCTGCTTGAGGAGCGCGAGGAGAGGGCCCCTTCGCCCATTGCGCTCTGAGTGACGGCAACAAGAACAACAACACACACAAATTCATCGTTAAAAATGTAAAAAAAAACTTTACGATGGCCCGACTTTTTTTTATTTTAACCCCAAGCGTAGAAAATATCCCAGTTGAAATAATTGCGAGAAGGCGCACTGCGGAGATTTGTGGCCGAGTTGAAAAGTGTGCAGTGAGCGTCTTGTACCAGCCGACGTGCCCCCCCGGCCAACCCAAATGTGTGTGGGGGGGGGTATTCAGCCCGGGCGGGGGGGGGGTCAGCCGCTGTCGTCACAATTGCGATGAGAAAAACTCGTGGGGTCTGCCCCTTGACCCCTCCCGCTGCTCGTCATTTGCTGGCGGATGACGACGACGACGATGATGATGACGATGATGATGTAGATAATGATGACGACGATGATGATGACGACGATGATGATGATGATGACGACGATGATGATGATGATGACGACGACGATGATGATGATGACGACGACGATCATGACAATGATGATGACGACGATAATGACGACGACGATGATGATGATGATGATGACGACGATGATGATGATGACGACGACGATCATGACAATGATGATGACGACGATTACGACAACGACGATGATGATGATAACGATGTGGACGCACCTGAGGGGGCCGGCGGTGGGTTGGGGGTTGGTGACCTCCGCCGGGATGGCGGGGCACGGAGAGACGGGCGGGCAGCGACGGAGACACCAGCAGAGGGGACAGAGGATGGATGGGTGGACCGAAGGACGGATTGGGTGTAATGAGAACATGCTGAAAAGTATGGGGGGAAAAAAATAGGAAAATGTGAAAAGAAAATAAGTGAGCTGGGTATTTTTTTGGTTTAAAGAAAATAGAGGAATTCTGTGCGACTGTATGAAAGAAATTAGGGCACGTTGAGAGAAAAAAACATAAATCCATTTTCATTCACGGAATTCACGTGAAAGATGGCCCTGGTGAGGGAGATGGCATTCGAAATCGAGCGATGCGCGTGGGCCGTTTACACGAAAATACGGAGCCAAGAAGCATCATAAACACACACAACAACAGCAACCGCCATTCGTCACGAAGTGGCGGTGACGTCACCACGACGCTTGTGCCAGGCTATGTGCACGTTGAGGCCACGTGAAGTGTCGAACGTTCGCTGGCAGGAGGTCACGGGCCAGACTCAGGTGCCACGGGTCGACTGACTGAGATGACTGGCTGATGCACCACCTGTGCCCCCTACTGTGCCAACTTGCTGTGCTTTAGCCTCCCGGCGCTCCGCTCGTTGTTGTGAGCGTCGCTCCTCCCCCCTCCGTTGTTGTTGGAGAGCGACTGCCTCCAACTGCCCAGTAGCGTCCTTCACGAGCCTCCTCCACAGAGGCCGATCTTGACACCGCTGGTACCAGTCGTCGGAAAGTCCACTCAGATCCACATCCTCCTGTACCACATCACTCCATCTCTTCTCTAGCCCGTGCCGCGCCCGTTTAACCCCCTCGATCCGGCCGAACAAAAGCTGTTTAGGCATGCGGTGGCTGGGCATGCGAGCTACATGACCCAGCCAACGCAGCCTTGCCTGCCGGAGGAGCTCACCGATGGGACTTTGTCCAGATCTTTCAAGGATATGTGAGCTACTCATACAATCCAGCCTGGTTAAACCCAAGATGGATCGTAGGCAGGCCAGCCTAAATGTTTCTAACCGGCGAAGATGTTCCATTAAGGGGGTCCACGTTTCACAAGCGTAGAGAAAGGAGGGAATGACCGTGGCCGAGAAGACCTGAAGCTTCGTGCGGAGCGACAGACCAGGTAGCTTCCACACAGCGTTACGCAACCGATGAAAAGATAATGCCACTCGACTGATTCGGAGTGAGACCTCTGCTGTCAAACCGGAGCACGTCATGAGCACACTGCCCAGGTATGTGAAACTCTCCACTCTCTCCACAACCAACACACATTGGGGCTCCGCCAGCCTCTCCTCAGCGTGCCTAGCAAGGCGATGTTGAATAATCCTTGCCAGGACCTTTCCTGGCACACTGAGGAGTGAGATGCTCCCGTAGTTGTTACAGTCGGTGCGGTCCCCCTTCTTAAAGAAGAGGACCACCAGGGCATCCTTCCAATCCTGCGGAACCCGTCCAGTGGTCCAGGCTGTTGTTATGATGTCATGTAGGGCAGTTAGTGCACAAACGCCACCCTCTCTCAGCATTTCGCTTGGGAGATCATCTCTGCCCGGTGCCTTTCCTGGTCGAAGATTGGGTCGGAGACTGGATCACCGTTATTTCCCCTAATGATGGTAATAGGTGTGGCGCTGCAGGTTACTTTTTTGATTGAATTAAGGAGCGATTTTTGATCACGGCCCATTGAGGCAGACTCCATCTCCTCAGCAACCCGTTACCACCAACCATCCTTGCAGCACCTCACGGTTCTCCGAACCTCCGAGCGAAGACTGCGGTAAGCCTCCTCATTCTCTGACGTGGGATGCTGTAGACGATAAGAGTGGGCCTGTCGCTTTTTCTCAGCCTGCCTGAACACCTCCTCTGTCAGTCAGGGTCTCTGAGGAGGTATGGACCGTGTACCCAAAGCAGCCATTGCAGCTGCATGAGCCACAGTCCTAAACCTCGCCCATTTCCCCTCGACATCAGGAGAAGTGGGGGGCGATGCCAACCCCAGCCGCAAGCGATGATCAGCTCGCTGAGACCATGCCACTATGGGTTTGAATTGGGTCCTGGGTGTACACCCACCACCGGAGTGTAAGAATGGCAGGCGCATCGTACAGATGACAAGTCGATGGTCAGTGGGCAGATCAGCTCCACGGTAGGTCCTGGTGTCAAGGACATGGGCCCGCATCGCTGTTCCATCACTATGTAGTCCAGCAGATGTTCTTGCTTGGACCCGGCATGCATCCATGATGTTGTGTGGATGCGCTGATGCAGGAACAGCGTATTGGTAATTACAAGCACATGGGCTACACAAAAATCTAGCAGCCTCCTACAGTTGATATTTAGCTGATCTGGCCCATGTCTTCCAATCACAACAGACCAGGTGCTAGCATCATGACCAACTCGGGCATTGAAGTCACCCAACAAGATGACTCTATCCCGAGGGGCCACTTTAGCCAGCACCTGTGACAGGAGGTCATAGAAGGCATCTGACTCACCAGCCTCCACGAATGTTCGTCTTCGGTGGGGCCATAAGTAACCACGACCACCACTCCTCGCCTCTGGTTGATGGGAAGGCGAGCCCAAAGTAGCCTGGGGCTTACAGCTTCCCAAACCTCACCGCCACGCTCCCACGCCCTCTTCATTATTTTGTTCAGAAGAAGAGCCACTCCCCGTTGTTTGGCAGTCTCCTGCCCCTAGTAGCGGACTGTCCACCCCTCATGGTGGCAGAAGCCAGATATGCTGAATACCACAGAGATCCAGGCGGTACCGGTCCAACTCCCGACAGAGGAGTCGCAGCCTCTCCTCCGCAGTGAGCGTTCAAACATTCCACGTGGCCATTCGAAGTGGCTTTTTGTTGTTTTTGGAGGAGCCCCAAGGGTAAGGATTCAGTCTCCTGGCTCCGCCAAATGGGGTTTCGCCAGGAGACGTCATAGACGCATGTCCCCCAGGGGCCTCCGGCACTAGCTTAATACGTTTTTTACATCGTAGATTAGTGGTAGTTAATTGAAGGTGGAGGGGTTACCAGCCCCTCGCACCCGCCCAGAGCCCCCATTTGGCCGCCGTGGTGGTTACAAACGTCATGAAGGGAAAGGCCAATCTAAATTGGCCCTCCCCTCATGGCACTGCCCACCACAGCGTTGCCGTCCGGCACCACGAGGAGGTAGGGGGTTGTTTTTTCCGCACTACATCAACACACACATCAACACACACACACACCACGGGGGTATCCAGAATCGCGTGTTTCTGAGTAAGCAACCCGGAAAAAGATCCCCCATCTGACACACCACATCCTGTATGCCTCTCCCTTCGGCTGTGCGTGTTCATCACAAGCCTTCTTCCCGGTCTAACAGAGACCTGGAAACTATACAATGAGAATTGAACTCCCCTGGGAGGATCAGTGCTCCTATATATGCGAAAACAACAACAATAACAACAAGATGTGTGTGAGCCGACAGGGAGGGCATCGTGCGGAGTGTGTACCACCATCCCGCAGTGAGAAGGGGGGGTGGGGGGAAGACTTTTGGCCCCAGCGCCGCCTGCTCCGATGTTTAGAATCAGAAATTTATAGTGGAGGAATCCGATGAGCTACAAAGCGCTTTCTCACAGATGTCCAGTTTAGCGGTAGACACCCGATCACGTTAAACCCCTAATCCCGCGCCTAGCGATTTCAGACGCGAACCCATATCGCTTGAGCCAAATGTGTTTTTTTCTGGTGGGTAGGTGGGGGGGGCAACATACAAAAGTCGAGCCGCAACTTTGGCTTTGAAGCTCAACACGCGGCCAAAAGGGGTTTTCGACTGGCAGGCTCTCCCGCTTGACTCGAATCCGTCGGGTTGGCAGGCGCGCGACCGCGATAAACACGGCGAGAAACACAACAACAAAAACCCGCGTGCTCCAAGCGGAGAGGGCGAGCGAGCGAGCGACGTCTCAGCGTCTCGCCCCTCCATCCCCTTCTCGACGTGCGCGCTCTTGCTGCTGCTGCTACACGCACACGCCGCTTGGCCTCTGAGCGGCCCCGGAGAAACGCGACTGCACAGGAAGCCGCGTGTTGATGTTCCTGCGCTCGCCTCCCACGTTTGAAGTCCCAAATAGGAGGGCTCGGGCACTGCCGTCCGCTCGCCGCTCGCAGGGCCCCGAGATCTCGCCAGCGGCTCGCTGACCGCCGCGCTCCTTCCTCCCGCCACGCGTCATTACACCGCCACTACCCCCCAGCTAACCCCCCAGTGCCCCCCCTCCCTCCCCCAGTGCCCCTCCCCCAGTGCCCCTCCCTCCCTCCCCCCAGTGCCCCCCCCCCCTCCCTCCCCCCAGTGCTCCCACCTCCCTCCCCCCAATGCCTCCCCCTCCCCCCAGTGCTCCCCCCTCCCTCCCCCAGTGCCCCCTCCCTTCCTCCAGTGCCCCCTCCCTCCCCCAGTGCCCCCTCCCTCCCCCCAGTTCCCCCTCCCTCCCCCAGTGCCCCCCTCCCTCCCCCCAGTGCCCCCTCCCTTCCCCCAGTGCCCCCCCTCCCTCCCCTAGTGCTCCCCCCTCCCTCCAGTGCTCCCCTCTCCCTCCCCCAGTGCCCCCCTCCCTCCCCCCAGTGCCCCCTCCCTCCCCCCAGTGCCCCCCCTCCCCCCAGTGCCCCCCTCCCCCCAGTGCCCCGGACCCGGCTCCCAACTGCGGTTTCGCCGCTGTACACAAACTCTGTTGCACCTCCGCGCGCATGCCAGAATTCGCGAGATGCCTCGTCTTATTGTGACCCTCGCTTCTCTCGATCTTTCGCGAGACCGGGTGTTTGTGGCACAGGCAACGTTGTTGTTGTTGTATAAAATTATGATGGAGTTTATTTACCAGGGAAAGCCTCGCCGAGTCTCAAGACTTTAAAATGATATATTATTATAATACGTATTTATTTTTTCAAGACGGACCTTGCGTTCAGATGTTTGGCCAATTCCATCCGTACGTATTTACAACAATAACCTACAAACCGATTTGGTAACGATTTTATTTAGTTTTTAGACAAACAAATTTCACAAGAATGTCTTTGTGTTGCACACATTCAGTTGTAATTACTCGCTGACTTTTACTAAATTCCTACTCTACGATTTGAGCCCCTCGTTTTGGTGGGCAGTGCCCAACACCTGGTCCAAACCTCGGCCGATGTGCATCTGGTGGTAGTGCCCCCATACCCCCCCCTCCCCCCGTTGCACCATCACCACTCACAGAAACCTTCAGCTATAGAGCCCACCATCTCCCAAGGCTTCAGTAAGCGTCTCATTCAAATTAGGCTGAGCTGCAGTTGCCCAGAGGCTCAGAGGTCACAACGCTGAGCCGCCACCTCTGAGATCCTGGGGTCAGATTTGGGTTTCAGCTTCCCATGATTAAACCGGGTTCTCAAGTGCAGCGAGTTGATGATCTCTGCCCGGTCACCAATGACTGCACAAAACCCATCATATTAAATTTGGGGTTTCACTTAATCTGGTTAAGTTCCCGCTTACAGATAAAACGCAAAAAAAATCCGTGCAACTGTCATGCAATGAACATATATCTCTTTCAGGGCAGGTGGGAAAGTGCACCATCTTAGAGCAGTGGTTCTTAACCTGGGGTGCACGCATCCCCAGGGGGTGTGAGATGCCCTTGCTGAGATCCAAAGGGTAGCAGGCTGCATTAAAGGTTAAGAACCACTGATCTAGAGTATGGATAATGTCATTTACAACATTCTCAGGAGTAGTTTTGCCATAGCTCCTTCCACGGGCCGTTTTCTGACACACCGCTCTGTGAGAGTTCGGAATCAATTCTTCACCTGGTGACGCAACCATCATCGACAGCTCAGTTCATATGAACTTGGCAAACAAACGTCCAAAAGCAGTTTAAGAACTTAATCGTAAACCTAGCTCCAGCCGCATCCCTAACACTCAACCCCTGCCACGGTCCCGCTTGAGGCCCCGGTATTGGAGGGCGAAGAGCAGCCAGTCGCGGTGTGTTCTCCTTCACCCAGCGTGGCGTGCCTCCGCTGCAATGTGGTTTTCCCATCAACCTTTTTTTCACGGAAAAACTCTTGCCTTCTCGTCCATGTGCTCCGGACACCTCTCCAGATGCGAGCCTTTAAAACGGCGCGGCGGTGGCCATATGGAAAAATCGACCGACACACGTGGCCGATGGGCGCGAGGCTTAAAGTTTAGTTCTGCCCGCAGCCGCCAAATGTTCACATCCACGTTTTTCTCTTCGCCGGCTCGCCCTAAGTTGCTGTGACGCCGCGGTGCTGTTCGCTAATCGGGTGCCGATGGCGCGCGGCAAGGTGGGTGGGATCCAACTGCTGCCCCAGCTGCCTTCGTGCAGTGGCTCTCTCGCTCGCTCGGTGGTGTTGATGTTTGCTCTCGGGCCCGTGAGCGAGGATGTCTCCTGCAGCCAGAGGCAGTGATGCAAACAACGGTAGCAGCAGTAGCAGCGCGCTGTGTGGCACCGGGTGAATTAACTCGCTGCTGTAAATGGGTGGTGACCGCCCGCACAATTTCTCAGGCCGTTTGAAATGTAGAACCATAAAAAAAAAATCCCGAGTTTATCATAATTACTTCATAGTTTGGGAGGTGCATTGGCGCTAGTGGTTAACGCACTGTGCTATGAACCCGGCGACCCGCGTTGGATTCCAGGCCATGGCAAACGTGAGCAAAGACTGGCATCTGAACCGGTTCCAGGCCCCTCTATACCAAGATACGCTGACCAGTGTGGTGAAGTATGGATATGGTCAGACAACCCCTATGACCGACACAGCGTGGAGGGAGGCCTTCATCCAGCAGTGGATTGCACAAGCTGCAAGTTATGTCATCGCTATAAACCTCAAAATCGCCTTCAAAATGTTCACCATCATGGTTACCACTGTCATTCTCCCCGCCAGCATCATCCTCATCTTCACCACACGGGCAGCCGGAAGCACTGATTTTGACTTCACTGGTGGGGATTAACAATCAGACGGCCACCATGGTGGTGGTGGTGGTTCCTTCTCAAACTCCACGATCGGAGCGAACGAGCAGCAGCAGCCACCAGTGCAACCAACCTCGCTAAAAAAAAAAAACACAGCAGCAGTGGCAGCGGCAGCCTTCGCTGACTCTCCGTGCCCCAGGAGGACAATTCGAGCCCCCGCGGAAAGGGAGAGAGGGGGGCAAACACCGGCCGGCCAGGAGGGATGGAGCGGCTCTCTCGCCAAATGGTTTTATTTGCTGAAAACCAGAAGGAGATGGTTGGGGCGGTGGTGGTGGTGGGGGGTGAACGGGGTGCTCTGCTCGCCCACTGCTTAAAAAATGAGTTATTGCCCCAACCGCCTTGGCTGCCGTCCCCCATTGCACATCAATCAGTGGCCCTTCACTACAGCTGGCTCACCTGATAGTGCTGTTTATTTGTGTTGCCGTGAGGCTGTTTTCATAGCCAGCCCCCGATATTTTCTTCGCACCGCCGAGGCCGAAGCTGTTTATTTTAAGTTCCTATTGTGCGGCCAACAGCTTCCACTGAAGATCAGTGTAAAGGCTTGTGCTGCCCAGCCACCCAGACTAACCCTGCACTACCCAGCTTGGCCCTGCACTACCCTGACAAGCCTTGTACTACCCGGGCCTAAGCCTACACTACCCAGCCTAGCCCTGAACTACCCATCCTCTCAGCATGGACCAGCAACACACAGCCCAGCCCTGTACTACCCAGCCACTTAGCCTAGCCCTGCACTACCCAGCTACTTAGCCCAGCCCTGTACTACCCAGCCACTTAGCCCAGCCCTGGGCTACCCAGTCACTTAACCCAGCCCTGCACTACCCAGCCGCTAAGCCCAGCCCTGCACTACCCAGCCACTTAGCCCAGCCCTGCACTACCCAGCTACTTAGCCCAGCCCTGCACTACCCAGCCACTTAGCCCAGCCCTGCACTACCCAGCCACTTAGCCCAGCCCTGCACTACCCATCTTAGCTTTGTACTACACAGCCACCCAGCAATAGCCCTGCACTGTTATGAGTAAGTGTTAATGTCGGGGTGGCAATATGTATTTGTTTGGCGTGTGCTTGTGCCCCACTGCCAACACACACACGCATCGTGCGGTACAGTTGGGGCCTGATGGAACAGATGGATCAGTCTGATCGGAGACGTCCGCCAGCGGTGGTCGCACTGGCACCGTGGGTGGCGCACGAGTGAGGAGCAGATGCAGGGCGAGTGCGAGCGGAGTGGCGAGTAAGGAGACATCGCCCCCTGGCGTAGAGCGAGTGGCGAGGGGAGCGGTGGTGCAACGGTTAGCGCGCTGCGCTACGAACCAGAGGTCGCAACCGGGTACCCGATACCCGTACCCTACCCGTACCCGGCCGGGTACGGGTAGGGTACCCGGCCGGGTACGGGTAGGGGTACCCGTTTGCGACCCTGGTGCGGCCGGGTACGGGTAAGGAATCAAAACCCGTTTGCGACCTCTGCTACGAACCCGGCGACACCCGAGTTCGATTCCCGCTCACGGCCAACACCGGTGACGATTACCTGAACCGGTCCTGGGCCTCCCCAAGGTCGACTCAGCCTCAACATGTGTACCTGGTGCAATGTGTAAACGTCGTCACTCGGGAGACAAAGGTGGCCAGGCGTGGTGCTGTGAGTGACGTTCAAAACAACGATTGTCGTCGAAGCGCCGGGCGTCTAAAACTGTACAAAGCGAGGTTGGACAGTGCAGTAGATCAGGCGGTGCATCTGCCATTCATCCCATTCCGTCATCCCAGTCAGTCAACCCATACCACCTGGGCCGGTCCCGTGACCTGCCTTCCACGGTTCACGTGATAGTCTCTAAGAAAGTGCACCTAGCATGGCACCGGCACCGCGGTGGTGGAGTTACCACCGATTAGTGACGCACGTGCGTGAGTGAGTGCGTGTGTGTGTGTCTCTGATGAGTGGGTATACGCTCTAGGCAGGTGTTCGCTAGAGCGAGGCAGATATTCCGAGCAGTTATTGAGGAATCGTCAATCGACCACCATCCCAAACGTCACAATAACTTCACGGATCCCATAACCCCCCGTCTCCATCCACCTCCTCAACCCCCTTCGCTGGGGGGGAGGGGGGCGGGGTTGGTGGTAGTGGGGGAGGGCAGCTGCTGCCCCCCCCCCACCCCCCGCGGCGAGGAGGGTGATCGCATTGTGAGGCTCGTTACGTCGCTGGGACCTATCTGTGTCGAGATCGTGGCGACGTCGTGGGAGGTCTTTGTGTCAGAGGAGAGAAGAGATGCCCGCGTGTCCCCCCTCCCTCCCTCCCCTCCCCTACCCCCTCCCCTCCCCTACCCCCTCCCCTACCCCCTCCCTCCCTCCCCTCCCTACCCCCTCCCTCCCCCCTCCCCTCGCACTCCGCGCCCGTCACGTCCACCAAGCGTGTCGTACTCCGTCTGCGCGTTTGTTGTGAAAAAAAAAAATCCTTCTCATTGGCTCTTATCGTACGTCTGAATTTTATCTACATTGCGCGTTGAGTTATTGTTGTTGTTGTTGTTATTATCGTCGCCTTTTATTGTACTTAGTTTGGAATGTGCTCACACTTGGGAGTGTAGGTTGAATTGTTTTGTGTACGGTGCAGCGCAGTGAGGTTTCATTATGACATGCGCTTTACATAGAATACATCAATAATCTTTATATAGAATAAATATATATTATTATTAGTATTCACGTCTCCATGGCTCGTAGCAGCCAGGACCCCTCTCCCCCAACCGCCTTGCCCATTGAGGATTCCAACCTATCCACAGCTGGATGAAGGCCTCCCGTCGCCATGTCGATCATGGTTGTCTTCTGACCATACTTCACCACTCTGGTCGGTGCGGGTTGGCCGAAGAGACGGCCCAGGATCTGTTCAGACATCACTCGCCACTGATGGTAGCCGTGGCCCGGAATCAAACTGATGCTGCCAGGTTCGTTTGAGTGGAATACCCACCCCGCCATAGGAACGTGGAATTTTTCACCACTGGCTCCGGGTCCCACCCCGCAATGCTTGTTTTAGCTGGAAGACGTGAAAATTGGGTTCCATCTTCTTGGTTCTTTCGGTAAAGTCACGTAGAAGGAAAATAAAATAAAAATAATACAAATTACAACTTATTAAATATTTTAATCTGTTTTATTTTTATTATTTTCCTTCTACGTGACTTTACAGAAAGAACCAATAAGATGAATCCCTGCAGTCACGAAAGCTTTAAATCGAAATTGGGTTCCACTCTCGTCTTGTTTGTTGACTAACGTCTGTGGCGTCCTCGCAACCCCATCACTGTGACTCCAAAGGCCAACAACGACACGCATTTGCGAAACGTTTGCCGTGACATTCGTTTCGCCGAGATCATTACAATCCCGTTGTCGTCCTCTCCCCGGTACCGGATGTCCTTGAGCGAGTGAATTGATGGTACACGTGGGAGGTTGCACTCGGGACGTTTTGCCTTCGACCAAAAATCACCGTGAACGCGTCGCGGATCTCGAGAAGCTAAGCAGAGTTTATTTTAATTTTTTTTAATCTGGCTCGTCTCTTGGATGGGTGACCTGCACCGTGGCTTGCCAGGTGTTGTAGGCGCGTGGTCTGTGAGGTGTGGCCAGGAGGTGGCAGTGGTGGAAGTTTTTTTCCAGGTTCTTCGCTTTCCTTCCACATCAGGAAAGGGGAGAAAACTAATTTCTTTAAAACTGCGTTGACTCTTTTAGTTTATTATCCTTCCCCCGCACCTACGATTCACACGGTTGGCTACGCATGGTGCAAAAGTATGTGAACATACATTTGCATGCATCAGAATCTTTGTTGAGACCGAAGAAATCCGATGAGCTATGAAGGTATTTTTTCACAGATGTCCAGTAAATGTCCTCCCAGATTAGGCCATTGATGGAATTGGCCAAAACTTCCCCAAGCACGACCCTGTTAAAGACGCCACCACCACAACACCACCACCACAACACCACCACAACACGACCACCACAACACCACCACAACAACACGACCACCACCACAACACGATGAATCTGAGCGCGCTGTCCCTGTACCTTGAAGGCCGCGCCACTGAGGCTGAGACAGCAGCAGCTGTCGCTGTGTTTGGGGTGGGCAGGGTGGGGGGCAGAAGCAGCAGTCACACAGAGCCCCCCCCCCCCGATCGTGCCCTCGCAGTGACTCGCAGACCTCGCTGTCGCGGTGGTCCCGCGTCAAAAACACGGAGACAAAGGACCGGGATGCGCCGCGCGGAGTCATTGTCCAGACTCTCGCCTCCTCCTCCTCGCTCCGTGCGCGCCGCTGCCACGAGATGAGACGCGACATTGATGGGGCGCGTGTGTCCGTCTGTGTGTGTGTCCGTCTGCGTGTGTGTGTCCGTCTGTGTGTGTGTCCATGTGTGTGTGTCCGTCTGTGTGTGTGTCCGTCTGTGTGTGTGTCCATCTGTGTGTGTGTCCGTCTGTGTGTGTGTCCGCACGTGTGTGTGTCCGTCTGTGTGTGTGTCCGTCTGTGTGTGTCCGTCTGTGTGTGTGTCCGTCTGTGTGTGTGTCCGTCTGCGTGTGTGTCCGTCTGCGTGTGTGTCCGTCTGCGTGTGTGTCCGTCTGCGTGTGCCCGTCTGTGTGTGTCCGTTTGTGTGGGGGAGCGGTAGTGTAGCGGTTAGCGCTACGCTGCGCTATGAACCCGGCGACCCGGGTTCGATTTCCACTCACGGCCAACACCAGTGACGATTATCTGAACCGGTCCTGGGCCTCCCCTAGGTCGACTCAGCCTGAAATGAGTACCTGGTGCGGTGTGTAAACATCGCCACTGGGGAGACAAAGGCGGTCGGGTGTGGTGCTGGCCACCCACCCCCTCGTGTATTGTTCCGCCTTCAAAGTTTCTTACTAACAGCACTTGCCCCTACAGTCTGTTAAGGCTATATGGGGGATCTTTATCTTTGTCCGTCTGTGTGTGAGTCCCTCTGTGTGTCCCCGGCTGTGTGTCCCCGGCTGTGTGTGTGTTCGTCTGTGTGTGGGGGAGCGGTAGTGTGGTGGTTAGCGCACTGCGCGAGGAACCAGTTCCCACTCACGGCCAATATCAGCCTTAATCGAGTATCTGGTGCGGTGTGTCAACATCAGCATTGAGAGCGAGCGCACGACACGTTGACCTTATTGATATGCATTACCAACGCACGATACAACATCGACCGCATCCTTAACCCCACTGCGCTTCCACTTTGTTAACAAAACAAAATACACTTCCTCGCCACACCAGTCTACAGGGTGGGCTATATGTCTTGTGCCCCCCCCCACCCACACTTAATTCTCTAACACTTCATATTGCTTTTAAAGCAAGTTTTCTTTAAAACAGAAATTAATTATGCAAAAGAAAAAAATGTTAAGGGTTAATTTATTAGGGGGGGGGGTCACAAGACATCTGAACCACCCTGTACACCCCGTCCACAGACCACCCCACTCCACATCACTCATGGAAGCCCACGCCACCGCAGATCTCCACAGTACCACAAACTACTCTCCACTATATTTCGATTTAAAGCTTTCGTGACTGCAGAGATTCATCTTCTTGGTTCTTTCCGTAAAGTCACGTAGAATGGAAATAATAAAATAATACAAATAAAACATAATAAAATAATTCTCACGACGTTTCGGCCACAACGCAAGTAGCCGTCCTCAGGTGGAGAACAGGTCTGTCGTGGAGACAGCGTCTGAATGACAAGCCCCAGGCTTAAATAGTCGCTCCAAGCCTGGGGCTTGTCATTCAGACTCTGTCTCCTCGACAGACCTGTTCTCCACCTGAGGACGGCTACTTGTGGTGTGGCCGAAACGTCGTGAGAATTATTTTATTGTTTTATTTTATTTATTTTATTATTTCCATTCTACGTGACTTTACCGAAAGAACCAATAAGATACTCTCCACTATTCTTAGATTTTTTTCGATCAAGTCACGTAGGTAAAAAATTAAAATTAATAAAAGTAAAATAAAAATAAAATAAAAAAACACGACGTTTCGGAGGCAACACAAGCTTCCGTCTTCAGGTGGAACCGTCACAGCACGATAGCTGTATCAAGTGACTCACTTGATACAACTCCCTACCACGTCAAGCTGCCTCTATGTAAAATAAACACGTCCATTGCTATAGTGCGCAGCTTATTGAGGTGCTGTCGCGTTCAGATGCTTTGTAAACCCACGGCGTATTGTTTTGCGGTTATGGGTCAGAGAAAGTATTGGGCCGAAGGGATACGGAGAGGATTAAGGGATAGGGTTTGAGTTGTAAAGGTAGGGTTAGAGTCGGGGTTACGGATAAGAGTGCGGCAGGGTTTCGCGTTCGCTCGTTCGCCTTGTCTTCACCAGACGACTCCAAGATAAACACGAATCTCCTTTGGTGTCTCTCCATTGTCCGCTCTCGTCGACCAAAACCCGCCTTTTCAGCCCCGTGTCTGTGTGTTTGCATTGTGTGCGCGCGCGCGCGCGTGTTATCACTGCACGCGCGCGCGCGCGTGTCCATGTGGTTCATTGTGCGCCTGCTATTCGTGTTGTGCCTTTCATTGTACGGCATGCGCGTTATCGCTTGTCGGTGCGTGTTCTCAGCGTCTGCGTCTGTCTGCGTGGAGTGGTGGTGCAGCGGTTAGCGCTGCTCTGCGCTATGAACCCGGCGACCGAGTTCGATTCCCGCTCACGGCCAACACCTGGTGATGATGATCTGAACCGGTCTTGGGCCTCCCCAAGGTCAACTCAGCCTCAAAATTAGTGCCTGGTGCGGTGTGTAAACATCGCCATTAGGGAGACAAAGGAGGACGGGCGTGTGGCTGGCCACCCACCCCCTCGTGCGCCGTATCGGCCTTCATAGGTGCTCGCTAACAGCACTTGCCCCAACAGTCTGTTAAGGCTACATGACGGCGGATCTTTGTCGTAAATAGTCAGTCAATCCACAGCGACATGAAGTTCCTGCCCCCCCACACCGTGTCGGCCATGGGTGTTGTTTCACCATACTTCATCACGGTCAAGTATGGTTTACCGTGATGAAGTATGGTTAAACCACTCACGTGGTCTTTTTTTTTACCCACGTCACACACGCTGCGTTCCTTTCCCTACACGGTGCGTTTCAGATTCCTCTTTTTTCGTCATCGTATTTATTATTTACCCTGCAAAAACAAAACAAAAAAACCTCACCCAGTCTCAAAGACGGCCACTTGCCTCGCGCGCTTTCAGAGGTACGATTCCGCGACCGTCTGGAACGCTCCTCGTTCCGATGTTAACGCTTTGTTTCAGCAGCGTCGGTTTAATTGAATAACGAACAAACTAAGGACCGGTTTCGATATTCATTGTCTCATCAGCAGAGTCAGGTTTTCTTCGACATGCAGCGTCTCATCAGCTTAAACCAATGATGGCGATTATTTTGTGTTACTTTGATGAGACAGATTATCCGGTGATGCTGCTGCTGCTGCTTTCGCAAGCGGTGCACAAGCACACATAACAAACACACAACTCAACACGCTCGTGCATTAATATACACGTGTTCTCTTTCTTTTTTTTGGGTAAGTCGGTGTCACGGACGATTGTGTCGTTGAGATTCGAACGACTTTGATTCCGCCTCCTTTGTTGACTCCGACGGATCGCTTCTGCTCCCTGGCGGTGTCGGCCCGTCACAGCAGCTCCCTCCCCAAGGTCTCTCAGTCTCTCTCTCTCAAATCTCCACCGTGACGCTTCGACGCCCCCAACGACATCAACGCGGAGGCATCCTCCTCGTCTCGGGCGGAGCTCCCACGGCCGTGTGGTTTATGAGTCGGCAAATGCTCGCTCAGTTTATAAAACTCAACTGTGTTTATAAAAAAATATGTATCAGGTAAGGCCCACACTGAGCGATATAGCTTCTTTTTCAGAAGCGGCCTTGCCACAAATGTCAGTTCAATCAAGTGACGTGTATGGAAATGTATAGCAGCCAAATACTCTAAACGCGTGATGTTGATTCTAAACGTGGAGGGGAAAACCGGAGGGCCCAGAGAAAAATCCACGCAACCACGGGGAGAGCGAGAGACACGCAAACTCCAAATATACAGCAGGCGTCAGGGGCGAGAACGAGCCCACGACCTCCTGTATACCCGGCGAGGGAGTTAACATCTCCTACCCACCGTGATGATGATGATGATGATGAGAAAGAGAGACGTGCAGACTCCAAATATACAGCAGACGTCAGGGTCGAGATCGAACCCATGACCTCCTGTATACCAGGCGAGGTAGTTAAGATCTCCTAGCCACCGTGATGATGATGAGAAAGAGAGTCATGCGGACTCCAAATATACAGCAGACGTCAGGGTCGAGATCGAACCCACGACTTCCTGTATACCAGGCGAAGTAGTTAACATCTCCTAGCCACCGTGATGATAAGAAAGAGAGACATGCAGACTCCAAATATACAGCAGGCGTCAGGGGTCGAGATCGAGCCCACGGACCTCCTGTATACCAGGCGAGGTAGTTAACATCTCGCAAACCGCGACTCAGAATAATTGACACAACTCAGAAATTAACAAGCGAACATTTTGCCTCCTTCCCCACATCTGTTCCGTCACGCAAACACGTGGGTTGTTTATTTACACATCCCATTGGCCACTCGACGCTCATGAGCATTGCGTGATGATGTTGAGCAGAACGATGTCTTCACGAGAGGGCAACTCTGGCGCCTGGCCACGTGGTGGCGCTAAAATCACCGCAATCTGAGCGGGAGTGAGATCGTCAAAGGCAAGACATTGATTGGGGTCATTAGTTAAAACGATGTTGTTCTTTTTTTTTATTTCAAGCTTTCGTGACTGCAGGGATTCATATTCTTGGTTCTTTCGGTAATGCTGGTACCGCTCTTGATTTTCCAGTTAATAGTGGAACGACGGACATGCGTTTACTTTGCCGGGGCGATGGTCGCTCTACGCACGGCGGTCTGTGATCCAGCACCGTGGAGGCGGGGAGGGTTGGTGGGCCACCACCACCACCAAAGTGTTGTGAAACTTCCTAACCAAGCGCATCGAGGTACCCATTACACGCGCTCGCCAGGAGAAGGCAGTAAAGCCAATAAGGTCTCCATGTGTATGGGATAGTGTATGTGTCCCCCCCTCTCGTAATGTGTGGGTTTTATCCAGATGCTCAGGTTTCCTGGCACCGTATGAACTCATTAATTGGCTGATGATAGCAGCTTAATAGATAGAGGTCCACAGAGCTCGGGAAGAAATTCTGCGATGGCTCACCGCGTGGCTGCCTTCCCGCATGGCTGTGTATCCTCGCTGGCCATCGAACAAAGACGACGGTCACTGCATCGCGCGGCGCTTTCAGATGCGCTTCTGCGGCCGTCTGGAACGCTCTTCCGTCCGATATTCGGAAGCCACTGGAGCTATGCACTTTTGAATCATCTATATTGACGAACTAATGTGTTTAGAACTGCTTTTTGTGTTTAGTTTGTTGTCCTTCCCCCACACCTTCGATTAGCACAGTTGGCTACGTATGGTGCGAAAGCAGTTCAACATACTGTGCACGTTACAAGTTGAAATTATTAATCATAGTGCAATGATACCAACGCAAAGTGTTAACCAATATCATTCTATCAAGCGCAACCAATCAAATCGTTCCATTAAACATCGTCCCCACTGTCCAGGTCAGGTCGCACTCTCTCACAGAACTTGCAACTTCGTAGAGGTGATCGTTGCCGATGTTTAATCCATCGCTCGTCCCCGTACAACATGTTGGGGGTGCTCGAGCTATGAACGCAGGGATGACCGACAGACACGTCAGCAAATCAGCAAAACAAGAGTTGGATTCCTGGGCATGTGGGATGTAACAACGCATTGACTGGGTCACTTTACGAATGAGGGCCGCTTTTCAGGCGATGGAGAAAGAGGCTGCGTCTTAGCTCAACAATTAATGGGGGGGGGGGGGGATGGGATGGGCGAACACCTATCTTGCCTCTGAGTACACCAAGTACACACACCGCTGACACTGGTTGAGAGTAAGGGTGAGTGAGACTTCTTGCGCACGGGTGAACATGGACGGACGATTCTCCCACGAGTGAACAGGGAGCTGGTGGGTGGACGAGGCTCCGTCACTTGAGGTTCTGGGTCTGCTCCTTGAGTCGCCACGCCGCCTCCATGTAGGTCGTGATCTCTGAGCCCTGGCGAGGGAAGTTCAGCCTGCGGTCCGTGCGGTCCGTGTCGATCTGAGTGTGTGGAGGGGGGTGGGGGCACAGTGTGACTGCTGCACCCTGCTGCGCTCTGGTGAAAACGTATGCACCCTGCTGCGCTCTGGTGAAAACGTATGCACCCTGCTGCGCTCTGGTGAAAACGTATGCACCCTGCTGCACTCTGGTGAAAACGTATGCACCCTGCTGCACTCTGGTGAAAACGTATGCACCCTTCTGCGCTCTGGTGAAAACGTATGCACCCTTCTGCGCTCTGGTGAAAACGTATGCACCCTGCTGCGCTCTGGTGAAAACGTATGCACCCTGCTGCACTCTGGTGAAAACGTATGCACCCTTCTGCGCTCTGGTGAAAACGTATGCACCCTTCTGCGCTCTGGTGAAAACGTATGCACCCTTCTGCGCTCTGGTGAAAACGTATGCACCCTTCTGCGCTCTGGTGAAAACGTATGCACCCTGCTGCACTCTGACAAAGGAATTTGCATGTCAAGGCGCCCCTCCTCCTCTAACCCAGCTTAAATATACGCTGCCAAGCTTGGTGGTGTTCATTCAGACGCTGTCGTTCCGACAGACCTGTTCTTCATCTAAAGACGGCTGCTTGCGTTGTGGTCGAAACGTCGTGAGAATTGTATTTTATTATGTTTTATTTTTCGATTTAAAGCTTTCGTGACTGCAGGGATTCATCTTCTTGGTTCTTTCGGTAAAGTCACGTAGAAGGGAAGTAATAAAATAATAAAAATAAAACATAATAATACAATTCTCACGACGTTTCGGCTACTTCCCTTCTACGTGACTTTACCGAAAGAACCAAGAAGATATGTTTTATTTGTATTATTTGTTTATGTCCCTTCTACGTGACTTTACCGAAAGAACCAAGAAGATGAATCCCTGCAGTCACGAAAGCATTAAATAGAAACGTAATGCATACTCTTTGTTTTTTTCGGTAAAGTCACGTAGGTAAAAAATGTTTAAATCACGACGTTTCGGGCGCAACACAAGCGTCCTTCTTCAGGTGGGGACAACGTAGCGAAAAAAACAAAGAGTATGAATCCTTGCAGTCACGAAAACTTCAAATCTAGAACCATAATGGACACCAGTCTGATCATGCGGGTTGTGGGAGGTCGTGTAGATGGTGGTCGTGGCAAGACTGGATAATGATGATCGTGGTCGATTGTCAATGTGGTCAGGCGAGTTGAGCACGATGGTACTGTTGACGAAGATTACGGTTGCAATAATTCTGGGAGGCTAGGTGGTGGTACTCGTGTTGTGGTGTGGCTGGGTGGTGGTGGTAGCCGTTTTATGGTGTGGCTGGGTGCTGATGGTAGCCAGGTAATCACTGGTAGACTATTTGGGTGGTAGCTATTGGATTACACTTGTGGTCAAGCGATTTCTGGAGGAAAGCTCTATGGGTGGTGTTTGTGTTGTGGCGTGGTTGCATGATGGTTGCGGTGCGGCCGACTGGTGGTTGTGGTTGCGCTCGCTGTGGTGTGACCGTGACGGGTTCCCCCAGGGGCCGTGATGGTTCCCACACCAGGGGAGCGTTGTTCCACCCCACTTCTTGCGCCTCCGTCTGCGGGAAGGTGAACTTCTCCCGCGGCCCCTGCGCCGCTCGGCGAAACGCCGCGGTGAAGGCGGCTGGCAGAGGACGGGCAAAGCGAGCGAGCGATGTAGTCCGTGAGGCCAATTTAGAAATCGGTACCAGCTAAGGTGGCACAACTTTCGGGGTTATTTGAGGGTTATTTATTTGAGAGTGAAGTACTTGATAAGCCACTCATTTCAAACAGTTATCGCACAATTCACCGTTATTTGTCACATAGAGGAATTGCAACCGTTCTGCCATCTCAGGTGGTACTGATAAGTGACATATCTAGTCCTGGCTCATTGACAAAAATCACATCGAACGATCCCCCGACTCACCAGGTGCACTGCGCGTTACCGTGTGTGGTGTTAGAGTGCTGGTAAATGCGCGTGACATTTCACTGAATCAGATGCCTTCCCCACCAAACGACTCCCAACCATGTCATGAAATGTTGAATTTTACACTTAATAAAATCGCAACTCTCAACTCAATTGTGCGGTTTGTAAGCATAGTCGACGATTCTTAAACCCAATTAAGATTAAAACAGGGGAAATTATAGGTCGCGTTTTTTTTTAACCAATCCCTAAGGTCAAAGGTCGTACGTATGTCATCGTCAAACAAATGAGCCCTGTCTCGACTCTGTACAACACAAGATACTTAAGTGAATGCTGTGCCCGACTGACATTTGGAGAAGTTTCTTGTGCACATCAGTACATGGGCATGCTCGCTGTGGGGTGATTATCACACGATGCTACTACAGCTGTAAGCGGTAAGGTGTGCAGACCGGCAGTGTCCTGGTATCGAACTCTCTTCCTTGCCTCGTCGGCCATAAGCACCCAGAATCATCACCAAAATTACCACCACCACTCGCACCACTACCATAAACACCAACGAAGATGCCCCGTATAGTCATTCGTAATAAGGGGGCAAATGTGGTTTGCAAGCACCTGTTCAGGGAGGCACAGGGTGCACGTGAGGGTAGTGTGACCAGCATCACGCCAGCCCGCCTTTGCCTCCCCAGTGCTGATATTTATACGGCACACCAAGTTCGCATTGAAGACCAAGACTGGTTCAGATAATGTAACCCGTGGTTGGGAAATACAACTCAGGTGGCCGGGGTTTGTAGCGCAGAACGCGAACCGCTGCGCCACCACTGCCCAGCGCCCCCAATAACCGCCACCCTCTAACTGGAAACACAAAACAACGAACACGTGTGCGATATATATATAGGACAAGGATTCAATTCGATCCCCTCCTGTTCCACAATGACCAACTCAACACGCACGTACCATCCTCGTAGCTCTGGCTGTTGCATGGAGCGTTCGGTTTGTCGGCGATGGCGTAAACTGCAACACACGAGGAAGAGGGCCACGCGGACGGGTTACAGGCCCCAGGTCCTCAGGGTGGTTCCATGTAGAAGCAGCTCAGCTCGTTGGAACTGAAATGTAGCTCGAGTGGGAGTAACGTGTGGGATGAATGAGTGGCTGGGGTGGGGGGTCAGCAAAATTGTCCTGTTGCCGATAATATGCGAAGGGCTTAATTTCTCGCTGCGTACTTTTCTGCGCTGGCGGTAAACTTGAGTAGGTGATATGTGACTGGCAGCCAGTCATTTTATTTCGGGTAAGGCCTATCGAGCTAAGAAGCTATTTTTTCAATGGCAACCCAAGCCACAGCTATCGCAAGAGGTGTATACTGGACGTGGTGTTCTGGGTGCTGAACAGAAATCTGAGTCACTGACCAGAGCAGAGCAGCGTAGGGGGTGGGACAGTGTGTAGGTGTCAGTCGACCCGTGGCACCTGGGTCTGCCTCGTGACCTCCTGCAAGCGGGCGTTCGATACTTCACGTGGCCTCAAGGTGCACATAGCCTGGCACAAGCGCCGTGGTGATGTTACCCTCACTTCGTGGCGAATGGCGGTTGTTGTTGTTGTTAGGTGTTAAAAACTTTCTGCATTTGCTAAATACAGAACGTTGGCACAGTGGGGGGTACTTTTGGTGCATCTACCGGTCATCTCAGTCAGCCAATCCATGGCACCTGGGTCTGTCCCGAGACCTCCTCTCAGCGAGCCTTCGACACTTCACGTGGCCTCAAAGTGCACCTGGCCTGGCACAGGCGCCGTGGTGATGTCACCGTCACTTAGTGGCGAATTTTGGTATTGGTGGGTGTTCGGTAATGTGGCTGATCGGATCATGTATTTTACACGATGCTTATTGAGGGGTCTTGGGGCTCACAAAAGTGGCGTCACTCGACGACGCCTCGTGGTGTCACTATGGATGGTAAAACAGCGGATGTGACGTCACTGCCGTTTGGATAGTCCGACGGTTTGTATCCAGGCCTGATTTTCTAATTTTTGTTTTTGTTGTTGTATTGTTTCAGATTAACCCCAACATCGAGATCGCACCTCTAGTGCGTGCGTGTTGTGCGTTGTGGGGTGCGCACCCATCAAGAGAGAGGGGCAGTGGGTAGGGGGGGGGCAGTGGGTGGGTGGGGGGGGGGGCAGTGGGTGGGTGGGGGCAGTTGGTGGGGGGGGGGGGGGCAGTGGGTGGGTAGGGGGGGGGCAGTGGGTGGGTAGGGGGGGGGCAGTGGGTGGGTGGGGGGGGGGGGCAGTGGGTGGGTGGGGGGGGGCAGTGGGTGGGTGGGGGGGGGCAGTGGGTGGGTAGGGGGGGGCAGTGGGTGGGTAGGGGGGGGGCAGTGGGTGGGTAGGGGGGGGTCATTGGGTGGGTAGGGGGGGGGCAGTGGGTAGGTGGGGGGGGGGGCAGTGGGGGGGTAGGGGGGGGCAGTGGGTGGGTAGTGGGGGCAGTGGGTAGGTAGGGGGGGGGCAGTGGGTGGGTGGGGGGGGGCAGTGGGTGGGTAGGGGGGGGGCAGTGGGTGGGTAGGGGGGGGGCAGTGGGTGGGTAGGGGGGGGCACTTTAAACAATGTCTGGGTGGCAGCCTCACGCTTCCGGTAGGGGTTGATGCTGAACTCGGTGTAGAGGCGCAGATTTCGCTCCTCCTTGCGGATCGACTCGCACAGGATCGCGTTCTGGTGGACCTCGTTGGGGGGCTCCTTCTCCTTCGGGGGGGCCCCTTTGGCGGCAGACATCGTTCCCGCGCCGTGCCAACACACCGGCACCTCGTCTCGTTCTCTGCGTGGCCTCGGAGAGAGGGTGTGTTAGTGTCCAGGGTGGTCCAGATGTCTTGAGACCCCCCCCCCCCCCCACATTTAATTCTCTAAAACTTACTATTTTTGTGAAAGTTATGTTTATTTCAAACATAAATTAACGTGCAATGTTTAGGGGGGGTCAATTAATTGAGAGGTCACGAGACATCTGAACCACCCCGTAGAGGGGGCAGTGGCTTTCAAGGTGGCAGGCAGATCCTACGCAGCTTGAGGTGGGATGGTCACTCGGGCTTCGTAGTGGCCGTGTGCTGGGGGTGCCGAATGGGCACCACTGCGAGATCATGGGTTTCAGACCTCTGAGTGCGAGTTTCGGTCACCTTTGATGACACCGGGTTCTCAAGCCAAGCAAGTTGATGGTCACAGCCGGGTCACCCCAATAACTTAAATACATTCTACATTTGAAGCTTTCGTGACTGCAAGGATTCATACTCTTAGTTTTTTCGGTAAAGTCACGTAGGTAAAAAATTTAATTAAAATTAATAAAAATAAAAGAATAACTTTAATACAGAGAGTTTAACACGTCGCCTGTGGCGACCAATATTATCCATGATGTAAATGTTGTGGGTTTACTATCCAACGCACCAGTGTGCTGTACTAGTAACGAATTGACACGTTTTGATTACGTGACAAACCTTACTAATTGGCTGAGTCGGGTAGTGGTGGGTTTAACGACGCATATTTACGCGATCTCACCCCCCAAAACACCTTCATTACGGTTAAATGCAGAGACCTAAAGATTCCCGTAGAATCCAATAGACTCGTTAAGAGACCCAATATACCCAGTACTGTACTCGCATAGAGACCCACTGATGTACAGAGGCCCATAGACCCACGTTGATGTATTTGTGACGAGACCACGTTCTCAAGTCGAGCGGAGTTGGTGGTTTCAACCCGGTCACCAATGACTCCATCAATCACACAAAACATTCACTGTGTTCACTCAATTTGACTCTTGAGAACTAACATGCAGGTGATGGTGGTGACTGTGATGATTATTCACTGTGACAAGAAATATATTTTTTTGTTCCTGGGTAGTAAGTGTTATTTTCTAATTTCTTGTGCCTCAAAAGCATAGAAAATGGCAATTATTCCCAACAAACTTTGCTTTTGTGACCAGGACTTTATGTGAAGGAATGACACAAAAGCACACGTTTTCTCATTGCAAATAGGTACATTTCAAAATATCACTGTCCTGGTCACAAAAGCAAAGTTTGTGGGGAATAATAGCCATTTTCTATGCTTTTGAGGCATAAGCAATAAGAAAATAACACTTACTACCCAGGAACAAAAATAGTGTTACATAAATACAACTCAGACGTACAGTTGATGCTGTTAACGACGATGATGGAACCTCGGATATATGACGATGATGTCATTGACATTCGGCGAACACTCTTCACGAGGGCACAAACAACGTGATGATAATGACGATGCAACTTGTGTAGATGATGATTCGTCTACGACTTGATGGACCTACATCTTAGATAACTCAACATAATCACGAGCGCCATCGTGGAGAATGTAAGTAACAAATAAGCAGACGTCTCCTTCACATATAGGTATCTCCGCATACTAAATACAAGTTGTCCTTACCCATTCCACCAACCTTCTGGGAATTCATTATTTCATCAGCATTGAGTCAAGTCAAGCAAACTCGAGATCGGTTTCGACGTACAGTGTCTCATCAACGGAGTCAGGCTTGGCACTGCTGATGAGACAGTAAATGTCGAAACCAGTCCAGCGTTTGCATTTCCTAAAACAATGCTGCTGAAATTATACATTCTAGATTTGAAGCTTTCGTGACTTGCAAGGATTCATACTCTTACGTTTTTTTCGGTAAAGTCACGTAGGTAAAAAAACAAAAACATTAGCATTGCTATTTTATTTTATTATTATTATTATTTTACCTACGTGACTTTACCGAAAAAAAACCTCAGAGTATGAAATTATACATCTTCGTTAGATGATATGAAACCATAGAACAACGTTGGTAACGTTGACGGTGATGATGACGACGATCATAAGTACGACATCTTAAGACGTACAGTTGATGGCTGTTCACGATGAACCTTGGGATAGATGACGACGACGACGACGACGACGGATGTGGCGGTACAACTTGGAGTGATGATGGCAAGAACGTGGACACGCGATAATGCCGGCGAGCGCCCCTACCTATCCCGTTTCTATCTCGCCCCTACCTGTCCCACCCGTACCTATAGCGTACCTATCCCGTACCTATCCCGTACCTATCCCGTACCTGTTCCACCCGTACCTATGCGGGCCGCATGTCCCGTGCGATGCCCCGGCTCTCTCTGCACTCCGCGTCCCTGCTGCCACTGTTTGTTTACGCCGTTGTCACGGCAACCCCCTCCTCCCCCACCCACCCCACACCAGGGACCACCCCCCACCAACCCCCCCACCCCACCACCACCGCTCCAGCAAACCAGCGCTGAACCATTTAGGGAAAATATAAAATAGCGATTTTTTTTCTGACAATGCGATTAAAATGTTTTAAGTCAAGCTTCAGTTCAATATCCACTGTGTAATAGATTTAAAACATGTGATGGAGCATTACCACATGATTCCATCAAAATAGGAACTGCTCTATGTATTCTAATGCAAGGCTTAAAATATATTAATTGCTTCCAACATGTATTTATAACAAAAATTGAAATAGAACAATCAAACATAGAACAATTGTTAAGTTAAATAAAGTTATAATAATTAACAAAACTATTCCAATAAGAAAGCAAAATTACTTTTCAAATCGCAAAAAAATCGCAGCCTTTACGATTTGCTAATCGCATTGTTTCAAATTGCGATTTGAAATCGATTAATCGTTCGGCCCTACCGAGCAAACCCCTCTGTGCGCTCTATGCAGAATGATGTCGAACCCCATCGGAGAGAGAGAGCGAGAGAGAGAGCTGGGGTGGGTTGCGTGCGCGCAGCCTGGAGACAAAAGCGTGAAGTCATTCACTGCGCGCGTGCCTTCTAGGGGGTCACACACAACGAGGAGCGGCAGTTTGTCACCGGTGGCCTCCTCCCGGCAATTGCCTCGCAAGTCACGTGGCAGCACCACGCAACTTGCGTGCACAGTTCAGGTTTTCCATCGCTCGAGAGCAGCGTTCTTCACTCATTTTTGACTTGCATCCCACTGGGATATTTGCACAGTGTTGGTGTACGGTGATTTTTTTCTGCAATATTTTGCTGTCTTTTCTTGGATTTTCTGTTTGCACATGGTCACTTTAAGATGTTTTCTTGTTCATGTTTTTGTTTTTTGTTTGTTGCGGTTGCACCCGATTCAAGAGCCGAATGGCTCACAGGGCTCTACCTAATAAATGAACTTTGAACTTTGATTTTCAGAGGTGGAGGTGGGGGGGTGGAGCACTTTCGCCGATAAGACATCATCAATGTGAGGGCCGCCACACCATTTGAAACCATTGTTGGGTTTTACAGCAGCAGCATGATGATGATAGGTGTTGTTTTCACACGTTGTGCATTGTCGGGGCCTCCACGTCAGGCGCCCCACTAAAGGCCACCAGGGGCCGCTCGTGGCCTGCGGACCTTACAATGAAGAACACTGGCCTATGCGGAGGATGCCGTCCAAAACAAGGGGCGCACAAAGCGAGCCCGCATAAAGCGAACCCGCATAAAGCGAGCGAACCCTTTGTAATGCGCACATCTTTGTCGAGACCACCTACTCAAAAGGGGCAAAATTGTGGCCGAATTATATTAGGCAGCAGCAGGCCAGTGAGACGACTGCGATACTGTTTTCACCCTTGTTAGGAATCATCAGTACAGTATAGCCATCATTGTCTTTGCCGCCTTATACCGCGGAGAGGGAAAACCCTCTGTCATCGCTGTGACAAACTCGCCATCAGAGAGAAGAGTGCGCCGATGCTGGAAACCAATTAGGTGTTTGTGAGTTCATTTCATACCTGCCGAGGAAGAATCAATATTCAGCCCTCATTTCTGACCCCTCCCCCACCCCCTCTTCCAATTCATCACTCGACACCTTCCTTCTATCACGCTTCCATGACTGCCTGCCAATCCAAAATCTTCTCTTCCCAAGCAAATCACTCAATGCGCCCGATCTAGGAAGCGGAGCTCATTTGAGCCTCGCTGGGTCCTGGGATGGGCGCACAGTTGTGCGTTACGCGCTTGGCACGGGCTCTGGCACCAGCCGGAACGCCACGATGGCGAGATGTTAACTCCCTCGCCTGGTATGCAGGAGAGCGTGGGTCCGATTCCGACCCTGACACGCCTGTAACTTTTGGAGTCCGCGTGTTTCTCTCCCCGTGGTCGTGTGGGTCCTTCTCCGGGTCCTCCGGTTTTTTTCCCCTCCACATTTTGAAACATGCGTTTAGAGTAACATTCGTCAGCTATACACGTCCACGTGATACGCCACTTCGGTGAGCTATCATTTGTGATAGCCAAGTCGCTTCTGAAAATATAACTACATAGTAATACTGCCCCCCTCTCTCTATTTAAGGCCTCGACACAGAGGCGTTGTTTCTCTGTGTGCCTATGTGTGTATCTCTCTGTGTCTCTCTGTTATATCTCTCTGCTTATGTGTCTGTCTGTGTGTCTCCGTGTCTGTGTTCTGTCTCTCTCTCAAATTTAGCAATCTTTGGAAGAACGACTGTTATATTAGCCGACTCACTGTGTTGTATTGCATTACATTTCTAAGTTTACTAGGTTTGTTTTCTCTTTCATTTGCACCTGATGATTGCTTGTGTTGCAATCGAAACGTCGCATGCTATTATTTAATTTATTTTCTTTCTACGTGACTTTACCGAAAGAACCAAAGAAAAAAAACTGTCGTCTTAAATGTGAGCCCCCAGTAAAATTTCTCTCCTCTCTTCGAAGCCTGGCACCTGGGCCCCCTGCGGCCTGTGGGCACCGGGGCAGTTGCACCGCCTGCGCACTCGATCGCCGTGTGCAAGAGGGTCGGCAATCTGCGGCTCTTCAAGGAGGACTGTTCGGCGACGTTATTTATTGACGACCGTCTCGTGTTCCACGTGCAATTGACGGCTCTTGAAATATTGAGTTTGTTCCTGAATTCGACAAAAAAAAAGGGGGCTCTTGTTATTTTTTGATGTCCGACCCCTGGCCTATGTCAATGGTAAGAATACTTCTTGGGGATACCAAGTGTTGTGCAGACTCTGGCTGATGCAGCCTAGACGAGGAGATGGTGGTAGCTCAGCAACAGGGATCAAAGCGATAGTGATTGTTATGTAGACTAGCCGTAGTCTCAAGCCGCACCTTACCATAATAATAAAAAGGGGGCCTGTCCTGGCCCATCCCCCCCCCCCCCTCAACCAGTATATATACGGGGTAGTTTCTCTTGGAATCTCTCATTTACTTGATACAGCAAGCGTGCTGTGACGGTTCCACCTGAAGACGGAAGCTTGTGTTGCCTCCGAAACGTCGTGATTTTTATTTTATTTTACTTTTATTAATTTTAATTTTTTACCTACGTGACTTTACCGAAAAAACCTAAGAATATGAATCCTTGCAGTCACGAAAGCTTCAAATCTAGAATTAAGTGACTGTACAGCCGAGTGCCGACAGTACCTTCCCCGTCAACGCCAGTCTTCTAACAACGATGGTGACCCAAGACAAGACGATAAAAATGTACTTGTTGAGGAACTGCTGGTGGCTTTTCGCACACCGCAGCACAGAGGCTGCGTCCTTTTGCTTTCCACCTTTCTGTTGTATATGAAATATAAATACCACAAGCTGAGGGCAGGGCCGAGGCCAGAGAGAGTAGTGAGGGCTGCATTTGTGTTAAAATCTGACGTCTAGCCCTTGAAGAAGGTCGTCGGGGTTGTGGCAACGGCGCATTGAACACGGTGGCCTGCGTCATCCCCGTCACACCAACCCGACCTGAACAGCGTGGTAGAGTCTGGTGAAATATACAGGGTCTCCATGATCGACCAGCAGTGGATTGACGAAGCGTTGGACATGTATACTGAACTGCAGTACATGGATTACTTCAGTTCGCCCTCTTTGTACTTCCCAGCCGGATCTCTCCCCTTTAACTGCGGGCACTCGGCAACTGACCCCGTGAATGTGAAGTCATTGATTCCTCCACCCATGTTGACAACTCGGTCTGCTAGGTTGTCTCGTCTCATCCATACTGTGTTCAACCATCACAACAACACACGCACCCACTCACCCACCACACTGCAGGTCACAACAACACACTCACCCACTCACCACACTGCAGGTCACAACAACTCACCCACCCACTCACCACACTGCAGGTCACAACAACTCACTCAGCCACTCACCACACTGCAGGTCACAACAACACACTCACCCACCCACTCACCACACTGCAGGTCACAACAACACACTCACCCACCACACTGCAGGTCACAACAACACACTCACCCACTCACCACACTGCAGGTCACAACAACACACCCACCCACTCACCACACTGCAGGTCACAACAACACACTCACTCACCACATTGCAGGTCACAACAACACACTCACCCACTCACCACACTGCAGGTCACAACAACACACTCACCCACCCACTCACCACACTGCAGGTCACAACAACACACTCAGCACTCACCCACCACACTGCAGGTCACAACAACACACTCAGCACTCACCCACCACACTGCAGGTCACAACAACACACTCACCCACCACACTGCAGGTCACAACAACACTCACCCACCACACTGCAGGTCACAACAACACACTCACCCACTCACTACACTGCAGGTCACAACAACACACTCAGTCACTCTCCCATTCACCACCACCACCTTTGCGGGTCACAATAACAAAGACCCCTCGTATAGCTCCCACAGACTGTCGTGGGCGAGAGCTGTTAGCGAGTCGCACCTATGAAGGCCGGCACGGCACACGAGGGATGTTAGCGAGTCGCACCTATGAAGGCCGGCACGGCACACGAGGGCTGTTAGCGAGTCGCACCTATGAAGGCCGGCACGGCACACGAGAGCTGTTAGCGAGTCGCACCTATGAAGGCCGGCACGGCACACGAGAGCTGTTAGCGAGTCGCACCTATGAAGGCCGGCACGGCACACGAGAGCTGTTAGCGAGTCGCACCTATGAAGGCCGGCACGGCACACGAGGGCTGTTAGCGAGTCGCACCTATGAAGGCCGGCACGGCACACAAGAGCTGTTAGCGAGTCGCACCTATGAAGGCCGGCACGGCACACGAGGGCTGTTAGCGAGTCGCACCTATGAAGGCCGGCACGGCACACGAGAGCTGTTAGCGAGTCGCACCTATGAAGGCCGGCACGGCACACAAGAGCTGTTAGCGAGTCGCACCTATGAAGGCCGGCACGGCACACGAGAGCTGTTAGCGAGTCGCACCTATGAAGGCCGGCACGGCACACGAGGGCTGTTAGCGAGTCGCACCTATGAAGGCCGGCACGGCACACAAGAGCTGTTAGCGAGTCGCACCTATGAAGGCCGGCACGGCACACGAGGGCTGTTAGCGAGTCGCACCTATGAAGGCCGGCACGGCACACGAGAGCTGTTAGCGAGTCGCACCTATGAAGGCCGGCACGGCACACGAGAGCTGTTAGCGAGTTGCACCTATGAAGGCCGGCACGGCACACGTGAGCTGTTAGCGAGTCGCACCTATGAAGGCCGGCACGGCACACGAGGGGGATGATGATGATGATGGTGGTGGTGGTGTCCAGCACCGTTGCTGACGTTGGCCGTGAGCGGGAATCGAACTCGGGTCGCCGGGTTCGCAACATCACCGCTCCACCACCGCTCCCCACAACAACACGGCAACTCACCACGCCACACGTCCCACTTATCTTTTAGCCTTTTTCCTCCTTGCACTGCTCCACTTGCAAATTCCCTCCCATCGTCTCCTTTTGCCAAGTTCAGTAATAACCTTTCTCAACAACGGCGTGAACTCTTCATCTATTACTACGCTCGCGGTGCTGCTAGTAGCTGGCCGCTAAGCGATTGAGCCCTTTGGGCACTGTCCTCAGCAGCCGTGATATTAAAAACACTCGAAGTGAGAGTCTCGCTAAACCCACTATATATAAAAAACATATATGAGATCATGAATCTCTGACCAAAACAATTATTCTCGCTTTCTTAATGAGAAGAAGCGAGTCGATAATTAGATCTATCTATTGATATAGACTGAACGGATCGCTTAACAAGCGGAGGAGCATCATCCAAGAAAAACTATTTGGAACTTCAAAGGATTGGATGTTGGAGTGCGTTCAGATATCGACCGTAATCTCAGGATTATTAGGCGCTCCAGAAAGAAAAATGCGTCCACGAACTTGTGCCCTGTGTCAATAAAGTTACGCAAATCTGAACACAAAAGACAAACGCACACCTACAGGATTATGATGATGATGGTGCTGGTGGTGGTGGCCGTGAGCGGGAATCGAACTCGGGTCGCCGGGTTCGTAACGTCGCACACTAACCGCTACAACATTTTCATAGATGGGGGAGAATACCGTCGTTTGCGACCTGTCCTCCCAATGGAGCCAGATTTCCGCAGAATTTATATGGCCTCTGTGTTTTTTTTTCTTTCTCAGTTATCCTCCCATTGTGCTACTGGTGTCAAGCTATGATGAGCAGTCAAGGACTGGAAGCACCACTGCCTTCAATTATAATCGATGCCTTAATGCACGACTCAAGGCCAACTTATGTCTGTACCAACATTCCAGATTATGCCTTAGATTAAGATTAACGTAAGATAATAAAACAAATTGTAGTTTCTCAATCCATGAGCCTGGGTAGTTAAATGTATTGACCCTATAAAATTGGATACCGTTGTTCGGGTTAATGGACACTTCATTATGAACAGACCGATTGAAAAACCACATCTATACTGTACTGGTTCTAATAATGGGTTTTTCCCCTTTTGTCTGGCAACAAAACTGAAACATTTTACAAGGATTCATGTCTGCATTAACCACAATACTTGCAGTCAAAAGGGAAAAAAAACACACAATGATAATATATGCATTGTCCTTGAAACTGATTGGTCCACACCAAGGGACGGCTTTTTTTTGAGCCTCGACCCAATTGGTGCTCGACAATGCATATATTATCATAGTGTGTTTTTTGTTTGCATTTTGACTGCAAGTATTGTGGTTAATGCAGACATGAATCCTTGTAAAAAGGTTTCAGTTTTGTTGCCAGAAAAAAAGGGGAAAAACCCTATTATTATATTTTGGTACTGGCAAAGCAGGTCTAATGATGTACTGGTTCTTTTTTAGAATTGATCGAGTTTTGACGATTAAACCGATCCTCAATTTTCTTGGTTCTTTCGGTAAAGTCACGTAGAAGGGAAATAATAAAATAATAAAAATACAACATAATAAAATACAATTTTTAAAGTGAGAATTGTATATCTCACAGTGAGAATTGTATTTTATTATGTTTTATTTTTATTATTTTATTATTTCCCTTCTACGTGACTTTACCGAAAGAACCAAGAAGATGAATCCCTGCAGTCACGAAAGCTTTAAATCGAAAAAAAAATTCGATCCTCAATTATTTTAAAAAACTAATTCTGAAGGCGTGCCCTCCACTCGGCTGGGTTTGGACCCACAAGTGTACAACACAGTGTCATCCGCACACCAGCGCAGTTTGCGTCACTGAACGACATATTAAGTCCTCGATATAAATGTTCAAAGGGAGAGGGGGGTCCAAAGTGGAGTCCTGAGTCACACCACTCTGCAACAAGCGGCGAACACGCAACCACAAGGCCACGTCACCCGTCACAAAATGTGGTGGCCGAGCTGAGACCATGAACCGCACGACCCTTGAGAAGCCGGTCTAATCACGGGCGAAGCGGTCTGCTCAGAGCTGCAACCAAGAAGACCAGCCCCCATTGTTTTCTGTGGATTTCAAAGGAACGCACGCGGGGGAACGCATCGTCCAATAATGTCCCACTCTGCTCTTTTGCCGGTAGCATATCGGACAGTCACAGCATCTTCTCGGAGAGTCACAGCATCATCTCGGACAGGGGTGCCTCGGTGGCGAGATGTTAGCTGCCTCACCTGGTGTACAAGAGGTCGTGGGTTCGATCCCGACCCTGAAACCTGTAGTATATTTAGAGTTTGCATGTTCTCCCCGTGGTCGCGTGAAATTTGCACTTGATAAGCCACTTCGTGGTGCTACCATTTGTGGTCAAGTCGCTTCTGAACAAACAGCTCTATAGCTCAGTGGGCCTCACCTGGTAAAATAAAAAATAGCTTACTTATTAGTATCATTCCCTTAGCTCTCTGCATTGGTTCGCCAACCACCACGCAATACTAGATCGTGGCTAATCATCCTGCCAAACAAAACACGATTCCCGGACTGCTGATACCCAGATTCGAACCCCCGGCTATCAGTCGTGGTGGTTCAGTGCCCTTCCTCCTGGAGCCACTGGGCGATGTGAGTCTATGGTCAAATGTGCAGCCCGACTCGCTCACGACACTGCTAGCAGAAGGCTCTAGAGAGCCACTCTATGGAGGGTATTTTGGCCTACTCTTCCACGCACATTTTACCCCACCACGTGCGTCCTGCGTCACCGCGGTGTACCCATTTATACTGCTAGGCGGACCGAGGTGGAGGCAATTAAAACAAAACTTACACCGTTGAACCGAACGGGTGACCTCTGGATTTCTAGTCCAGTGTCCTGTACCTAACTATTATTACACTATGGACAGCATCACCATGAGTCTGTGTGTTTCTATTTGGTCTATGGCCCTTCACATGTATATCCGAGCTAGTCTGTGGGTCCTTACGTTTATTCGCGAGAGGCTGACATCTGGATTCGAACATATGATCTCAGCGGTGCCTGTTCGTGGTCGTTGACATCGTGGTCATCAGCCGTTCACGCGATTGCTTTGTGAATACTTTAATGTGTTCACCCAACGATGATTAAGAAACGTAACACGTTTGAACCACACGTATAAACCGTAACACTTTTTTTTACAAATACTTGTAGGTAGTGTTTCAACAATAATTAACAAATCTGAAAACAACTTTCTCTGCTTTTAAAAGGGCAGCGGCGATGTTTGGAAATATAGCGTAGTCGGGGATTGCCACGACTCCAGTCCTCGCGGCCCACTACGGTCCGCGCCTTTCCATCCTCCATTCAAGTAAAATTAATTCATATTCTTAGGTTTTTTTCGGTAAAGTCACGTAGATAAAATTTTTTTAATTTAAATTAATAAAAGTTAAATTAAAATAAAATAAAAATCACGACGTTTCGGAGGCAACACAAGCTTCCGTCTTCAGGTGGAACCGGAACAGCACGACTGCTGCATCAAGTAAGAGAAATTCCAAGAAAACAGTCCTTGTTTTTATTTTACTTTTATTAATTTTAAATTTTTACCTACGTGACTTTTACCGGAAAAACCTAAGAATATGAATCCTTGCAGTCACGAAAGCTTCAAATCTAGAGTTAAAATTAATTCGTTACGCGCTGCACTCGCCTGATGATTGCTCAACGCGTTCCACGTGTCTCTTGGTTCATATTGAGAGCGCCCTCTGCACTCGCGCGGGACGCTCACGCGAACACGTGCACACTGCACACGATCTCTCTATATTTGGATTCGCTTTCTTTGCGCCACGTTCGTTTTAACAGCTGACTTTGTATGTTAACGGAGGTGAATTGCTAAACTTGGGAACTAATCCCATGCCAATTTAAACACTGGTCACGAGAAAACAACTTAAAATTATCATTCTCATCAGGCCCTATTGTGTTAAGAGCAGTCTCCAACTCTTACCAACTCTATCTCTCTGTCTTCATTATATAAATGTGTGCTATGAAGGTCCATTGCCTGCAACGTCGCTTATTTTATGTATATTTATTTAAAGACAGTGTTATTCATGAATGTGTTGAGGGTTTTGTGTTTGTTTGTTCATTAAACTTGGGAAGAATGGTGTTGTGGCCGATAGCGAGGACTGGGCTTTGGGGGAGGGGAACCCTGCAGTACAGAACAAAAGGTTTCACTTCACACGAGCGCATGGCAGCCTACTCAGCACAGCACTAGACACGGAGACACGCGCAGCTGACAAGACACCACACACCTTGACGCACGCGCCCCTGGACTCACACGTGCTCCACAGCAAGCACGCCACAGGCAGCAACGATGTCGCACAATGACCCCTACAAAAATATTCATCGTCGTCGTCACCATCATCATCATCATCGTTACCCTACAGTGTTTCGTATGCTATGGGTGAGGTGTTCTCTTGTCCCACGCTCGTTACACAAAACGCTACGTGATGCGGTGGCCGCTTCGGTCCTCTTGAGCGCGAATAATCCGAAAAACCGCGGAGGCGCTGTGCCTCTCTGAGGCCGAAGTTGTTTAACCAGGGTGAGAAGTCACAAGAAAACCAGGATAATAGTCTCATTTGCCAGAGTATCCGGGGGGTCACCAAAATGTCAAAAGCAAACAAATTAAGGTCCAGTAATGATGCAAATAGAAATCGGAGTGAAATCAGGAGTCGGTGGAGGGCTTTGTTCTGAACACGCAGCCGCTTGTTGAAACCACACGGGAATTCATTGCTGGAATTAGAATTCCACAATTCTGGGAAAGGTCGACCGGGAAATGTGGGGGGCTGGCAGCCTTGCGTCAGACCGGCCCACTTCACTACAAACCCCGCCCACTGCACAGGTAGCCCCGCCCATTGCCCTATAGCCCCGCCTACTCACCTACTGGCCCCGCCCACTACTGAGGTAGCCCCGCCTCTCTTCCCAAGTAGCTCCGCCCACTACTGAGGTAGCCCCGCCCATTGTTTATGTAACTCCGCCCTTTGCCCCACGAACGTTTCAAAACGGAGACAAAATTCACAATTTTCACAACAACAAAAGCGCTTCGAGGGGGCCAGCCTGTATGCAACCGAGAATGTGCCGGCCGAACCGGACCGCACGGTAGCCTTGCATTCAAATTTAAGTGGACACACATTCAGGTTGAGAGACGTGTTCGGAACAAGAGGTCAGGAACAGCGGGGGGGGGGGGGTGTTCTGTATTGTGTGTGGCCGGCGGTGCGGTACAAGGGATGGTGCGTGGAACGGAGGTTTCCCGTGTCTCAAGAACAAAACCCATCGTTCGGAACAGAGTTGTTCTCTTCCTACCAGGTCCGGTGTGTGAACTCGATGGCCTCAGTGAAAACGCAGTTCAAGTGATGTCTGGGGCCACGCGTGGCTATGGCTTTTGGCTTTAACAACCTCCCTCCCCTCTGGTAGAAGATCCAGAGTTGGGTGTTGGTGGATCACACAGAGACGGGCGTAAAGTTTGCAGGGTCTTTTATTCTTCTTCTTCTTCTGGAGGCCGAACATCAAGCACGTCGTTTGAGCGATGCCCTCTCGCATGGCAGTGTTCCCCATACACCGCATCATTGGTCACGCGTACGAGCGCAGGGCCCTCCTTGATGAGCGGTCTTGAGACTCGCCGTGGCTCCCGTGTAGCCATTGACGCTAACGCCGCCCTCGCCGCAAGTTTTGCACAACAGCTCTGTAATGTCACTTGAATAAAATACGGTATTTGATACCGTAACATTTACGCGGAAGAAAAAAAAACCCACGTCGGGTTAGCGCGTCGGTCAGAGTGCGCGCCGTTCGCACATCGGAAGGTCGATGCACTACGTACCACTTCGTGGAAAAGTCCGCGGTAGTTGTTCACCAACCCGCGTTGACCATCGCGGTGAAGTATGATGGAACAAGAAACAAGACATCTATCCTTCATCCATCATTGGATTGACAAAGTTCCGTCAATTATCACGATCATAGTCTCAAGGTTTCATCAGCGGGACGTTAATGAAACGGTGCGATGGTTGGTGCCTATGTCCCGCTGCCAAAGTGATTTGACCTCCTCGCGATTGCGAATTTTTTTTATATATAAGACAGATCGCGCATTATAAATAAATACTAAAATCGGTCAAACATATCACAGCCAAACCCTCGTTAAAAAGAGCCGCGTGAACCCCAGGGAGGCTTCTGCGGCTACATAATCGACCGTTGACACTAACACCTCTCAACGCGAACGTGGCTGGGTTCAGAACGAGAGAGCCATGGTCGCTATGAGCCCGGATCAGTGCGGGGGGGGGGGGGGTCCACGTTGCCTGATTTCCACGACCACAGAGAGCCGGGTTCTGCTTGTCCAGGAACGACCCAGTCCTGGCCTTGATGCACGTACGTATGGTTTGTTGAACATCTCTCGCACCGTACGTAGCCAAAAGTGCTAATCGGAGGTGCAAGGGACTAGCGAACGAGTACACGACGCGTTGATGGAGCGGGGGGGGGGAGACGAGGCGTCCATGCGGGAGACGCATCGAGGGAGAAGAGTCAATGAGGGCAGCAGCTTCTCCATCGCGTGAGCTCCTGCTGCTGCTCATGCTCACACCTCATGTGATCTGGACACATTCGTCAATAAGAATGCGTGGCCTTAAGAAGCCACGTGCCGGGCAGCAGCCCTTCCTCGTAGCACGTGGAGCTGCTCGTGCGGCAGAGCGGAGAGGAGAGATTCACAAGATCTGGACGAACGCAGCTGGCAGACCTTGGGGGCAACGGCGCCGATGAAAATATAATCGTCGTCAGAGTCTTCATGGTTTTCCTTTCTGGAAGGCTGATGCCACTCATTGATGATTATATTGATGACTGAAGTGGTTATTAAGTATATTATTAAACAACATTTCATAATATTGATTAATCAGTATTTATGAAGAATCCTATTCATATATAATTATTTATGATTGGCGGTGGTGGCGATAATGACGATGATTTGTTTTCGATAAATCGCCCTTTACGCGCTTTACACGTGACAAGTAACTTTACATGACATATCATCTCAAAACATTTTAAAGGGTACCCCCAATGGTAGCTGTCCCTGTGCGGCACACGGTGACTCAGCAACTGGCCTGCAACGGGCATTAGTGTGTTCATCGGGGACTCTAATTGATTTGTGTAATCGCAAAACAGTAATTTGCGGGTGATTTTTGGTGTTGTTGCCAAATTCGGACTCATTTCGAATGACGTCTCGGGATCTGTAACGTCAACTGCGAGGCAGATGGCGCCAAGTATTTTGTGGTTCGTACCCCCGCAGTATTAACCAGGTCGGCAGCCGGGCTTGAACAACAAACCTCTGCGACCATCGTCGAACGCGCCTGCCAATGAGCTGTGTCACCGCCAGTGACGGTGATCATGACGATTAGTAATATGCATAATCGATGATGGTATTGTTGATGATGAGGATGCTGATGACGATGACGATAGCTACGGCGATGAGCTCACGTCGGCACGCTCAGTGACGAGCACAGCGCTCAGTCGAGCCGCGAGTTCCTAACTCTTAGATTCTGGCCTGGAACATTGGGAGGTCACGGGTTGGATTCTGGCCTACGGACTCGCCTCGTGATCACGACTGCAGTCCTTCCATCACTCGCAAACGATCCGGCGCTCCGTTCCGTCATCAGCACGGGGGGCAACCGTGCTGGCTGGGTACACGAATCGGGCTGCTCTCGCGTGACTACCGCATTTCTCCCTTGGCCAAGCGACCCGACACGGATGGGCAGCACGAAACATTTCCATTGCGAGATCCCACCAGCGAAACACTCGCTCCGCGTAAACGGCTTCCACCTTGTTAGCCTTTGCTAGGTCTTCCCGGATGGTTGCGACTGCTACTGGATGAGGCTAACGTTCTGATTCTGCTGCTGCTGTTGCTGCCCGCATTCGAGGTCCGGCCACATCTGCTCCCCGAGAGGGATGTGCACGGACTCGGCGGTGCTCCGGTAGTGCACGCCGGCTGCCGAGCCTCCGACCGGGCTGGCTCTGCTTGGAACGGTGAACACCCCGCACGCCCCCACGACCTGCTGCTGCTGCTGCCCCACTCCTCCCATCGACGCCGCGTCCCCATCCCCCGCGTGCACCGGGCTGGGTGGCTTGGACGAGACCGGCGATGCGGTCGGGCTGAGCTGGAAGGCCGTGGTGTCCTGGATCGTGTGCTCGCTCGTCTCCAGCTCGAAGGCGCCTGCCACCCCGGACGCGGCCGATGCGGACGCGGCGCCGGCCCGCGGGAACCCGCCGCCTCCCCGCGCTCCTCCGCCGGCTTTCGACGCCGCTTTCTTGCGCCGCGCGGCTCCCGGCGCGGAGAAACCGCCCGGCCTCCTGCTGCACACGCAGCACGCGCCGAAGAAGAGGAGCGCGAGGGCGAGGAGCACGGGCCCGATGATGATGGGCGGGTTGCTGCCCGGCGCGAACGAGCCGAAGGCGAACACACCGACCAGCGTGATGTTGATGCCGGCCAGCATGACGCAGAGGCCGCACGCGCAGCACAGCGCCGGCGAGGGCATTCCGTGGCCGCGGGAGCGACGAGACTTCTCCTTGCCCGGCGGCATGGCCCGCTGTCTCGCCCTTTGCACGGCAAGCCTCGGCTTCGCCCTGCCCTCTAGCCGGGACACTGGGTCACCCGGACCTGCCCTTCACTCGGGGCAGCCGGGCAGCTCAGTCTGCATGGCTCTTCGGAGTGAACCTGCGAAATGCACGACAGGGAAATGGTCGTGAACGGGTAAAGGCATCGCAGCTCCGCGCAGGAATTCATTATTGAACGGTCGCGCGATTTGCGCCAAGACGAACAATACCAGCAAGTTAGGAGAATCATTGGCCGAAACGTCGCCTATTATATATGTTTGTCCTTTTAAGGCGACACAGTGTTATTGAAACACATGTTGAGTGTTTTTTGTTACTTGTGCTTGTGCACCGCTGCCAACAGCAGCAGCAGCAGTTGCATCACCGAATCATTTGTTCTCTAAGAAGGCGCGACTCGAGCCAATGGAGCCACGTGGTTGGCTGCTCCGGCCCTGAGCTCCGGCGCAGTTGCACCGCCTGCACACTCGACAGCTGCGCCCCCTCACTTCCGAGCGCTGAGACTGCGAGATGAGGCTGGGAGGGCAATTAACGCGGCGACGACTGAATCCTTTGAGAAAGCGGCGCTCGCTAATTGATTAATTATCCCGTAATTGCCTCTAGGGAGAGTGTATCTGGCCGATCTCACGCCCTCCCCTCCAGCACCCCTACCGCCCCGCCCCTCACCTGCCCCTCTCATCGCAAGATGAAAGCGGTGGAGATTTAGGAGAGGGATATTTCAAAGACTTTAGGCGCCCGTCACGTCTTCTCTATGACAGCAGCAATCTCCTGTGCATAATCCTCCACGTGCCAGACCGACGTCACTCCACTGCTGCATGAAGGCCTCACTCACACAGTGTCGGTTGTCATGGTAGTTCTCTGTCCATACTTTACGCTCGTAAAGGGTTGGAGTGGGGGAGAGTATCCAGGACCGGTTCAAGTATAACTCACCGCTGATGTTAGCCGCGGCCGGGGAATCAACCTCAGGTCGCCGTGTTTACTCTTCGAATCGATGTCAGTCGATGCATCGTTATAGCCCTACTCAACGGATGCGTGTACTGTGTTCGGGGATTTAGAGGCGCGGAATGTTTCTTATGATGATGCTGCTGCTTCTGATGATTATTATTACATAACTCTTTATTGGCTCATAATAAAGGTGTTTGGGTTAAATCGCGTAAGTATAAATGCGTCGTAACCCTCTACCATCCGACACAGCCAATTGGTAAGGGGATTTGTCACGTAAACAAAACACCAATTAGTTACTACTTCAGCCCACCGGCGTGTTGGAGAGTCAATCCACACCATTTACAATTTGAGTACGACACATTTATACTTACGCGATCTAACCCAAACACCTTTATTATAAATAATATTGGTCGCGAAAGCTTCCGTGTCTTTACTGGATTTACACCCTCGATGAAGTTGATGATGCTGCTGTTTCTGCTGCGGATGAAAATGGTGCTCCTCGTGCTGCTGCTGGTGCGGATGATGATGGTGATGGTGAAGCTGATGATGATGATGCTGATAGTGGAGCTGATGATGATGATGATGGTGGAGCTGATGATAATGATGCTGATGCTGGAGCTGATGATGATGACGACGACGACGAAGACCGACCGCGTGCTTGCTGAAGGAACCAGCGTCACGTGACGTTCGGTTGCACGGGTTGATGTCACAGCGCTGAGAGGCACGGGAGGAGGAGGAGGAGGGGGGGGTCAATTCCCCCTCCCCTTCCCTTTCGCCCCGCCCCCCTCTTAGCCCCCACCCCGTCCCCCATTCATAGCCCCCCCCCCACACACTAACGTGTCCGCGAGACGTAATCGCTCTCGCACCGCGAGTTTCACGCATGTCCGTTGTCATTATTATTAATGGGGCTGCCTTCCCCGTCTCCTTCGAACTGAGCAGCAACAGCAGGAGACGCGGGTGTCGTGGTGGTGGGGGCGGGGGTGGCGGGTGGGGGTGGGGGCAGAGGGGGGTTAGGGGCGGTGGGAGTAGTCACCCCCCCCCCCCCCCCCAGCGATTTGCTCTGGCGGCTTAATTGCGTAATTAATTAAGAACTCGAGGATTCGTGCAGTCTGTGGCGGTTGCGTTGGGGTTGCAGAGAGCTGCCTCCAGGGAGGAGGGCGATGCAAATTTTTACTTAGAACCCCCCAAAAAACCAATTAACACTATTTCGCCCCACCAATTAGCGAATTCCGACGGCTGTGGTCTTACAACGCGGCGTCTGCAACTTCATTGACGCTGCTCACAGTTTGCGTGCGCATACGCGCACAACCAGATACAGATTACCGCCGTGCCGCCTCAAACAGACTGTTGGGGGCAAGTGCTGTCAGCCAGCACCTTACGAAGGCCGGCACGGCGCACGAGAGGGTCGGGTGGCCAACACCACGCCCAGCCGCTTTTGTCTCCCCAATGTTGGATGCTGAAACATCGCACCAGCTACTCCTTGGAAACATGAGTCGACCGAGGCGAGGCCCAGGACCGCTTGAAATATTCGCCACTAAATTTTGGCCGTGAGCTGGGATCGACCGCGTGTCTCCGGGGTCGCAGCGCAGTGCACGAACCACTGCATCACCGCTCCGATTAACTCTCCAATACACTGGTGGGCTCAAATAGTAACAAATTGGCGTTTTGTGCACGTGACAAATCCCTTACTAATTGGCTGTGTCGGGTGGTGGAGGGTTACGACACATACTTACGCGATCTAACCCAAAAACCTTTATTATGCCTTACCGCTCCCCACACACGCCGACATACACGTGCGCGTTCTGATGCTGTACGCACGTGCGCGCGCGCATGTGTGTGTGTGTGTGAACACCCTCGTGTTGATCACAGGGGCTGTTCGACCATACTTCGCCACGCTCGTCAGCGCGGATTTGTGACTGGGGGAGGATTGAGACCCATGACCCACATTTAAGGTCACTTCGCCACTAATGTGAGCCGCGTGCGGGAATCCAACTCGGGTGTGGCCGCTTGAAAAGCCTCTTCACCATATCTGCATTGGATATCCAGAGCCGAAGAGGGCTGAGACCGTGAACTTAGTGACTCTCTGGAACCTGGAAGAATGACGTTGTGGGCACGAGGGTGGGGGCCCTGGTGAGTTGATGGGCGGGGGAGAGTGGGGGTCACGCATCAAGGGGAGGAGAGAGGTGGGGGGGGGGCGAGGTCAGGACTCTGCTATTTGACGCAATCTGAGTGCCTTCATTTACTTCGCGGACACGATGCGCCGTCAATATATGTTGGGTGGTGGTGGTGGTGACTATGATGAGCGGGGTTGTCGTGGCTTTGACTGCAGCCGAATAATGATTGGGCCAGAGCAGACATGGGTACCGTGGATCTATAGTCGTAGCGATGTGTTCACGTGGCTAATGAGAAAGTGAATGACCTGTGGCCCTCTCGTCTGCAGTGTAACGCCACAATTGGCCACGCAAGAAAAATTGTAACCGCTAAAGCGATGCCACCTGGGCCCGTGGACTCATGAGGCGAGAGGAAGCCCGGCTATGCGCATTTTGATTGGGTTGTACACTGCACTACGAGATCCACATAGAATGGCGAATATCCCCCGGATAGCTTTAACAGACTGATATTCTCAGGTTTTTTCGGTAAAGTCACGTAGGTAAAACATTAAAAGTAATGAAAGTAAAATAAAACAAAACAAAAATAAAATTCACGACGTTTCGGAGGCAACACAACGTCGTGAATTTTATTTTATTTTTGTTTTGTTTTATTTTACTTTCATTACTTTTAATGTTTTACCTACGTGACTTTACCGAAAAAACCTGAGAATATGAATCATTGCAGTCACGAAAGCTTCAAATCTAGAATTTAACAGACTGGGCAAGTGCACGGATATAAGAAGGCCTTGACAGGGCTACACACCAGGGGATGGGCGGCCAGCACCACGCCCGGGCCGCCTGTCTCTCCCCAGTGCTGGTGTTTACACACCACACCAGATACTCATTTGAGGCTGAGTCGATATAGGGGAAGCCCAGCACCGGTTCAGATATTCGTCACTGATGTTGGCTGTGAGCGGGAATCTAACTCGAGTCGCCGGGTATGTAGCGCAGTGCGCTATCCTCTACACCTTCGCTCAGCACGCATGCTATGTTAACAACAACCGCCGTTCGCCACTAAGTGTCGGTGACGTCGTAACGATGATTGTGCCAGGCTAGGTGCACCTTCATGCTACGTGAAGTGTCGAAGGCTCGCCGGCAGGAGGTCACGGGACAGACCCAGGTTCCGTGGGTTGACCGAGTTGATTGGCATGCTATACCACACACGTACGCACTCCCACGCTGCACTATACACAACATTCAACAAAGACAACGATCCCCCGTATAGCCGTCAACAGACTGTTGGGGCAAGTGGTGTCACACACAAAGATAAAGATCCCCCGTATAGCCTTAACAGACTGTAGGGGCAAGTGCCGTTAGCGAGCACCTATGAAGGCCGGAACGGTACACGAGGGGGTGGGTGGCCAGCACCACGCCCGACCGCCTTTGTCTCCCTAGTGGCACAATGTTTACACACCGCACCAGGTACTCATTTGAGGCTGAGTCGACCTAGGGGAAGCCTGGGACCGGTTCAGATAATTGTCACTGGTGTTGGCCGTGAGCTAACCGCTACACTAGCACTCACACACACTAACACACTCAACTACATTCGAAATACGCTCACGCGTGTGCACACCTGCATAACGATTGCGTCGTCCAGGTGATTTGTCACGTTCTCAAGCTGCTACACACCTGTGTGTGTGCGCCTAGTCACAGCACATGTCTGCTCACAGTACACTTATGTATGCACACAAACACCCCTTTGGGGCCCACACAGTGCACCGCTCCTATGGGTTCACAGAGTACACAACAGAAGGATCACATCTGTGTGCACACGTTCGCATGTGACGCGCGCGCACGTGCGTGTGATCATAAATGCATGAGCTGATGCGACGACTGATGAACACACACGGACACACACACGCGCGCGCACACACACACTAACAAAGATTCCCCGTGTGGCCCAATCGGTGTTCGCGAGCACCTATTAAGGCCGGAACGTCGCAGGAGTCAGCGCTGTCGCATCACGCGCGACCGCCTCTGTCTCCCGAGCAGTGATGTTTGCACCCGCATAACAAACCAATTGAAGACCGAGTCGACATTCGGGGAAGGCAAAGCACCGGTTGGGATATCACTCGCCACCGATGTTTGGCGGTGTCCGGGAATTGAACTCGGGTCGCCGGGTTCATAGCGCAGTGAGCTCAGCACTGCGACACCGCTAATCACGACACGCACGCACACGCCGCGCGCATTCTCGTCATCGCCGTCACCATCATCGTGAGCACGCGCGCGTGTACTCACCTGCCGGTGTGCGCCCTCGTTGTTCTGCCTCGTGGATGGGTCGAAGAGGACCTCTCCTCTCCTCTCTGCCCTCTCCACCGCCGTCTTCTCGAGCCCTCCTCAAAAGGCGGCTACCGCCGGCGGGAATCGGGGCACACGCACGGCGCTTCGCGTTGGTTGCGGCGGTGGTGGTGTTGGTGGTGCTGGTTGTTGTTGTTGCCTGCCGCTGGTTATGATGCAAGAGACGCAAGCCGAAGCGCCCGGGAATGGGGTTGTGCGTCGTAGTCGCCGCCGGTCACCATTGACAAACGCTGGTCGTAGATCCACCACCGCCTCTCTTCCCCACGTCGCTTCATCCTCCTCGTCGTCGTCGTCGTCCTCATCCGCCCCTCTGCTCCCTGTCTGCCCGTCTCCTCCACCACGCGCGTCCCGGACAGACGGGCAGGCGGAGGGGGGTGAGTCGAGAGAGGGGGGGGTGTAGATTAAAGGGGAGGATGCAGCCAACATACACTCACACACACGGCAAAATCACGAGGCAGCTTGCACACGCACACACTCACACACACACACGGCAACACCACGATCCTCTAAATGTGCATGGGCGGACGCGTGTGTGTGTTCCTAATGTCAGCTGCACATACCATCAAGAGAGTATATGCAGCATGTACACCGTGTGTGTGTGTGTTGCATGTGGCGTGTGAGTGTTCCATGCAGTGCTGTAGGTGTGTTCGTGCCTTGCCTGTGAATTAACGCACGACGCACAGGCAGCTTTAAATAATTCATAAACGTATAATTGAGACTGCGATTTGTTTAATCTCGGGCTACTCGCCATTTCCCATCGAACCGAGGGTACGGAGAAGGTTATTTGTGTCCTCGCGATCCTCGTGTGTGCGCGTGCGTGATTCCATTGGGGGTCGCTGTGGTGAGTGCGCTCGGCTCACACTCGCAAGGTGTCGCGAGGTCTCTTCCACGATTCCCAAGTCGCCACTGCCGAGTCACCGTCCATCCTCGTTCACGTCTCATTTGGGAAGCTAAGCAATAGCGATAGGTTTTTACCCTTTCAACTGGTACAAAAACTGACACCTTTATACAAGGCATCATGTTTGCAATAACCACAACACAAGCAGTCAAAATGCAAACAAAAAGAAACAACTCTGATAATGATAATGATATGCACTGTCCTTGAAGTTGATTGGTCCACACCCGAGACAGCTTTTCTTAGAGCCTAGTCTCCATTGGTGTTGGACCAGATGACGCCAAAAGGCGTGATGCCTTGTATAAAGGTGTTAGTTTTTGTACCAGTTGAAAGGGTAAAACCCTATCACTATATTTCACCACTAGTAAAGGAGGTCTCATAGTGAAGCTAAGCAAGTTGACATTGGGCTGCATTTGGCTGTGAGAGACCAGCTGAGAGAGAGAGAGAAAACGAGTTGTTGTTGTTGGCTTGAGCTCCAGTGTGACCAGGACATGTGAGTAGAGCACACAGGGTCCTCCAGTGTGACCAGGAGATGTGAGTAGAGCACACAGGGTCCTCCAGTGTGACCAGGAGATGTGAGTAGAGCACACAGGGTCCTCCAGTGTGACCAGGAGATGTGAGTAGAGCACACAGGGTCCTCCAGTGTGACCAGGAGATGTGAGTAGAGCACACAGGGTCCTCCAGTGTGACCAGGAGATGTGAGTAGAGCACACAGGGTCCTCCAGTGTGACCAGGAGATGTGAGTAGAGCGCACAGGGTCCTCCAGTGTGACCAGGAGATGTGAGTAGAACACACAGGGCCCTCCAGTGTGACCAGGAGATGTGAGTAGAGCACACAGGGCTGTCCAGTGTGACCAGGAGATGTGAGTAGAGCACACAGGGTCCTCCAGTGTGACCAGGAGATGTGAGTAGAGCACACAGGGCCCTCCAGTGTGACCAGGAGATGTGAGTAGAGCACACAGGGCTGTCCAGTGTGACCAGGAGATGTGAGTAGAGCACACAGGGTCCTCCAGTGTGACCAGGAGATGTGAGTAGAGCGCACAGGGTCCTCCAGTGTGACCAGGAGATGTGAGTAGAACACACAGGGCCCTCCAGTGTGACCAGGAGATGTGAGTAGATCACACAGGGTCCTCCAGTGTGACCAGGAGATGTGAGTAGAGCACACAGGGTCCTCCAGTGTGACCAGGAGATGTGAGTAGAGCACACAGGGTCGTCCAGTGTGACCAGGAGATGTGAGTAGAGCACACAGGGTCCTCCAGTGTGACCAGGAGATGTGAGTAGAGCACCCAGGGTCCTCCAGTGTGACCAGGAGATGTGAGTAGAGCACACAGGGTCGTCCAGTGTGACCAGGAGATGTGAGTAGAGCACACAGGGTCCTCCAGTGTGACCAGGAGATGTGAGTAGAGCACACAGGGCTGTCCAGTGTGACCAGGAGATGTGAGTAGAGCACACAGGGCCCTCCAGTGTGACCAGGAGATGTGAGTAGAGCACACAGGGTCCTCCAGTGTGACCAGGAGATGTGAGTAGAGCACACAGGGCCCTCCAGTGTGACCAGGAGATGTGAGTAGAGCACACAGGGTCCTCCAGTGTGACCAGGAGATGTGAGTAGAGCACACAGGGTCCTTCAGTGTGACCAGGAGATGTGAGTAGAGCACACAGGGTCCTCCAGTGTGACCAGGAGATGTGAGTAGAGCACACAGGGTCCTTCAGTGTGACCAGGAGATGTGAGTAGAGCACACAGGGTCGTCCAGTGTGACCAGGAGATGTGAGTAGAACACACAGGGTCGTCCAGTGTGACCAGGAGATGTGAGTAGAGCACACAGGGTCCTCCAGTGTGACCAGGAGATGTGAGTAGAGCACACAGGGTCCTTCAGTGTGACCAGGAGATGTGAGTAGAGCACACAGGGTCCTCCAGTGTGACCAGGAGATGTGAGTAGAGCACACAGGGTCCTTCAGTGTGACCAGGAGATGTGAGTAGAGCACACAGGGTCGTCCAGTGTGACCAGGAGATGTGAGTAGAACACACAGGGTCGTCCAGTGTGACCAGGAGATGTGAGTAGAGCACACAGGGTCCTCCAGTGTGACCAGGAGATGTGAGTAGAGCGCACAGGGCCCTCCAGTGTGACCAGGAGATGTGAGTAGAGCACACAGGGCCGGATTGAGGCACGGAGCTTCAGGGGTTGCAGCCCATGGAGCATCCGGCAGCTGGAGCTCCTCCAGAGATTAAGTGAAAAGTTATTTCAGTTATGAATGCCGAATTGTATTTGTTGTTAGCCTTGTAAAAATACAATTGTTTTACTTTTTTTCCTTTTGAAAATATTACTAGGAGCCTCACAGTACCTGTAGCACAGGGGCCTACACAATCTTAATCCGGCCCTGATAGCACCGGATTATTGAATCCATCTGCGCGTAGGTTTTGGCTGCTATTTACTCCCATCCGCGAGGTTTTTCTCCAGGTATTCCCCACACAAAGCCATGCCCCTTTCTAAAGGATGTTGCCAACGATGTCACCGTACCACAGAGGTCGGCAACCAAAATAATAGACATTTTTTTTTTCGAATTCAGCCTCAACCTCAATATCTCAAGAGCCGCAATGCATGTTAATACGAGACGGTGGTGATTCTTAATAAATAACATCACTAAGCATTCCTTGTGTAGGGCTGTTACGGGAGGGCTGTAAGTGCATACGATCCAATGGGTAACAAACACAGTGGGCGGAGTTACGGGAGTACACGGGGGGGGTGCCCGCAGCGACGTCCGCATCAGGCAGCCTGGGGGGTTGTGATCCTGATGGGGGGTATAAAGGGGGAGGACAAAGAGAGCTCGGGGCTCAGTCTGGGAACGAAGGAGGAAGAGTGAAGATCCTCTAGCTAGAGCCCTGGACTCCCCTCGACGCCGCCCTTGTCAGGGCTGCAGAGGAGCGAGCCAGAGGCGTGGTTCCGTGAACCAGGGTTAGACCCTGGGACTCCGGAGACCGTAGCCCGACTCACCAGTGTCGGGCCAGTTAGCCTCCCCTAGCTCGTTAGAGGAGGACTTGGGGATAGGTGAGATTAGCTAGGGGGTATCCCCAGTTATCCGGGTGAGGGGGCCGCTACCCCCTCTAGTGTTGTCCTGTACCGATAAGCTGAAATAAATATACGTGTGCCTCAACCTGGGTGTCCAGCGTCTTCACCGGTACTTCATCTGGTGTCAGAAGTACTACGGACATGGAAACACGTCAGACAGCTCGAGCCAGAGTACCGGAGGAGGACACTGCTGAAGTCGTTGAGCCCGAGGCGGCTCACCAAGACATGGCGCAGCCGGGGGCCGACGCGTTCCTACCGGGGCATCGGCATGAAGAGGGGCCGCAGCCAGACGCGCTACGGCTGGCTCACGAGAGACTGGCGGAGCTACTGTACGCCGCTGCCGCCACGCTGGAAAACATCACGCGGCTGGGGGCTGGTGGTCCACCACGGGGCGAGGGGAGTCGTCAACCTGAGCGCCTTCCCGCCATTTCTGAAAACTCAAACTTTGAATTTCCCGCCATCGTCACGGCAGCTGCGGAGGGCGTGGCCGGGCTCAACCTTGGGTCCGACACCGCTCTCGCTGGGACAGCTGCGTCATCTCCAGCGGAGGGAGCGTCATCACATCCGCGACAGGCGATTCCATCTGCCATTCGCGCCGACGCACAGCCGAGTCCCGGGGATAGCAGCCTACAGACGTCCAAGGCGAACGCTGCGCTACAACAACGGCTGCCTCCGCTGAAAGAATTTGTTGGTGCAGAGGGCGACTGGGGCGGCTTCCAGCGACGCTTCATCGCCCACCAAGAAATGGCAAGGTGGTCCGACGATGAAGCCCTCTGCGCGCTGCCGGCGCTCCTCGACGCAGACGCGCTCGCCGCCCTCACATCGGCGCCGAAAGAGAAGCGGTCTACTCTGCCGAAGGCACTACAGCTGCTGGCCGGGGTCTATGGACCTTCAGCGGAATGCAGAGAGCGGTTCTACGAGCGCAAGCGGGGTGAGAAGGAGTCGCCCCTGGCATACAGGACGAGCCTCCTAGCGCTGGCTAAGACGGCTTTTCCCCGTATGGACGACGATGGCGTGGACGCGATGGTCACGGAGAAAATACTCCTCCTGGCAGACGACCTGGACATCGCTGTCGTCGCACAGGAGGACGCCGAGATGACCTCTCTTCAGGCGGCGCGCCTCCTTCACGCCAACCTTCTGTCCCTGCGGCGGAAAGCCAGCAGGGCATCGGCAGGGCGTGCGGTGGCTGCAGCCACCCTTCCGACGGAGGAGCTCTTCGCCGTCGACCATCGACGGCAACAGGCGCAAGAAGTACGGTCGGCCCGGGACGGGTCAAGCCGTTTCAACCGCCCGTCGTCTCCACCGGGGCTCCCGCGGTGTTTCAACTGCGGCGTCCGGGGCCACGTCGCCTCGGGGTGCCGCTCTCCTCGACAGCGCGGGACGACGGCTCGACGGGACGCCGGGCCTCCTCCTCCCAAGCTCCAGCAACATGACCCGGCGAGTCGCGGCACCACACATGTTTGGCCAAAGCACCTACCCGTTGCACGCTCTCGCACCACAACAAACGGGGGGCCGATGTCGCGTTGCGAGGGGCCAACGCGGATCACTGCGGGGACTCAAATCGAGCCCAAACAGTGGTCCGTGTTGGCCCATCGCGTGGTAGCCGCGTCGTCAGGGTCGTCGGCCGTAGTCGGACACATTGACGGGGTAGAAGTACGCATCTTGGTCGATACGGGGGCATCGGCGACAATCATTTCGGAATTAATTTACAATATTTTGCCCGTACAAAGCCGGCCTTTACTGCCGGTTAACGTCCCATTCTATGCCGCTAACGGGGGCTCTCTCGGCATCATGGGACAGATTCGAGCGCAAATTTCTATTGGGGACATCAAATTGTCGGGGCCGATTTTCGTTTCCTCCTCGCTGGCGGTTCCGTGCCTGCTGGGGACGGATTTCTTAGGTAAAATGCCCATTCGTATTTTGATCGACCAAGGATGCATTGAGCTTCCATCGGGGCGGCGCATGGCGTTCCTGCCATCCCCTGCGGCGGCTCGGTCGGCGTTCGCGACGGTACCGGCGTTCGTCGTTGAAACTGTTCGTGTGCCGCCGGGAGCTCAAATGCTAGTGCCTCTGAAACTTCGTAAGCCCTTCGCTAAGGGCATAGGGGATCAGGGTGTTTTGCTGGGACCGTCTAGGGCCGGGGTTAATGGGCCTCATTTGATTCCGGCCCAGACCGTCGTAAGAGGGGACGGGGACCCTTTCATCGCGGTCCTAAATGTGGGATCGCAGACGGTGGTGGTTCCTCAAGGGACGGTGCTCGCTCACGCGACGCCAATGCCCTGCGAGGAACCTGTCGCGAACCACGTTGGCACTGCTTCCCGGATGCTCCCACATTCGGACAGCGATGAAGGGTGGATCGACGCGCTTTGTGCGGGATCGACGGACCTGACAAATTCAGAGCGCCAACAGCTTAGAACGCTACTGAGGGAATTTTCCGACGTTTTCAGTCGTGATAAATATGATTTGGGTTGCACTCACCTGCTGCGTCACCATATTGACACGGGTGACAGCGCGCCAATTCGCCAAAATCCGTTTCGGTTAAGTCCCGCCGAAAAGGACCATGTCAAATCGGCTGTTGATGACATGTTAGCCGCCGACATCATTTCTCCCTCCACCAGCCCGTGGGGAGCGCCGATCGTCCTGGTTAAAAAGCAGGACGGCTCGTTGCGGTTTTGCGTGGATTTTCGGCGCCTTAATAAAATTTCGGTTGCCGACGCATACCCGCTCCCACGGATGGACGAATCGCTGGACGCTTTGGCGGGAGCGCGATTCTTCTCCACACTAGATTTACTTTCGGGATTCTGGCAGCTTCCTCTGGACGATGATTCTAAGCCTAAAACTGCTTTCCGTACACCGCACGGCCTGTTCCAATTCAACCGGTTGCCGATGGGCTTACACTCAGCGCCGGCAACTTTCCAGCGATTGATGGAATTGGTTTTGGCTGGATTGCAATGGGAATCGTGCCTGATTTATTTGGATGACGTTATTGTCTTTGGTAAAACTTTTGATGAACATCTCCAGAGGTTGCGGGCGGTTTTCCTAAAGATGCGGGCTGCTAATTTGAAATTTAAGCCCCAAAAATGCCATTTGTTACGCGAGTCGGTGCGTTATTTGGGGCACATCGTAGGGCGCTCGGGTATTGCTACCGATCCCGCCAAAACGCAGTGTGTCAGCTCCTGGCCGACTCCCACCTCGGTGGGAGAGGTCAGGAGTTTTATTGGCTTCGCATCATATTACCGACGCTTCGTCGCTAATTTTGCAACAATTGCCAAACCCCTACACGCGTTAACATCTAAAGGGGTTCGGTTCCACTGGGGTCAGGATGAGGAAGCTGCTTTCTGCTCCCTTCGGGACGCGCTGGTGAAGGCTCCTCCCTTGATTTACCCAGATTTTTCGAGGCCGTTTTTGCTCGACACCGACGCGAGCAACACGGGTATTGGAGGCGTGCTTTCCCAGGTGGTTGACGGCGTGGAACGGGTGGTCGCGTACGGCAGTCGGGTGTTGTCTCCAACGGAGCAAAGATATTGTGTCACCCGTAGGGAACTGTTGGCAATTGTCTATTTCATCCAACAGTATCGCCCATATCTGTACGGTCGGCATTTCACCGTCCGCACAGATCATGCGGCACTGCAGTACGCCCTGAAGGTTCAACAGCCATCGGGACAATTGTCCCGATGGCTGGAGGTCCTCCAGGATTTCAGTTTTGAAACCACTTATCGTAAGGGCGTTCGCCACACCAACGCTGACGCTCTGTCACGGATGCCAACCGCCTCCGAATGCGCATGTCTCCTGGGGTCGGGGCGTTGCAAGCCAGTGGGGGACGTGATGGTTCCGGTCCTGGCGGCGGCCGCCGACGATGAAACGGTAGTCCCCATTGATATCGCCGAACAGGGGAGAGATTCCCTGCTTGGATTGCCCGTTGATGAATGGGGGCGCCTCCAGTTGGAGGATGCCTCCCTCCTCGCGTTGCGTCGTCGCGCCGGGGAGAGGGGGCGTGTGACGGGTCATGCCGACGCATGGGAAACCCATGCGGGCTTGCTTATGCATTGGGACGGGAAATCCCAGCGTCACCGGCTGGTGGTCCCTTCTGGCCTACGAGGTAAGGTGGTGTGGGCTGCTCATGAGCGCCTCCTCCACCTAGGTACCCAGAAAACACTCGCCTTGCTTCAGCTGAATTTTTTTTGGCCGGGTATGACAAGGGATGTTGCTGATCTGTTGGCGGCATGCCCTCAGTGTGCGCAGCGCAAACCACCGGCACGGGAGTCGAACCCGCCCTTACAATCCATCCAGGTCTCCAGAATAAATGAACTGGTCGCACTGGATATTCTGGGGCCATTCCCCGCCACCTCCAGGGGAAATAAATATTTGCTTACTGGGGTCGAATATTTTACGCGCTGGCCTATGGCCTGGCCCCTGGCGAATCAGTCGGCAGCAGCCATCGTCGACGCCTTTGTCCAAGGTTATGTCATGGACAAAGGTGCCCCGGAGCGGTTGTTGACCGACCAGGGTAGAAATTTTTCGGGGAAACTCCTAAAACAAGTCTGTGATCTCCTGGGAACGAAAAAAATTCGAACCTCCCCCTATCACCCGCAAACGGACGGGATGGTCGAGCGTCTGCATCGCACCATCACGTCTATGTTGTCGCAGCAAGTTTCGGACTCACAGGCTGATTGGGACTTACAAATTCAAGGGGTTCTAGCGGCATACAGATTGGCTCCCCATGCTGCGACGGGGTTTTCACCTTTCTTTCTTATGTATGGCCGCGAACCCGACCCACCTGTTCGGGCACAGTTGCAGATCCACGTGCCGCTGGGCAAATCTAAATTGGACGATCACGTTAAATTTAACCTTGACAAACTGACTGAGGCGCGGGATGCGGCGAGGCTAAATTCTGACAGGCGTCAGAAGGCGAACGAGCGCCTCAGACTGGCTCGCGCGCACGTGCTGCAGTGGAAGCCGGGGGACAGGGCATGGCTGCACTGTCCCCAGGTACCACTCGCGACCTCCTCTAAACTCGTACGCCCGTGGCGGGGCCCCGTCGAGGTTATTGAGGTTTTGAGGCCTCAGTGCGTTCGAATCCAATGGGGGAGGCGCCGGTGGTTTGTACACCCCTCTAGGCTGAAGCCGTTTGTTGCGGTGCGGGGGCCCACGCCACGCACGCGAGGCCAAGCATGTGGGGGGTCGACCGACTCGGAGGGTCCGTCGCTGCTCTCGCCTGATGTGTTGCCGGCTGTCCCACCCACAGGTGTACCGGGAATGACGGGCTCACGCCCTGGAACCCCCACAGGTGATGCCGACAGTCGCGCGACTTCAATCGCGACCTCACCTCGAATGGGACAGCCGCCACCGGATGGTCCGCCGTCCGGGGTTGCCCCGTGTGACGGGCCTGCGGCAAGGACGCGCGCTAAAATGCGCAGACTCTTATAATATACAGCAGGAAGAAAAAGAAAAAAAAAGAACTTTTCTTATTTATTTTCCTTCACGTGTCATGGTTACTGTATGCTGCGTCGGTGGTGTGCTCCTTGCACACTGAGTGTGTTGTGTTGTGTGGGCGCGGTGTGTGTGTTGTGGGTGCGTTGTGTGTCGTGGGTGTGCTGTGTGTGATGGGGGAGTTCCTGGCTAGTTGTACATACGTGCTTACGGATTTCGTATTTATGCGGGGGGGGGGGGGTGCGTCGGACATTCCCTTCGGGGGTATGGTTGTTGTTCTTGTTGTTGTTCTGCTATTTGCATTTTGTTGAAAAAATGAGGCACACACGGGGTCGAGGGGTAATTGTTCCTTTATTTGGAATTGTTGCAGCCGGGACGGCTGCGAGCTGTAATGGGGGGGGTGATGTAGGGCTGTTACGGGAGGGCTGTAAGTGCATACGATCCAATGGGTAACAAACACAGTGGGCGGAGTTACGGGAGTACACGGGGGGGGTGCCCGCAGCGACGTCCGCATCAGGCAGCCTGGGGGGTTGTGATCCTGATGGGGGGTATAAAGGGGGAGGACAAAGAGAGCTCGGGGCTCAGTCTGGGAACGAAGGAGGAAGAGTGAAGATCCTCTAGCTAGAGCCCTGGACTCCCCTCGACGCCGCCCTTGTCAGGGCTGCAGAGGAGCGAGCCAGAGGCGTGGTTCCGTGAACCAGGGTTAGACCCTGGGACTCCGGAGACCGTAGCCCGACTCACCAGTGTCGGGCCAGTTAGCCTCCCCTAGCTCGTTAGAGGAGGACTTGGGGATAGGTGAGATTAGCTAGGGGGTATCCCCAGTTATCCGGGTGAGGGGGCCGCTACCCCCTCTAGTGTTGTCCTGTACCGATAAGCTGAAATAAATATACGTGTGCCTCAACCTGGGTGTCCAGCGTCTTCACCGGTACTTCACTTGCAAGAGCCACATGCGGCTCCGGAACCGCAGGTTGCCCACTAACCGCTGTAGCAGCACCCTCCCGAATAAGGGTCTTGAGTATCAGCGTTGATTTGTGGGTAATTTTTTTTTATATTATTATCGTTGCTGAGTCTATTCAGCACTGTAACTAAAGCGAGTGTCGTTTCGTGGAAAGTCAAGAGTGTCATCTAGACACAGTGCTTTTCTGTCATGAAAATTCTAGATTTGAAGCTTTCGTGACTGCAAGGATTCATACTCTTTGGTTTTGTCAGAAAAGTCACGTAGGTTAAAAGAAAACAAATAAATTAAATCACGACGTTTCGGAGTCAACACAAGCTTCCGTCTTCAGGTGAAACCGTCACAGCAAAATTGCTGTATCAAGTAAAGAGAAGTCCCAAGAAATACGACCTTATATACTAGTTAAGGGGGGGGAGGAGCCTGATTCCTCCCCCCATTAACTGGCTCCTCCCCCCTTCACTGGCTCCTCCCCCCCTTAACTAGTATATAAGGTCGTATTTCTTGCGACTTATCTTTACTTGATACAGCAATTTTGCTGTGACGGTTTCACCTGAAGACGGAAGCTTGTGTTGCCTCCGAAACGTCGTGATTTAATTTATTTGTTTTCTTTTAACCTACGTGACTTTACCGAAAAAAAACAAAAAGTATGTCATGAGAATGTTACATTTACGCCGTTGATTCCGAGCCGCTAAGTGAGATGAATGCCGCCCGATTGATTGAGTCGGCGGAGACACTTCAGTCTTCAACTGTGGGAGATCGCTTCTTCTTCTCTGCTGCTCTTAACGTCTGGGATCCTCCTCGCTCCTTCGTTGTCTGCATTTCAACTCGTTGTTTTAATGGCTCTGTCATCGCCAAATATGAGATGGCAAATCCCTTCTCCGTTGACATAATATTTATACAATTATTTCTGCAATAGAATGTTTTTTTAAATCAACGTTTAATGTTGATGTGGGTAACTCTAGTGAAAGCGTGTTTCCTGGTCTGACTCCCCTTCCTAGTACGTATTGTGTTACTTTGTTCATGTAACCTTAGTATACATGTTCCATTTGTCTAAATTAGTTTCATTATAAATACGTCTTATGGGATAACCGCCTCAATACCCACGGTGTAAAATTAACTTAATTGTCTAAAACAGATCGGCATAAGGGAATGTGGTCTTCATTAGGCAATTTTTTTTCTCCTTCCAGAATCTGATTGGCAGTGCGGATGTGGCCCGTTGTAGAGAAACCTTTCTTAAACCTCACTTCATCACGTGATTCGTTGGCCTGTTCAGTCATCGATTGGCCTGTTTCCAACGATCATGAACAATCCAACCACGTGAGATAGCAGGCAAACGAGTTTCTAATTCTTAAAGTCATTGTTATCACGCTTTCTGAGAGACAAAATGATGTAGGCATAATTTTTTTTCATTGAAGTACAGTACTTCATTTCTGTCCAACCATTTAATTTAATAGAAACGGTGATACAGCTGCTCACCCCGTGCTATAAATGCTTTTATAGTTGCATTATCACTGTACTGTTCGCCTGTCGGCTTTCTCTGGTCTGACACTGGCGAGATTCGGTCATAAAGAAGGCTGTCTCTGGCGTAGGCCAATCAGTTCAGTTTCAAAGACAATGCATCATATATTCAGAGCATGTTTACATGTTCACCACAAGTACGTGTGGTTAATGCAGACTTGATTCTTTGCAAAAGGTTTCTATTTGGTCTTGATTTGAAGCTTTCGTGACTGCAGGAATCCATAGTCTTTGGTTCTTTCGGTAAAGGCACAGAGATAGAAAAAATAAAACAAAAAATAATATATCACGACGTTTCGATCGCAACACAAGCGGTCGTCCTCAGGTGGGAAAAAATTATCCAGCAGTGGAACTCCACTGCTGGATTATTGTTATATTAATATTTTTTCTACCTACGTGACTTCACCGAAAGAACTAAAGACTATCTATTTGGTGTTTGAACATCTTAACACCTGTTTTATTGCCAGAAAGGGTCAAGCCTAATGTAATTTTTTCCTACTTTGATACTGACAAAAAGGTCCCATGATAGAAACGGACTATTGCGATATAGAAGAACGCAATAAATGAGAGGATACAAAGTAGGGCTCAAGATAAATGACACGCGTTGAATGCTGCCGTGTAATTGACTCGCCTACATGTTAGTCTGTGTGTTCACTCTGTTTTGGCTTTCACTTCTATGACCTATATCACCCGTTCAAAAAAAAAACCACACAAACACAAAAACGGAAAATTGATGTCTAAATGGGTTCTCGTCCGATAATATCAAGTCAATCACTCAGCCAATCAAAATCAGTTGATCGAATCACCGCGGGGGAGAATGGGTTTGTTCCATCTCCTAATCGTTGTCTCTGACTGCGTGAGGTTGGACCACGCTACCGCACAGGGCGGCAGATTGGCACGGGGCCACACGCGGGCGTCGTCACGCCGCGTGTCCGGCACAATGAGGGCCGCTCGCCTCATTCTCGAGCCAGCTCGCACGAGCAGCCCAGCAGGCGTTCTTCACGCCAATAAAGAATTATTCTGTGGGCTTTCACAACTGTGAACAATGCTTCACGGACACACCGAAGAAGTGCGCGCGTGCGCGTGTGTGTGTGTCTGTGTTTCGCACAGTGCGCCAACGTTTTCAACACAATATTCAAACGTTTGTTTCTATTCATCTGAGCGGTTCAAGGGAGTTCATAATGGCCCTGTCAGGGACACGGACTGAGCCGCCAATGCTGAGATTCTGTCGTTAGAATTCTGGTTGAATCTGCCCGTGATTAAACTCTCAATTGTAGGCTTAGAGTAGTTGATGATCTCAACCAGGTTACCAGTAACTCCACACACACAATAAGCATAACCAGTAAAAACAAAGTTTTTCACTATAAATCCTTTATATGCGTGGCGGCTAGAGTCCTCTCGTCCTCTGGCTTGAGATGGCTGCCACCTATGGGTCAGATGATTGCATTGCACCATTAAGCAATTGGTAATTAAATATAATATTTTTGTCCTAAAAAGTGTAACATTTTGGAAAACATTTTTCACGAACATTAATTGTCACGCACAACGAGTCTGTGTGGAAAATGTCAGCTTGATTGGATCACGGGAAGTGGGTTAAAAAACGACCGAAAGATTTGCACGGTCCTAAGCAAGCAAGCGAACTTAATATAAAGGATTTTAAAAAACCCACATTTCAATCTGGAGTGTCACTCACTTCGGCTGAATATCGAGTTTGAGAATTACACAATGGTATTGACTTGCGACGAACACTCTACGTAGGGCTAAGCCAAGATCACGACGATGATGATTACGCAACTGATATATGACGATGGTGATGTCACATTCAACGTTTGATAGATGAAGAAACGACGACGACGATGATGTTATGACGAGCCCCACCTAGTGTGGATAAGAGGCAAATGAAGGGATCTCCAAAGTAGTTCTATGATCTCATCCTCCATGTATGTAGCCGTACTCGTGTCAACAACGCAGATGGCACAATTTAAAAAGTAATTTGTGGGGGGGAGGGATGGAAAGGATAATAAAATTAAAACTGAAAAGGATTTCTTTTTTCAAAATACCCATCGAGCTCACTGCATTATGGAAAGACAAAGTGATCTGATTCCTGGCCACAGCTAACACGAGTAGCGAGTGATATCAGAACGGGGCCTGTCACCCGTTTCACCAGTCAAGTTGCTGGAAGTCCACGGGTGCAATGTCATTCTCTGGATGTACTTGGCACGGCCGTAGTAACGTGGATCTTACACCACCGGTCGGACCGTGGTGAGCACGAGACGCGGCACCGTCCATGGTGCCGGTGGTGGCCGTGAGAGCAAAGTACTCCACGTGGAGGGAGGTGACGCTGCTACTACTGATTGCGTGCCGGTTTAAGGGCGTTCGGGAAGAGATCAGTGATTACAATCCCACTACAGTAGTCCGCGCCAAGTCCCAGACGGGTTTGGTCGCTCAGATAATAACAATAAACACATTGTCCTGCGGAGGGAGCTGGTAGGAACGTTGGGTTGCTCGGTCAATGGCCTGCAGGGTCAACGGCGGCGTGGTGTATTCCGCAAAAATGCCCGACTGTGAGGGCGGGCACAAGCCGGCGTGAGTAGGTTAAACGTTGAGTTTTATAAGGGCACCACGGGGTGACCAGCCCCTCCCCACCCAGCCCCACCCCTCCCACCCCCCACCCAGCCCCACCCTCCCCACTCAGCCCCTCCCCTCCCCACCCAGCGCCACCCCTCCCACCCCCAACCCAGCCCCACCCTCCCCACCCAGCCCCTCCCCACCCTCCCCACCCAGCCCCTCCCCACCCAGCCCCACCCTCCCTACCCAGCCTCCCCTCCCCACCCAGCCCCTCCCTCCCCACCCAGCCCCTCCCTGCACGACGGACGGACGGACACAATAATCCCCAGTGGGCTGGTAGAACCAGTGGGTTCCTACCAGTAAAAATTATTACATCCCTTCGTCAAGTCACTGCTGGGTGCAGGCCTCCCCACGACGTCTCTATTTGGGGTATCTAACAAACTCACGTAATTAACCGACTCGGAAACGCGTCTAAGTGCATCAATATCCTTGATTGCATCTTCGTGTGGTAATTATAATGGTATTTCCCTTTGTGGGATAACTGCCTCCGCACGCCGTCTTGGTCATTGAGGCTGTTTGACCATACTTCACCACCCTGGTGAGTGCGGGGAGGTGAATACGGTGGGGGGAGGAGGGGGAGGGCACCCATGACCGGCACTCGCCACTGATATTCGCCCTGGCCGGGAATTGAACTCAGATCGCCTGCTTCAGAGCAAGTCTATCCACTACACCATGGTGATGGGATATTAGTGATTTGGCGATGGTGATTCTGACGGTGGTGATGATGAACATGATGGTAGGTTGGTAGTGATGGTGATGCTGGTGGTGGTCATGATAGTGTGTAGTAATGATGAATGTGGTGGTGGATCATTGATCATGGTGGGTGGTGTTGATGATGATTGTGATGGTAGGTTGGTAATTATGAGGTGGTGAGCAGTAGATTTGGGTAATTCTGGTTAATGTGATTGTACGTTGGTAGTAATGATTGTGGCTGCGAGTAGACGTGGTGGGTGATGGATGTGATGGTAGATCGGTAGTGATTATGGGCGAGGGTAGGGATGGCAGGTGGTGATAATGGATGTGATGGCGGTGTTGATGGTGGATGCTCGTGATCAATACGTGGTAGTGGCGGTGGCGTTCGCTGTGATGGTGCTGGTGGTGGTGGTGTTCACCACACATTTTAAATCATTATCAAATACAGTCCTACGGAGAAGCCACTGAGACATCATCCTCTAGAAAAGTATAACTGAGACTCATTGAGCCTTGCCTGGATAAATCAACACGGTACAATATGTTGATTTCTCACCAATCTCGACCGGTGCTGGCTTGGCTTTTTATTTTATAGAAATATAAAAAAAAATAACACGAATTTAATTGAAAATTGTAATTATCTAACGCCACGTCCCAATTACATTAATTGCAACCAATTATTGCGATTGCGGGCTGAGCGTGTCATTAGCATTCACGACGTAGGCACTTCGCATGAGAGTGAACCTAATGTTCGAGGTTTTTCGTTGTTGTTACGCTTTATAAGGTACATGTTGTTTATATAGGAAGTGGGTTTCTGTCTCTGCTCAATTTTCCAATTAGCCCCGTCCGCCACCACCGCCTCCACCACTCCTGCCCCCGATTCCTCAGACACTCGCAATCACAGCGTTGCGCTGATGAATGCAAGGCCACGGTTGATGAATTCGTGAGAGGGAAACGCACAAAGACTGACGGATTTGTTTTTTTTCGGTAAAGTCACGAAGGTAAAAAATTAAAATAAATTAAATCACGACGTTTCGGGCCCGAAACATTTGAAATAAATTAAATCACGTTTCGGGCCCGAAACGTCGGGATTTAATTTATTAATTTTTTTTACCTACGTGACTTTAGAGTATGAATCCTTGCAGTCACGAAAACTTCAAATCTAGAAGCAGACGAATTTGGTTTCTCCTATCCGCTCGACTTTGGCATCCTCCCCCCCAACACCACCTCCCCCATTTCTCCTTCTTCCCAACTGCCAATATCGTTCTCGAATCAATAATTGCACTTATTCGCTCCTATTCAATACAATTTTATATATATATATAAAAGTGCTGTTTGTTGCGTTCGGGTGTTTATCGCTGTTCAGCAACTGTGCTGAATAAATAAATGATGTTGTACTCACTCCGCTTGTGTGTGTGTCCCCTCGCATTGTTCGAGGCGAGCTCGAATTTAGCAAATCTCTTAATTTCTGATCCGCCCCTACGAAACGCCATCTGTGAAAAAGAGCTTCACGGCTCATCGGATTTCTCCAGGATACATGAAGATTCTGATTCTATGGTCCAGAGCGTCATTATGGCACTCTTGTGATGTCATAACGTCACTCCGAATCGTATTGTATGTTCCGAGACAACGGTCTATGGTGCACTTTGCGCGATAAACATCATGAAAAAAACGAGAAACATCACGAGAAACAAAGCGAGAAACACAACGTCCATCCTTGGGTCCATCCGAGGACATGACCTGTTGTGTTTTCACGAAAGAAATACAAAACCCCCTGAAACCAATCGGTCTGAAGCTCACCACGCGGCTTGCCAACACCAGCGCATGAAACCAGCCACAACATCGTGTGTTACTCTTTGGTTCTTTCGGTAAAGTCACGTAGTGAGAAATAAAATAAAATAAAACAAATCACGACGTTTCGATCGCAACACAAGCATGATTAGTTGTATTTCTAGCTACGTGACTTTACCGAAAGAACCAAAGAGTAAGGATTCCTGCAGTCACGAAAGCTTCAAATCAAGATTGAACATTATGTATTATTATTGTTACTAAACGGAGGCTGCCTCAATGGCATCGGCAGTCTGTCTGCTTTGACTCAAATCGTACCGATGAAATCAGAACCGGAGAGAGCTCCATTGAAAGTGTGTTTGCATGCAATCAGCTTCGTGGCGAAGTGAAGACCTGGTCAGGGTTCGTGGGCTACATTGTTGGGAATTGGGTTCGTCTTGTTGGCGAGTAACAGTTATGATTAATTGTTAGTTGGCTAGTTTGCTAGGATGTTAGCTAGTGTGCCAGTCTTGTTAGCTAGCCTGCCACAGTTACGGATAACGATTGGTTAAGCTCCAAGGCCGTAATTATAATATATATTGGGGGGGACACATCCCCCCCAATATTCAAATATGCTCAAAATGCCCCCCCCCCCAATAAATTGCTATTAAATAGATTTCTGTTCATATCATTGTGGTTATGGTTGTACTTAATTAATCCCTAATCTCTTCCATTACATACAATGAAACAAGAAAAGATAAAAAAGAAAAAACAGAGCAATGTAATACAATACACTATTAAAAATTATTGTAAAAAATAAATTAAAAGTCCATTCTATGTGTTAGTAAATGTTTTAATATTTTAGACAGAAAATTATTTTCAAATTTATAATTAAAAAAATCGGGGGGGGGGGGGGGGCCCATACCCCCTGGAAGATTTGGTCCCCCCCAATGTTGACTCCATGGCTACGGCCTTGTTAAAGCTCTAAGGGAGGGTTGGGTTTGTGTGTAGGTGGTGGAGTGTGGTTCGGGGTTTGGGGAGTGTGAATCAGCATCTGCTTGGCCGCTCTGGCCAGGGCTGTGGAGTGCGTGGGGAGGGGCAGTGTGGCGGGTCACGCGCTGCGCTACGAACCTGGCCACCCTGGTTCGATTCCCGCTCACCGCCAACACCAGTGACGATTATCTGAACCGGTCATGGGCTTCCCCTAGGTCGACTCAGCCTCAAACGAATACCCGGTCCATCCACCCACTCGTGTGTCGTGCCAGCCTTAATAGGTTCTCGCTAACAGGACTTGCTCCTACTTTCTGTTAAGGCTGTACGGGGGATCTTTGTCTGTGTGGCTTGCAAGCTCCGCCCTGCGACAGGCTCTCCCCTCCCACCAACCCCCTCCCATCACCCCCTCCCATCACCCACTCCCATCACTTACTCTCTTTTTTTCACGATCAGAGGAAACAAGAAGATGCTCGGTGTATTCGGCACTTTGCTTCGTTCATCATTTCGTTTTTTTTATGCTTTGCTTCATGTAACGCCCCCCCCCCCCTTGTTAAATGAAAGATTTCACAATAGATGTCACACTCTGCTCTCCTTACCCCTTCCCCCTCTCTCTACCCCTCTCTCCCTACTCCATGTCTATGTTCCCACTATGTTTTCTATGTAATATTTGTAATCACCCACTCTCACCTCCCCCTCCCACCACCCACTCTCCGTTCCCTCTCCGCTCAGCTCATGGGTGCGGGGTGGCGCCGGCGGGCAAGACCCCCCCTCACCCCCCCTCACCCCCCCTCACCCCCCCTCACCCCCCCTCACCTCCCCTCACCCCCCCTCACCCCCCCTCACTTCCCCTCACCCCCCTCACCCCTCTCACCTCCCCTCACCCCCCTCACTCCCCCTCACTTCCCCTCACCCCCATCACTCCCCCTCACCCCCCTCATCCCCCCTCACCCCCCTCACTCTCCCTCATCCCCCCTCACCCCCCTCATCCCCCCTCACCTCCCCTCACCTCCCCTCACCCCCTCACCCCCCCTCACCCCCCTCATCCCCCCTCACCCCCCTCATCCCCCCTCACCTCCCCTCACCCCCCTCACTCCCCCTCACTTCCCCTCACCCCCATCACTCCCCCTCACCCCCCTCATCCCCCCTCACCCCCCTCACCCCCCCTCACGCCCCTCATCCCCCCTCACCCCCCTCACTCCCCCTCACTCCCCCTCACCCCCCTCACTCCCCCTCACCCCCCTCACCCCCCCTCACCCCCCTCACTCCCCCTCACGCCCCTCATCCCCCCTCACCCTCCTCACGCCCCTCATCCCCCCTCACCCCCCTCATCCCCCCTCACCTCCCCTCACCTCCCCTCACCCCCCTCACTCCCCCTCACCCCCCTCATCCCCCCTCACCCCCCTCATCCCCCCTCACCTCCCCTCACCCCCCTCACTCCCCCTCACTTCCCCTCACCCCCCTCACCCCTCTCACCTCCCCTCACCCCCCTCACTCCCCCTCACTTCCCCTCACCCCCATCACTCCCCCTCACCCCCCTCATCCCCCCTCACCCCCCTCACTCTCCCTCATCCCCCCTCACCCCCCTCATCCCCCCTCACCTCCCCTCACCTCCCCTCACCCCCTCACCCCCCCTCACCCCCCTCATCCCCCCTCACCCCCCTCATCCCCCCTCACCTCCCCTCACCCCCCTCACTCCCCCTCACTTCCCCTCACCCCCATCACTCCCCCTCACCCCCCTCATCCCCCCTCACCCCCCTCACCCCCCCTCACGCCCCTCATCCCCCCTCACCCCCCTCACTCCCCCTCACTCCCCCTCACCCCCCTCACTCCCCCTCACCCCCCTCACCCCCCCTCACCCCCCTCACTCCCCCTCACGCCCCTCATCCCCCCTCACCCTCCTCACGCCCCTCATCCCCCCTCACCCCCCTCATCCCCCCTCACCTCCCCTCACCTCCCCTCACCCCCCTCACTCCCCCTCACCCCCCTCATCCCCCCTCACCCCCCTCATCCCCCCTCACCTCCCCTCACCCCCCTCACTCCCCCTCACTTCCCCTCACCCCCATCACTCCCCCTCACCCCCCTCATCCCCCCTCACCCCCCTCACCCCCCCTCACGCCCCTCATCCCCCCTCACCTCCCTCACTCCCCCTCACTCCCCCTCACCCCCCTCACTCCCCCTCACCCCCCTCACCCCCCCTCACCCCCCTCACTCCCCCTCACGCCCCTCATCCCCCCTTACCCTCCTCACGCCCCTCATCCCCCCTCACCCCCCTCACCCCCCTCATCCCCCCTCACCCCCCTCATCCCCCCTCACCCCCCTCACCCCCCCTCATCCCCCCTCATCCCCCCTCACCCCACCTCACCCCACCTCACCCCCCCTTATCCCCCCTCACCCCACCTCACCCCACCTCATCCCCCCTCACCCCACCTCACCCCACCTCATCCCCCCTCACCCCACCTCACCCCACCTCACCCCACCGCCCCCCGCCCAGGGCCGGGTGCGCACATCAGCGGTCTTCAAAATCACGGCCGTTTCATGTGCGCCTTTGTAGCCTCGTCGAGATGTCGTTGAAAGGTGTTTGTGTGAGCACGAGAGAGAGAAAGGGGGCACCCTCCTTGAAGAGCCATTCAAAGCATTTGAGACTCAAGTGCGTGGATTACATCCCTAGCAGAGCTTCTTAGAGAGGTACTGATGTGCGTACTGTACGTTGAACTTCTTTCGTGCCGTACGTAGCCAGCCGCGCTAACACGCAGGTGCCGGGGAAGAACAGCAAACTAAACACACAAAAATAAGCCATTGCATTGCTCGAGATTAGAGATTAGCATATCAATGTGAGACGGCTCCCGCAGCAGCAGCTGTGTTAATGAGACACATTCAGCCTATTAAATAACGAGAGCCACCGCCACATCGAGGAAAAGGGAGCAGCAGCTATGTTAGTGAGACATTTAGCCTGTTAATGTAAAGATATTTAACAAGGTAATGTAACTCAGAGAGTCGGAAATAACTGCTAACATAGGCAGGTAGGATGGAAGCATCACAGCCAGTTATGACTCTACCTGGTTAATAACGTCCTTACAATGATTGCTCAGTTTGTACCCATCTTCTCGGTTGAAATTGTGTCTGTGTTTATATATCTTGATGGCTTCATGAACAAATCTTTGTTGATAGCCAGTGGGGTTGCATAGTACCTTCGTCTTGGAGAAATCAATGTCATGTGTGCCCACCACAGCGTTAAAACAATGATCAGCCTCGGCAGAGGTGTTGGTGCTACCGTGTTTCAGATCCGCCTTGTGTTCACGAACACAGTCCGAGACATGTCGCTTAGTTTCCCCAATGTAACTACTGCCGCAGGCACAGCTTAGTTTGTAGGCGCCGGGGTATTGCATGTCATGGATCACATCCTTCACAGATGGGATCAGATCACGAATTGTATGTATCGTGTTGAATCGGACATGGATCTTGTGTTTGCTCATTATTTTGGAAATCTTTTTGGTGACCCCTGCTATGTATGGCAAGGTAATGGTTTTGATTGGGTCCTCAGATGGTTCTCTCCAAACGGTTGGGGTGACAGCTTTACGGATTGTGCAATCCGAATATCCATTCATCTTGAGGGCTTGGTGCACGTGCTCCAGTTCACTGGCTAGGTGGTGATGGTCGGAAATGCAACGATCCCGATGGTGTAGGGTTTTGATGAGGGAATTATTCTGGGCTGGATGGTGATGGGAGTCAGGTTTCAGATAGGCATCCGTGTGGGTGGCTTACCTGTAGACAGAGTGTCCCAATGAACCATCTGGTCTCTTTTCGATTAAAACATCCAAGAATGGTAACTTGCCATCCTTTTCCACCTCCATGGTGAATTTGATGGCTGGGTGTATGGAATTGATGTGGTTGAAGAATTGGTTCAGAACTGAAAGGCCATGTGGCCAGATGACGAACGTGTCATCTACGTATCTCTGCCACAAGGAAGGACGTAGGATGGATGTCTGGATGGCATCTGTCTCAAATTGTTTCACAAAAACATTGACTACCACTGGAGATAAGGGAGAACCCATTGGGGCACCTTAAACTTGTTTGTAGAATGTACCATTCCAGGTGAAGTAAGTGTTGGTGGGGCAGTGTCTCACCAGGGCCGGAACATCAGCATTCAGTCCTTGTTGGACCAAATCTTCAACGAATGCAATGGTGGCACGCACAGGAACTTTGGTAAACAAAGACACTACATTGAAGCTGACAAGCAAATCACTTGGAGATAGTGAGATGTCTTTAATTAGAGATACCAAGTGAGCTGAATTAAGTACAGCTGAGGTGGTCTTGCCAGTTATTTCCAACTCTGAGTTACATTACCTTGTTAAATATCTTTACATTAACAAGCTAAATGTCTCATTAACACGGCCGCTGCTGCGGGAGCCGTCTCACATTGACATGCCAATCTCCAATCTCGAGCAATGCAATGGCTTCTTCAGCACCGTAGCCGTGGGGTTACATTAAGAGATTGACATGCTAATCTCTAGCAATACAATAGCCCAGGTATACTGAGCTCTGCGATCTTACATTTACTTGCAAATTCTATCTCTAGCCCCGCCCGCTTACCCTTGGGTTGTACCCATCTCAAACCTGTATAACCTTTGGCTGCAGCAGCAGCTCTCTCACCATATTTCTTCCTGCCTCAGCAGTCCACCTGCTGTATTCTTTCACCTGAAGACGATTGCTTGTGTTGCGATCGAAACGCCGTGATTTTGTTATTAATTTATTCGTTTTCTATCTACGTGACTTTACCTGAAAGACCCAAAGAGTATGAATTCCTGCAGTCGCGAAAGCTTTAAGTCAAGATTCACAATTTTTACTTTTTTAATTTCAGTCGTAGCCAGTCTGATCGGAGACGGCAAACGTTGGCCAAACGTTGGCCCAACGTTTTGAACGTTGTTGTCGCTGCCCTCGCGTCGGTGATGGTGGAGTGGGAGGGTAGTTAGTGCCAGTCGTGCTCGCAGATCGGATATGGGAGAGAAAGTTCCAGACGGAACCTTGTGCGAGACTCACCAACAATCATCAGGGACGGCTTCAAAGTGGCGGTAGGGCGGACTTGCGGGGTTATATCGAAAATATTCCTGAGCCTCCCCCGCTGAGAATAGAAATAATGAGACGGGCTTTTGGAGAATGTTCAAAGCCGAATGTTGCAACGATTCGTGGGTGAGCGCGGCACATAATGCTTGTGTGTGTGTGTGTGTTTTATTTCGCTGTGATTGATGAGGCTGGACGATGGAAACACGAGAGGGGCCCCCGGTGGCTCTGATCGCCGTTACCTTGTGGATACGAGATGCACGATGTCAAGGGGGGGGGGGAGGGGGTGATGGGGGAGGCTGTAACTGTTGCTACTAAACCCTAACACAGCCCTTCACAACTTCTCATTCGACACCGGCCCCTTTCACAGCTTTAAAAAAAAATGTAGATTTTTTTTTTATTAATGTTTTTAATATTTGTTGAAAATTTATTTTTATCATTTAAATATTTTTTTTGTAATCGCTCCCCGAGCACAATTTGAATTTTCTTAAATTCCTTCATTTCCACACTTCTTGAATTATGTATCGAGTGTGAGGTTTTTAGTGCCAGAAAACATCCATCCGCTTGCACGTCCGTGCAAAAGGCGGATTCTGCGCCCGTGTGATAGATGTCACGCGACCGTAAATACACGCGCGTACATTCGTTGTAGATTGAAATCAATTCGTAAAACAGAAACAAATAAACTCAACACATTCGTCACTAACGCTGTGGCCTTAAAAGGGTCAAATAAAAAAAATAACAGCCGACGTTTCCCGCATCGGGTACAGTCCACAATAACACACCGGGCCTCGAGATGCACCCAGCCTGGCACAAGCGCCGACGTCACTGTCAGTGTCCCATGGAGTCCGTTGTTGTTGTTACAACGTGTTCGTTGTCTTGGGGCCGTGTCCCCGTGGGCCCTGCGGGTCCCCTCGTCCTCCAGCGCCTGGGTGGGCCTCATTGGGGATGGTTACTGCCCGTTGCTATGGATACACGTGCACATGATAACCAGGTGTCGTGGGGGAGCCCCCCCCCCTCGAGCCCCCCCCCCCCCCCGAGCCCCCCCCCCCGCCCCGGGGTAAGCCACAGAGCCCCCCCCCCGCCCCGGGGGAGCCCCCCCCACCCCCCAGCCTCCTCCCCTCGCCCTCCTCTCACTCCCCTTGGGCCCTTCCGTCCCCTGACCCTCTCAACCCCCTCGCTCCTCAGGGTCAACCTGCCCCCCTCTGTTGAACAGACATGCCCGCTCCCCCTTGTGCTCACTCGCTCGCTCTCACGTGTGTCACAGACATGCCGGCAGGCAATGCGAGCAGACACACAGGCAGGCAGGCAGGCGGGCGGTCAAACAGAGAGACAGAGAGACAGGCAGCTAGGCAGACGAGCGTGTAGGCATGCTCGACTGACTGACACAGGCAGATGGGCAGACAGACACGCCGGGTGACGGAGGCACAGTCACAATTTCGCCTGAACGAGACTGTTTGGAAACCCACGCCGTCTCTATTGTTGCTTCTCGATGGGTAATTACGGGCGGACTAAATGTCAGTTGATGAATGTTTGGCGTTGCTGCGGTAACTCCGTGCCATCGATCCTTGCCTGTTTGGGCGCACAAACATTGCACGGGAGCCAGGAATCTCGCGGGGAGATCGCGAACACGGCCCGCAACCGCCGCCAGCGTTCATGCTCTGATTCAATAACTGGGCCCTGAGTGAGATACAGGCCGGATCAAAGGCCGTCTCCATCAAGATCTGGAGGGAAATTCGGCATTGAGCAGTTTTTTGTTTGTTTCTTTTACGAAGAGCGTTGTGGCACTGTTGTGAGAGTGTGCCTCGCCATCGGAACATTTCGATTTAAAATCCTGGTTCGGCAGCTGATGAACACTCAAACGCGGAAACTCAACTCAGATGATCCACAATTCCGTGTCATACTTCCCGCCCATATCCGTAAAGGGAACCGCATCACCTCACCCAATACTCCTCCCATTCATCCACCGGCTCCCGATCCAATTCCGAATCAATTTCAAGACTGGACTCCACATTATTAAGATCCTCCATGAACTGGCCCCAACCTAGTTTTCCCCTCTCATTTCACTCCATTCCCCTCAACGCATTCCCTAACCGCTACCCTCTCATTTCACTCTACTCCCTCAAAGCACTCCCTTCCCTCTCCCCTATAATCTCACTCTATTCCCCTCCACGCACTCTCATACCTCTCCCGTCTAATTTCACTCTACTCCCCTCCACGTACTCTCCTGCCTCTCAAATCTCACTCTACTCCCCTCCACGCACTCTCCTACCTCTCATCTCACTCTACTCCCCTCCACGCACTCTCCTACCTCTCACATCTCACTCTACTCCCCTCCACGCACTCTCATACCACTCACATCTCACTCTACTCCCCTACACGCACTTTCCTACCTCTCCCCTCTCATCTCACTCTACTCCCCTCCACGCACTCTCCTACCTCTCACATCTCACTCTACTCCCCTCCACGCACTCCTCTGCCTCTCTCATCTCACTCTACTCCCCTCCACGCATCTTTTCTACCTCTCACATCTCACTCTGCTCCCTGCCACATTCTCCGCTCCAGCAACCAATGCTTTTTGTTAAATTCGCCAGTCAACCTTTGCTCAGAGCGAGGTTACTCAATCTTCTCTGCTGTCCTCATGGTCAACAGCTCTCGTCCCTCAACCATCCGCGTTGTCGACTCCCGGCCCCTGTTTGAGTTCAGACTCAAGACCTTCCGTTTTCTTCTCTCTTTGACTCTCTTTCCTACTGCAGTATATTACAAAGATAGTCAAACGAAATGTCGCTGTCTGGTTGGCGGCGCGGGCAGAATAGATCCCAGAGGTGTCATCACCGCGCACATCTGAGCGGAGGGGTCATCGCATCGCCCCCCACCCTCTCACCCCCTCGCCCCCCACCTTATACCCCGGTCGTGTATCCCGCGCAAATGCGTGGTCATTGCAAGTCTCTAAAGAAAATCATACTACGATTACAACGAATCTGTGCCTCGAGTCTCATGGCTGGCTGCTGACTGCTGGCTGGGCTCCTCTCCACCCCAACAACGACGCTGTTGTCAGCGGCTGCCCCGGCACGTTGCCACCGAAGCTAGCTGGGTAGCTGGCTACGAGGGGATTTTCCGTGTAACAACATTCAATTGTCTTCTTGGTTCTTTCGGTAAAGTCACGTAGAAGGGAAATAATAAAATAATAAAATAATAAAACATAATAAAATAATACTTCTCACGACGTTTCGGCCACAACGCAAGCAGCCGTCCTCAGGTGAAGAACAGGTCTGTCGAGAAGGCAGCGTCTGAATGTTCTTCACCTGAGGACGGCTGCTTGCGTTGTGGCCGAAACGTCGTGAGAAGTATTATTTTATTATGTTTTATTTTTATTATTTTATTATTTCCATTCTACGTGACTTTACCGAAAAAAACCAAGAAGATGAATCCCTGCAGTCACGAAAACTTTAAATCGAAATTTAACATTCAATTGGATTGAAACGACGCAAGAAGTTCGGATGACGTACAATAAGCAGCGACACAGACGAGGCGAGAGTAACGCATACAAAAGACTGACCACATTGCAATTAAAATTTCTCTTTTAAACGCGTGCTCCTATGAATGGAATTATTTCAACATAATTATATAAATCCTAGGGAATATATAAAAAAACCTTAAACAAATTAACCTGGCATTGGATTACTTTTCGTGTTCCGAGTACATCATTGTGAGAAGAGTGTGAAAACGACAGCCGTCTGTAATCTGCCTTTGCAGAGCAACGAATCTTCTCGTAATTATCGGACCAACAATGGCACACGTGGGCCCGTGTGTGTTCCTCACGATGCACCTCGTCCCGCGGCTTGTTGCTACAGCGCACTGAGACGCGATGTCACTCTGACGGTCCATCAATCACAAAATTGCATTGCACCGAATTGTCTCTCACGCGTGCGACTTCGCTGATCGTAACATCAACCCCGCTGCTGATGCTGCTGCTGCTGCCGCTGCTGCCATTCGATCGAATTCTAGCGCTCGTTGCTGCGAAGGATCCGTATCTTATTGCGCACAATTTTGCTATAAGACGGCACCGCCAGGGAGATAATGGCTTGTAATAGAGGTTACAGTGCATACACGCCTTCATATTTTACAGCATTTGCCTTAATTTATATTCTCGGCACGAGGTGTTTGCCTTGGAGTTGTGGCGGGGTGGGTTTTTTTTTCTGCGAGAGACGACGTGAGCCTCACTGTATGTTTGGCAGGGAGTGTTCAGCGAGGGAAGTAGTAACGTGCTCCGGATTTTCTGTCCTCCTCTTGTTGTAGGTTAGGGGCCGGAACAGAGGCCAGTGATTCGCACCGCACTGCGCCATTGACTCAGCAACGTCCGAGTTCGATTCCCGGCCACGGCTCACACTCGACCTGAGTGATATTTGAGCTCTTACTAGACGCGCCTTCCCACGCCCTCCCTTCTCCTTCACCGACCCACACTGACCAGCCTGGTGAAGTATGGTCAAAAACAGCCCCCCCCCCCCACGAACCGATACAGCGTGTGGCGGGGGAGGGAGACCTTTCCACTCGGAGTGGCTTAACAAAAACGCGGACGGGCTATTAACTCAGATATTGATTTATGGCTGAGCATCGTGGGGCGTTTAATGAGCTGCTGGCCAGTGTATCTCGAGATAGTCCGGTCTGATTATCGCAGAGCTGATCCCCCATTGCATGGGACAGGGCTCGGCACCCTGCGGTTGCAGAGCCGCGCGTGGTTCTTTCAAGGGACTGCTTCGTGACCGTTAATTATTCACGACCACGTGCATTGCGCCCTCTTGAAATATTGAGGTGGGGTTTTTTTAATGTTTGTTTACCGATTTCGAAAACAAAAAATGTCTCTTATTGTTATGTTGCTTGCCGAGCCATGGGCCTAGAGAAATAAGATGGGACAGCCTCACCACGCCGCTGTCCTGTCGTGTGAGCAAAGTGTGGCGTGCGGGGGTGGGGGGGGCAGCCGTAGTGACGGTGGTTGTTGTGGCAGAATGTCTACGAATGCTCCACGAGGACAATTTCACGAGGGGCCTTCGTCGTCCCACTGCTGAGAGCGCAACCTGCAAAGGTTGGACAATTCACCACCCTGGAAATTCGAGGGATTATCACGACTCGGGAATCACGATTCAAGAGCAAACTATTTTTTTTCTATCTCGATTTGAAGTTTTCGTGACTGCAGGAATCCATGCTCTTAGGTGCTTTCGGTAAAATCATCACGGAGGTAGAAAATAAAATAAATCACGACGTTTCGGGCGCAACGCAAGCGTCCGTCATCAGGTGGGAAAGCATTATCCCACCTGAAACGTCGTGATTTTAGTTTTTAAATGTTATTTTATACCTACGTGATTTTACCGAAAGAACCAACGAGTAATTATTGTTCTTTACTTTTTTTACTCTCTCTCTCTCACACACATTGTGGTGGATCGTAATGCCTCCAGTGATAACGTTGATCCCGTTAAATCGAATTTACAAGAATTGAGCAATATCGATTCTTACACACGCTCTCCGATGCACGATTCGTGACCTTAAAACAAACATCGATGCTTCCAAGTGGCCAACTGTGGATAAATAAACAACGCACGACTGTTTGTATTGGCGGGGCACGGAAGCTCGAGGGAGGGGGGGGGGGCAAGGGGCATGGGGGAAGGGGTGAGGAGGGAAGGTCGGGGAGATGGGGGGAGAGGAGGTGGTTGTGGAGGGGGATGCGCTATTTATAATGACGAGGTAACTATTGTGAAGGGTTATTTCCCTTTCTCCTGTTTTTCTACCAGTTGGCCCCAGCCCCACGGGTCCCTTCATAATGCTATGCATCGCTGCGTCCCTCCAGGAAAACCTGTGGAGGAGGCATCTCGGACATCGTAACCCATCGCGGTGGGAGGTAACGGACGCGAGACCTTCATTATATTGCCGCTGACAGGGCCACTCGAGTTTAAGCAAGTGGCCAGGTTCATTTAAGGCACCTCAATCCGTTTAATGCAACGAATACGATATAACGGCTGCATTAGATGTACGATTTCAAGCTCAGGCACTACCCCCACCCCCTCCATTAAGAATATTCATTGCCAAGCGCCATCCGGTCACCCATTCATGAGGTTCGCAGCACCGAGTAAAGGCAATCGTGGAAGACAGCAGAGTTTGCAACCAGCAATCAATCGGACTGCACCTGGAGGCAAGGCACAGCAACGGTGGCAGCAGAAGGGCATCACAGCGAACAAGGAGGCCCGCGCAGATGATGAACTTGTAACAAAGAATATGAACTTGTAACAGGCGCACAATGGGGTGGTTTAAAGGGCTGTAGACAAACGTGCGCGGTGGTGACGTCACCGCGCACATCTGTGCCATGACGTCACCTTCATCGATGAGCCGAGTTCGTGCGCGCTGACGTCACGCCTCCCACCCCCCGCACCCCCCATCGTAACTGCATCATATGTTCTAAACAAGGTTTTGCTGGCTGGAGGGATGGACAGACGGTCACGTCCACAGGGCGTGTGGGCTGCTTGTAGAGTTTAAAAATAGCGTTTTCCATTAAACCTCTGGTCACACATTCTATTGGGCCACTATTGTGGCGCTGTCGTTTATATTGTAGGGACGATGTATTTATTTATTTACCTGCTTCTGTTAAAAAGAGAAAAGGCAGGCAGGCAGAGGAGACGATAAGGGTCTTGAGCTTCGGCTTGAGCAAGGTCAGAGATTCAGACGCACGGATTCTCAGGGGACGGACATTACAGGCAACGGAGGTCGCATGAAGAAGCATTGACCTCTCACTGGGCGAAGGTTGACCGTGTCCTTCAATTGAAGGCCTTGGCTGCTGGAGTGCAGAGTATGTGAATGTGAGCGGAGGGAGGTGAGCGGGGAGAGGTTTCAGAGAACGTGGGAAAGAGCATCGCGAAACGAGAGGAGATGGCATAGGAGAGAGTGCGCGGAGGGAAGTGAGAGAGGGAGAGATGGGAAGCGACAGGTAGGAGCGTTCGTGCGGCGTGGAGCAGAGCGAGATGAGAGGGGAGAGGTAGGCAGTGGTGACTTACACGTGATACATTGCAGACAGTGAGGGCGATATTGCAAGCTATCCGGCGTTGAATGCCACACGTGCTGACCGCGTCAAGCAGGCAACAGCATAGAGACTGCACGCATCCCGCATTGCGACCACGACTTCTTCCCGTGGTCCCCACCCTGCCTTACCCGCTGAGCCAACCTCACTTCTCTCCCTCTCCCCACACCGGTGACGTTCGCATTGTCGCGACGCGCAAGATGAGAGACGTAAACAATCGGCCGTGCGTCACGACCCACGAAGGTGTTGACGCTGTGGGGGGCCACGTCAAGACGGAGCCGTTTCCACTCGAGACTCTTTGCGTTAAGCGGTGCAAACGTCGTCTCGTGTGAGGATGACGTCCCGAAACTACTTCTGAGGTTCCTTCGATTGCCGCTCATCCACACATTCTCACATGCATTCGTTTAAAGGCGTCCGGCGTCAAGCGAACGTGAGCATCCTCAGAGACAGAATAGGCACACAAAACAACCCAGAAGCGTTATTTTCAACTTGATTTTTTTAACAGCCTTTGGAAACTGGACTAAGACGATGAAACTCTATACACTTGAGAACCCAGCCGAATCGAGAGCATCTGAAACCCGGATTCCAATCCAGGATCTCGGCAGTGCCAGCTCTCAGTGGTCTGTCATGACCAGCGCGGTGAACCATCAGGCGGCGAGAGGAGCGTCCATGTCCTAGCCCCCCCCCCATCCGCTGCACGTGATGTGTGAAGCGGTCACGGTTTGCACTTGCGGTACAAAAAACAAAGTCCTCTGGCTCTGGGATGGAGGGCGGCAACGTCAGGCCTCAGCGCGATGGCGATTTCCTGTAAATCCTCATCACACAACTCCTCGTGATTCTGATAAAGCCATCGGCTCCGTGGAGCCAAGTGAATGGGATGCGGGGCGCGTTTACGACTTCCCATTGATTCCACTGCATCCCTCCCAGAGCCGCGCAGAGCTGGGACAGAGAGGCAGGGATGTAGGGGCTATGCCCCTCTCGCTATCGTTCAAAGATCGTCTGTAGAAGTGGGGGTCTCCAGGGTCCGTGCGATCTCGAGCCAGCCCAACAAGCTTCTTGAATGGGTGGTTGAAGATGGCCTTAAACTCGGGGATCAAAGATTGCAGTTTGTACTTCCAGAACGTGGGTTTGTGCACACGCGTGTGTATGGAAATACGTGTGCTATCCCGCCCGCATGCACGGGAGTTTCTTTACCCGGGCACTCTGGATTCCTCTCACGTGCCAAAAAACCAGAACGTGGAATTTGGTCAAACGTGCCAAAGCAGCAGGACCGTCCCAAATCATGCCCTGGCACCCAATCAGATTTTCACGGACAAATTCGACGACAAGTTAAAGAGGTGAGCCGAGGGGCCAACACCAGGTAATGCGACCACACCTCACCATCGCTTCCGTCTGACAGTTCCTGCAACAGGTGCTGAGACCGAACCTCCGAGCAGCGGTGTCGTAGCGTGGTTGGTATGGGCCCTCTCCGCACACATGACACCTTGCGCCTTCAATTTGGGCGGCAGGGTGGCGGAGTGGTGACGCTTGTGCCTCACAGTCAGTAGCACCTGGGTTCAACTCCGGGCACACGGGCGCCTTTCTGTGCGGCGTTTATTGATGTTCTCCACATGCTCTGCGTGGGTTGCACCTGGGATCTCCTGGTTGCTTCCACAGCACAACAAGAAAACAACCCACTTGCAATGTAACCGAGATTGTCCAAACATACCAATGATTAAAAAAAATACCCGGACATTACTTGATTTGGATCACGCCCGCTTGCACGAGAAAAAAAAATTACGGCTCATTGAGGCTTTCCTGGGTAAACACGCGTGAATCAAAGATAAATAAATCAACATTGCCGTGTTTGGCCGCTTGGTGATTTTGACCTTTAGGCCTGTGCTTAGCAACCACGACAACTATATACAGTGCGTGTGTATAATGTATATATGTATCACGTGGTCGCCCCCCCCCAACCCCCAACTTGGTGTCTCAGTTCCCTGTCCTCGCATCGTCGGGGGCTCGGCCGAGCGACGTTACCTATCTGAAGCCGCCGGCGCGCCCACGGCCGTCCATGGGGAGTATGCATGTACCATACGTACCGTTGTCTTTCACACCGTACGTAGCCAAGCGTGCTCAGCGGAGGTGCGGGGGAAGGACAACACACGTTACACAAATCACGCTGTGTGAGCCCCCCCCTCCCCCACCGACGTCTTCAAACTAAACCAAAAGTATCGAAGAGCGGGGGCTCCCCCCTCCCCCCAAAGCGCGGGGCCCGGGGAGGTCGACCTCGATTCACCATACCCTGGGGTCCGCTGTGGAGCGTGGCCACCGCTCACCGCACCCCGGCCGAACCCAAGCCGGCAGCGCCACTGCGCCGTTGGCCCTTAATTAAAGTGTCAGCCGCAGACAGTGACGGCCTAACGGGGCCGAGGTTATCTCGGGGGTCGCCCTGGCCGCTCACGGCTGATTTAGGGCCGCGGGAGAGAAACCGCACTGCTCCTCGGCTCATCAGATTCACTTCCGCCGCTGTCGCCGCGTGGCTGAGTTCACCATCGTCTCCTCTCCTCCTCGCCAGGTTCACGACGAATACGACGAGGTTCCCCGCTCCATCAGTGTCAATACCACCTCGTCACGTTCATCACCACGTCATTGTTGTCACCACCACCTCTTCGTGTTCATCGTTAACTCATCACTCACGGTCATCCTCACCTCGTCAGATTCAATATCGACCCATCAGGACCATCGCCACCTGGTCATGTTTCAAGTTTCATTTATTAGGTATAGCCCTGTGAGCCATTCGGCTCTTGAATCGGGTGCAACCGCAACAAACAAAAAAACAAAAACACGAACAAGATAACATCTTAAAGTGACTAAGTGCAAACAGAAAATTCAAGAAAAGACAGCAAAATATTGCAGAAAAATCACCGTACACCAACACTGTGTGCAAAAATCCCAGTGGGATGCAAGTCAAACAACAACAACCACCATGTTAACCAACATCTCATCTCCGTCATCGTATCTTCATTACCACCACCACCACCATCACCACCTCGTCAGGGTTCTGGCAAGTCCGCCAACTAATGTTCACCTTTCCCGTGTGGCACAAACCACAGTCTCGTTATCACTTGGCTCCACGAGGAGGTGGGGGTCATTGTGCTACACTCGCACACACATCTTTACACACGCATGTTATGAATTCGTTCGTGGTAGAAAACACGTCGCGTTTGGAATCATACAACAGTACCATAATTCGATGTTTTTGTTTTATATCGCAGTGACTCAATTTGTCCCCTAAATCAGCCCAGCAATCTGTTACGGGGTCAAGGCGTCGTGCCCCCCCCCCCCCCCCTTGCTGAGCTCGGTGTCACATCATTGATCAGTCCTCGCGAGTAATCTCTGTGCAATGTGCAGACAGACCGGGCGGCTGCGGCGATCTCTGTGGCCTGCCGTGTCGGGTCGAGATCCGTTCGAACCACGGGCATCACCGCCGACAGCCGATCATGGAGAGACCGCGGCCGCAATGTCCGGAGACGAAAATACGTCGGGAGAAGCATCATGCTTGGTGTGATCCTTCACCCATAATAGTTTTGATCTTCAGTCTAAAATCACAGCCGCCGCGGGGAATGTTTTTTTTTGTATTTCCTCTCCGGATTGACGTCGTCGTGCTAGCGTCATAAATTCAACGCTCGGATAGTGAGCGAGTGGGGGGTGGTGGTGACGTCAGCCAATTAGTGAAAGTGGTGGAGCGACGGTCATGGGCCGCTTGATGAGAGAGACCCATTCTGTCATAAGGTGGCCGTGTCAAAGCTTGCGGGCTCTGGGTACGCTACACAATGGATGGCTTCTCTGCAGCATCCTTCACGTGTGGGCAGACTCATCAAAGAGCCATTTGGCAAATGAAATCCAGCGAAAAAAATAAGCCAGGCTGAAACTAATTTGGTTTAAAAAATGTATTTAAAGTGATTTAAATTTGCCAGTTTTTCTGATTCGATAGCATAACAACCAAGGTCCCTCAACTGTAGATTTTAAGCTTTCGTGATTTTTTATTCTATTTTACTTTTATTAATTTGAATGTTTTACCTACGTGACTTTACGGAAAAAACCTAAGAATATGAGTCCCTCAACTGCTTCCTGTATTTACATGACTTACTGGAACCAACACAGTTTCAGCAGTCACTGATCTCAAATGTGCAACTTGGAGCACAAGGTGTCAACAGTTTATGTAAATATGAAGGTCCAGAATCACGAAGGGCCTCCATAAGTGTCAGAAATGTATAATAATCGCGTCTCAATTAAACGGGATGCCAGTGCAGTGATTTAAGATCCGCGGTAATGTGTTGTGAGCACCGTGTGCTGAGTGATCACTCTGCTTGCTGTGTTTTGACCCAGTGACTTTAGAATCAGGATGTCCAGCGAACAAAGCCTTCCGTACATCTCAACCGAGAAAAAACTAAAAAGGATGAGCCGACATCTCAGAATATCAGCTAGAATAGACCACAATTTGGCACTGTTCTTCAAATTATACATTTATTTGACATATAACAGAGCTAATGTGGGTCAATGAACACAGTTCTGAATTCAGTGTCATTTTCGAGTTGTTCGCAGTGCTTGATGGAGTCAGTAAGATTACCTTCAAAGGAGATTTCATTTTCGAGGGATTTGGATAAACTGTGTCTGAATCCCACTAAGTCTTATTAGCATTTATTTTTGGATAATTTACAGCCGCCCATGAATAACTTTCACTCGAGCATTGCGATATGGTAGATACCGCCAACTCCAATTTAATAAAAGAAAAACGTACATTTGAGTAGATAATCTGCATAACAGTGGAATTCAAAGTGATACGTGTTGTAAATTGATCCAAGGGGAAGCGTATGGGCACTGAAGAGCTGCAACCAACGAGTAAGTCGCGTCTCAGATGAACTGACCCAAAAAGACATCGGCGTTGGTGTACTAAATAAGAATAAAACCACTCTGCAGTGATGCCTGTGCAGTCTAATTAGATCCCATAGCTCACGATATCAAACGCAGCAGACAGATCAAGAAACGATGAAATGGACTATTATTCATTACCAGCAAAAGCCGGAGATCATTACCCGACTCTGAATCAGGCAGCCTCAGGACTGTGACCTGGGTGACAGCCAGGCAGAAACCATCCTCATAACCCATTTCAACAAAAGTGATCGTGAAAATAAGTTGCCATAACTTTTTCAATCAATTTCGCAAGAACATTCAAATGAGGGGGGGGAAAGGCTTAGAATATCCATTATCATGTGCGGAACATGATACATTCCTTCACAAGTGGTTTCACTTCAACCAATTGTAAGGCAAAAGGGAACCCTTCCAGATTAAAGAGTAAAACAATCTGAATTAAATATAACTCAAACAGGAAGGCATTCCCTGATACGCTAGGTAGGCCAATAATTCAATTATGAATGTTCAGATAAAGGTTTGTCATCACAGCCTTAATCTCTAGAATTAATCTCTGCATTTGTCGTAATGTAAAATTACTTAAAACTAGTGCTCTCATAAATTTAAATATCACAGTCTGGAGAAGAATGAACATCAGCGACACTTGCATCAAAGTGCAGCTGGGCTCCAATTCGGTAAATTTATTTTTATCAGTGATACATTTCTAACCTTTCTCACATCTATCAGCTTTGATGTACCCACGCAGGTCATGCAGTTTGTCTGTCTGCTGTCGAGTCAAGGCCGCGTGCGCTCGCTCACCGGCTCGTCGGTCCACACCGTAATTTAGTTCGAGCACGATCCCCTCTCGAGAAAAGATACATTATCTCTAGATTTGAAGCTTTCGTGACTGCAAGGATTCATGTTCTTAGGTTTTTTCGGTAAAGTCACGTAAGTAAAACATTAAAATTAATAAAAGTAAAATAAAATAAAAATCACGACGTTTCGGAGGCAACACAAGCTTCCGTCTTCAGGTGGAACCGTCACAGCCACGACAGCTGTATCAAGTAAATGAGAGATTACAAGAGCTACCACTCCGTATATATAATGGTTGGAGAGGGGAAGGGCCGAGTACGGCACACTTTTTACCATATTAATAAAAAGTGTGCCGTACTTGGCCCTTCCCCTCTCCAACCATTATATATACGGAGTGGTAGCTCTTGTAATCTATCATTTACTTGATACAGCTGTCGTGGCTGTGACGGTTCCACCTGAAGACGGAAGCTTGTGTTGCCTCCGAAACCTCGTGATTTTTATTTTATTTTACTTTTATTAATTTTAATGTTTTACCTACGTGACTTTACCGAAAAAACCTAAGAATATGAATATACATTCTCTCCCCGTTAGGTTTTCGTGAGCCATTGGACTCATTGCCCGGACAGTGTGAACGCACGTGATTCTCAACCGTAACTCATTATTATTAATATACGTCTTACCGACATTTCACGTTTAATTTGAAAATGTACATTGTCTGTTTTTTTTTTGTACCTGTTTCATACGAGCATCTCTTACCTGGAAATTAAATTGAATGAATATATACAGCAGACGATTAACTCGATTATAGCTGTAACGCAAGAGCGTCTTCCCTAACACCGCCAACAAGAGGAAACTGCAATGGTATGGCCGTGTCATCATCATCAGCAGCAGCAGCGGGAGCAGCCTCCAGGAAACGGAACTTCATTCAGGGGAGCGATCGCCGCATGAAAGAAACAGAGCAAGACCAAAGAAGGCCTGGTTCGGAAAACGTCGAGCAGTGAACCGGAGCAACGCCACCCAACCTGTTGCTCCACAGGTCACAAGACCAAGGGTGGCACAGTCGAGTTTTTTACAATCGGGTTTAATTGTCTTTTTGTTGGGCCATGCGTGTAATGGCCCAACTCCATGACCAGCTTTAATCAGCAAATCAAATCAAATGTCAATGGTATGCTTTGGCAGTGATGCACACGCATGCATAAAGAACTCACCACACATATGTTGCTCACGCCGCATAAGAAGAAAAACAACAAATCCGCAAAGATTTCGTGGGTAGAGACCTCAAGGCTCGTGTGTCGTATTTCTGGTCTCTTTCTTTTTGCCTGCAAATTCCTCCTCTCCAAACGTCGGTCAAGTCGATCTCTCTGCCTTCACTCGATACTCTGAAGAAGAGCCATTACGCAAAATCATTACCCTACTATATATTATTGCTGTCTTAAGGCAATGATGTGGTGTACAAAAACTACATCTATTTCAGCAAATGCTCAGTTTCCCGGTGGCCGAGTTGCACCCCGGTTCAGAAAGCCGTGTGCACGCGGCTCCTGCGAGATGAACAGCTTTGGACAGGATTCGCACGTGCACAGGGGAGAATCAGCGCACCCAGCGAACTGAATAAGTCGGTACACGTGCACTCATTGTCTAGTGCAGTGTATCGTGCTCGGTAACATCAATACACTTGTGGGTGGCAAGGCAATGCAGGTGCTGACAGGTTCCCCCCCACCCCCCATCTGTATTGCCATGTCTGATGTTTTCATTGTCCTATTTTCAAAAGTCCTACATCCCTGTTTGTGTACCTGTGATGCTACATCCCCGTGTCCCCCATTTTCTTGGTCCCGTGTCCCCAAATATCCACGCCCATAGTTTCGCATCTTCACGGCATGTGCCCGCATGTGCCCATGTCTCTTATGGCCCCAACATTCCCATGTCCCCCAAAGCCCCTTGTCCCCCAACCCCCCATGTTCCCACGTCCTTGCTCCGTGTCCCACAAAGCCACGCACGCCCATTCCCTCCCTCTCGTTTACTCGGTCCGATTGGACACGTGAGTGGCAAAGTCGGTGACTACGCGCGCTCTCCATCAAAAAATGGGTCAACACAGCGGTCGATAACCCATTCCGCCACAGTGGCTCGCGTGTGGCCAGTGGCGCCTTTGTGAACTCTAATAAATGGCGCTTTGCCCCGAATAGGAATTTTAAAAAACTGCGTTGATGCACCGTGCACACATTAGCTGCTCTGCCGTGCCGCCTGCTGGCAAAGCTTGGTGTACAACATTTTACTGCAATGTGGCCACACGGAACCGTGTTCATGGCTTAACATTGACACAAGATATTCCGTTACAAACGCCTTTAGTTAAAAAAAAATACATTTTAGAAATTACGTACGGTGTTTGCTATGCATTATAATTTATTTTTTTATTGGAGTACCATATATACAGAAAATCCGCAATGAAAAGCATGGTCACCGTGAAGGCATGACAGCTGTGATGGGGCCAGGAAAGATAAAGCAATTTTCCTGGGCCAATGTATTTGTCCACATCTCACAGTTATTTTTAGAGCTGAATTTTAAAATCGAACTCAAGATTTGTTTGTCAAAACGTTGCAAAATTTGTAAAATTTACATCAAAAGCAAGCAAAATCACACATCAGACATCAATAACACATCATTGCACAGCAATTATTGTTACACACGAATAGATCCACATTTGCAAAGTGTTACCAGTTATTAAAAATCTAACCTATTATAAAAAAAAAATGCAATTACGCAGCAAACAGTTTAAAACACAACTGTTAGTTTGACAGTACCCAATCAAGTTTTAGGATTTATGTAAAATTATAACTTTTATTAAAATCAATAATTTAATACTCATCAGAACACATTGGGGCATGCCAGCATTTTATTAAATAAGCAAAAACAGTGCAATCACCCATCGGTCGACAATTTATCTACAATTGCAGATGATTTCAGTAGCCAACAATGAGGCAAGGCGTCGGCAGGGAGTCATTGTTGCCTACTTAAGCCTGCTGCGATTACAGATACATTCTGACAGATGTCTACGATCTCCTTGTTCTCGTGTAAATGTCATCAAATAAAATGCTGCCTTGCCACAATTTGCTGTGATGAGTGTTTACAGCCCAGCTACCCGATATGCATGAATATTTAACCGTTTTTCAGGAAACGATCTCAACACTCAGAGAAAAACGCCGACACAAGCTTCTACACCACATTCTCCATCCCAATGGGCTAGGAGAACGAAGGCCTTTCCTCCTTTGCGAGCCAAACGGCCCCTTTCCTCTGCCTGGCACCACCCTCGTCGATGGGATCAGCAGCCTCTTCCCCACGTCCGTCCGAGTCCTCGGCCTTCGTCGAAGCTTCGCTCGCTTCCTCCTCATCCTCTTCCTCCACCATGTCGCCCGGCAGACACTCACGCAAGAACGCCACGCAGCGAGCGGTGTACTCCTCGGGGAACGCGCGGAAGTGCGACACGTGCTTGGACGTTACGAAATCGTGGCAGCGCACACGCACGCCCGTGGTGCGCCGCTCCTCGGCGATTCGGCACACGTCGCGCCACGGCACGATGCTGTCGGCCTGCGAGTACAAGTAGAGCTCCGGCCAGCGCCAGCGGCCACGCGTCAGCACCTTGTAGGTCGACTTGACGAGTCCCAGCGGGATGGCGAAGAACTGCGAGTTAAGAGTGACGGGACCGGAGCGACGTTACGAAATGACAAAACGCCTTGCAATTAATAAATATAAGTATGATCGTTCTGTATGCAATTCTTTCACTAATAGCATTTGTATCTTGTGCTTTCCTATATTTGGTAGCAATCGTTCTTCAAATACGCATGTCCGTGATTGTGCTCCCAGTGCAAGGTTAATGTGTGTCCTGGCAACGTGTGGATATACGAATTGCGCATTCAAGTATTGGCTTGTGATTTTTTTTCATACTTTAAGTAATGTTATGTTACCTTTTATTTTATATTGCTTTCATATTTTAAGTATACAGGAGCACCCCACCGCTAAACGAGCCCCATATTTCGAGGACACCGGCGCACGTCTGTGATGCCCTGCCTCTCCCATCGGCACCTTCAGGAAGAGCACAATGATCGTGTAGAGGAGCAGCGCGAGGAGGCGCATCGCCGTGTTGGTCCTCGTCTTGAGAATGGCGTTGAGCGCACGCGTGAGGCCCCTCACGTGGCGATCGCTGGGCGCGCTATCGAAGACGGCGCCCACCACTTGCACCGTCTGGCCCCGCGCCACTATCTCCTGAGCTAGTCGGCGGTAGAGCATCGCGCCGCCGTTGCTGAACACGTGTATGAGCACGGGCTGCCCCTCCACGCCGTAGTCGGCCAGCAGCTCCAGCAGCTGGCACGCCACCACACGCAGGCGCTCGCCACCCAGCGGGTCGCTCAGGAACACGTCGCGCAGCGCTGCCGTGTAGCGGACCGTGATGCAGCCCTGGCATGCCGCATGAAAAGCATCGTCGGCATTAATCACTTAATGATGCAACAGTTAAATTACCCCCCCCCCCACCACCACCCCCCGGGCATGGTGATCACATGAATTGTCCAATTTGTACTGCAGTGGTTTTTCATTGTCTTCGTCATGTGTGTGGTTTTGTTCATTACATAAGTCACCACTCCCACCTGGATGTATGAGTATAAAGATAATAATTCATTTGTATCGATGGTTCATAGTTACACTTAAAGTTGTTGTGATCACTTTCACCGTCTGGCTTGTGTATGCGTTCAGAGGGCCTGGCCAGGAATCTGCTGGGCTCTGTGATGGTGCCCAGCCACTCTGGACAGACCTGCTGCTGGTAAATGCTGCTGTACTTGGCCAAGTGCTTGTCCCGGCAGCCGGCCCAGCCGAGCAGGAACACCACCGGCTCTTCACTGGGCCCCGTAGACCATCCCGCTGTGTGAGACCAATGTCAAGGCCAAAAGACATTAAACCACGAGATGGACTACTTTAGAAAATTACCTTTCATCCAAATGAGATATATTCCCAGTTAAAAAACATTAAGTTGTAAAAATAATGACTTGCAAACCAGATTGAAGCAGGAATTATATTTCCAGATACTTGTTATGTCGTATTTTCCCACAACTTTATTACAAATGTGTTTTTGGCATCTTGGCGTGAAACAAAATGTCTGCTCTGTACCATCACAGTGCAGTTAATCAACCCCACGTTAAAGGATAGCCCGCAGAAAGATATATCACACAGCCACTTCTGATATCCCGTCAAGTGACATCCGATGCACACTAGGGGGCGCTGCCCTGTATCAAGAAATATTTATTGGATGGCAGTCAAACCAATTTTTTTTTAATTCTCAGAACTGTATTTTTGGCGAATTAAGTAAAATCCCAAATGCAACGTGATATTTTTTTTGCAGTCATTATCATCATAGTGAGACCATCGACTCACTAATCATAGCTGGCTGAAACCCAGATTAAAACAAGCGGTGTTGGCTCACTGCTCTGACCTCTAGGTCACTTGACAAGCTCCAAAGTCCCATATATTGGAAACATTTCAAAACTACACCACATGCCGAGTGAATCGGTGAATCGTCGAATAATACTTCCCGGGCACAAGCGAATGTCCCCCGTGGCATTTAACATCTCGACCACACGACAGATGCCTTCACCTCCTGCCACGAGCACTTGCCACATACACAACCGGGTCAAGCAAATATTCTGACAGCTCACAGTGCACAGCTTGCACAGTGTTGAGGCATTGTTTGGCCCCAGCTCTCCAGTTTGGCTTGCCTACCAGGAGTGTCTGACAAAAGACCTAATGAAGGCAAACAGACTGCAACAAGTGGTTGTTTGCAGTGTTCGTTGAGACATAATTGAATGGAAGCAAAGGCTGACTCTCGGGGGCTGTGCAAATGTGCACTACAATTTGCCTTCGACTGCATTCACCTTTTTTTAAAACGAATTGCTTGCGGATTTCTGAGAAGGATCACACGCTTTTAAATCGCTGACCCTTTATCTACGAAACCCAGGAGGTTCAGATTACCCCGCCGGCACTGCCGAGATCCAAGATACAGACACGAATCTTTGCTGTGATTAAACCAGGGTGTCGAGGGCAAGTGAGTTTATGATCACGGCTTGGTTACTAAACACTGCACACACACGTGTAAAACCCCCCACTAAATTTGGCTTATCCCTGTTGTAAGGATTAAACAATTATAATACTATGTAACATGATTTTTGTTCCTGGGTAATAAGTGTTATTTTCTAATTGCTTATGCCTCAAACGTATAGTAAATAGCTATTATTCCCCTCAAACTTTACTTTTGTGACCAGGACTTTACGTGAAGGAAAGACACAAATGCGCACGTTTTCTCATTGAAAATAGGTACATTTAAAAATATCACTGTACTGGGGAATAATAGCCATTTTCTGTACTTTTGATGCATAAGCAATTAGAAAATAACACTTATTACCCAGGAACAAAAAATAAATTAGTTACAGTGTTATATATAATTGACATGTGATACAACGCTATATGAGACAAAGGGTGTGGATAAAAAAGCATGGTGACCTGAGTTCAGAATTAATTCTATAAAGCCATCTCCCTGGTCTTTCGACACATGGTGATGCACTGCTGGACGTGAGGGTCCTGAATGTAAATGTCCTCATGTTTTGACATGGCAGGCAACAAAATTGGATGTCCCCTGGAAAGCCCACGCCATCACTTTCATCACTTTCAGACATCTCGGATTACCGCTGCCCCATGACCCACCATCATCACGGCGGCGTTCTGCCCCGAGGCAGCTTCGGCTTCAATTCTGGGGCTGTCCATGTAATCAAATCTCATGGTTCGGCGTTGCCATTTTTGCGTGCAACGAATTGCCTTCCTTGCCATTGTCACAGA